>NC_058388.1:1250532-1563165 GCF_019915245.1 Fusarium musae
TGAGGTTCTTTAAACCGCTCTTCGTCAGGGACTACCATGGAGGGCTGCAGAGGAGTCACGTCTCGTACAGCGACTGTAACGGTGCCGCCCTTGCCATCTCTTTTGTTCATGAAGTGAACATAACCAAGAGGCTTTCCAGATCCATCTTGCGCAGTGAAAGCTATCTCTGCGGGGATCTTTTCATCGTAGTGGTTTGCACGCTTTTTCATGACGACGTCAAAGTCAGTCAGCTGCATGCCAGCAGACTCCATGATTTTGTCTTTCCTATAAGACGCCATGTCAGCCTCAGTGATATGATCAGGGTCAGGTATAATTGTGACTTACCACCAACGAAGTAGCTCGCAGAATGACTCTTGAGCCGTCAAGCGGGGGGTCAGAGGTGTGAGCCCAGTAGCCAAGACGCATCTCGCTGCAAGTTTGTCAAGTGTAGGCATTTCACTCGCCTTTAACTTTCTCTTTTCTTTTTTTCTGCATGGAGCAGCATCTATCATCACTTCATCCTGCGCGAGTGTATCGTCGAGTGTTGGGTCACTCTCGGAACTGTTGTTCTGGCCCGACATCTTGAGAGTATGGTCGATGAACTAGGATGCCAGATACAAAAGAAGGACAAGAAAAGGATTATAAAAAGGGGAGGAGATTATGGCATATTTGAGCAGTCCCAAAGACTGCTCTCTTTGGTCGGCCACGGATGTTGATGTAGGTAGGAATAGTACGAGGGGGCGGGAACCCGCTTGAGGGAGCGGGAAAGGAAACGCAGACTCCCACTGAGAAGGCCTGGGCCACCCGCCCTAACTAGCACGCAATTGCACTTTATGTAATACCGTCCCCAAAGAACAGAATAGAAGCATAAACAGAACCCCAAAACCCGTCATTACTCCACTGCCGCCAAGTATCAAGCCATTATCATACTACTCCGAGTACAGCTACTCGAACTCCTTGGCAACTGAAGAAACCATCTTCACGTCCCTTTTCCAAATGTCTTGATAAAACATTCTGCCAAAAGTATCCTTGACATTCCTAGAGCACCAGCGCATGCGTTCATGCAAGAATATGGCCCTGCAACCGGCCTTGCCATACTCATCTGCAATGTTATTAAAGAATCTGACGACCTCTTCTTTGCTGACATGCCACTGCTTGCCTGAAGTCACTGGCTAAGGCACTTGGTATACTACAGGCTATGGTGAAGGTATCGTCAGTCATGCTATAGAAACAAGAGCGTAGTCTGTTACTTACAAGCCCTTCTTCCAGTCCAGATTTGTCTATCGCCTTCCACTTGGAGTTGCAGCGCCCCCAAGCCTCCAGGGGATGGATCTCAACATCGTCTCCGCCATCGCTTTCCGATTCTGAGCTAGACTCGGAGTCAGAGTCAGGCTCAGGCTCAGGCTTAGGCTTCTGGGGAATAGGCTTCTCCTGCTGGTTCATCATAAGAGTCAAGCACGATAACGTGAACAGGACAATCACAGACCTTGAATCGGGCCGCCTCCGCTTTCTTCGCTGCCTCCACCGCATCTCGAAACTTCTGCGAAGCATCCTCCGGCTCCTTATCGAAATCAGTGGCCTTGTGTTGATAGCACAGAAGGAGCTTCACAGCCTCTTCAAGGTGCGGGTGGTCCGCCCGCTGATCAAGGGGCACACTATTTAACCTCGCCATGAGGTGTTCATGCTCCCTTACCTTGACACTCTCAATGACTCTATTGCACTGCCGCCCTTGGGACTTGCGAACCCAATACACTTGGGTCCTTCCCCGTAACTGTGTGGAAACACAGTCTGTGAGTCCAGGTTCTGGTCTGAGGATAAGGACATGATGGCGTTGAGGGAAGGACAAGGGCTGTAATGAATGATAGACTGGTAAGATGACTGATGAGGATTATGATTACAAGTTTAAACGTGACTAGGTATTGCTTAGCATCAAGGTTATGTCGAGTGACCAGAGACTCAGGGGCATGCCCTTTACTTTATACCAGGGACTCAATACACCAAAGCAAGGATATTCTTTGAGACTCTGGTATCAGTCATCCATGATCCTCCAAACAGCATACTGCCGGCTTCCATGACATGGCCCAGACATGTCGTCTAATGAACAAAGACCCTGCAACCTCATGTCTGCTTTAGAGTCTGCAGCTAACATGTCCACAAGGGATATCTGATGGAGCTTATCTTTCAAGAGAAGCAAAGTCTACGGGGACTTGGTTTGTATTCACTAGAAATACTGTTGCTAATTAAAATCTACCAATAGAACGACTCAACGAAACGGATGCCATTACGATCAGACGGTGCCCCCCCCCGGCGGCAGCCTGCAGGCACTTTACCAGGTTCCCGATTGTCACATTCATGCATGTTAAGGGTACTGTGACCACCGCAAAGCAAAAATTTCACTGAAACAATTATCCAACCGACTTGTCCACAGCCATGAATGAACAAGTGGCATTAGAATGATGGTAGCTTGCAAGTCAGCGTGTCCAACATGCAAGTGTCTGCCGCATGTATATACAGCTTGTCCCACACGAAGCGCAAAGACGATATGGTTATTTATCAGGTCTTCCAACCTGAGAAACGGTACTGAAGCCAATACTTTGCTACATTCATTGAGAATATGCCCATCTTGGATAAAATGGCTCGCATGCCGGCGGTGAGAATCGATCAGTTCTTTGCCACCCTTTATGCCATGATTGCTGAGTGACAGTTTACTAGGTCAAAGAACTTAGACTATACCAAACCAGTTATCATTTAAGTTGTATGGCTAAGGTATTAGTCCTATGAGCCTCACCGCTTGATGAGCATCTGCAAGCATAGCTTTCAGTGATATCCCGATAGACTGTGTCACCAAATGATGGCTGGTCACATTTCAGGCAGTTACCCTTGACTTGTTGGCTAGGCTAGGCCAGGGATATTGGACAAGTGAAATAATAGGGCAAGATATAATAAGTCCCTAACCGTAGCCCTAACAAGAGGAATCAAGCTCCTCACAGAGAAGACGGTCATTAATGAGTGGACAGTTGTTTAAGTCCAAGCTTGATGTCGTTGCGAGAGGCTCATGTCACTCACTGATAAGAAAGATACCCCACCTGACCACCCCCACCTTTCCATACCCCACTTCCCGCTCGTAGCAGGGATCCGGAGTAGTAATTAGTCCGCCATACACTTTACTCATGAAGCTTAGATTCCCTTAGACAAAGCGTCGCAAAGCATTCAGAGTATCTTATCTTTAACCCGCCAAGGCTCGTCCAATCCGTACTCACGACACCTTCATCATGGCGCCTGTCGATCGCGTAGACCACAATGCCCTTGAGCGTAGGTATCATGATATTCCGAATTGTCAACGTGTGTTGACCCCATCATAGAACAGCTCAAGGACATCATCCAAGATCTCTACCAAATAATGGTACAAGTCTCAACCTACGACTCCGTCGGCCGATCCAGCAGGGAGGTTCTCATCAACGAAATGTAACATAGCTTGCTACTCCTACCTTTGAAGTCCTAACTAAAGACTCACAGCAAAACCCTCTCCGACTCCCTTCGCACCGTTCATTCCTCCGCCTCTCCCCCAAACAATTTACCTTCAGTGCCCCCAGAACTTGTCGAGTATGTCGAGCACGGCCGTAATCCAGATATCTACACCCGAGAATTCGTCGAGCTGGTGCGCCGAGGTAATCAGCTTATGCGCGGCAAGCTCAACGCCTTTGGAACCTTTCGCGACATCTTGGCGGAGAACATCACCTCGGCTATGCCTGAGTTGCGTGACGATGTGGCCCAGGTCGTCGAGGCCACTGGGGGCGTGCCGCCTGGGAGGAGAAACGGTGAGCAGCCGCAACAAAACGGCAATGCTACCAACCATGCATCATCGTCTGCTGCTTGAGAGGCTGGCGGAATTGGATGACTATGATGATTCACCATGTTGCTCAGGCTACGAGCACGTTTATTTCAAGCGGTTGCGGCTAAGGAACCGCAAATTTTATGATACCCTAAGCGCGCGTAATACCGCGCAACCTAATGCAATATTTCAGGTGCCAGCAGCATTAAATGCCGTGATTCAGTATTTTTCGGACAACTGGTATGTAGAGGAGTTCATATCAATATTGACAAGCAAGCTCACACAATGACGAGGATCATTAGCATTGAAATTATCATAGATATGTTGTATGAGCAGAACTTTTGTGGACAACCATCTATTATGCCAAGATGCGACATTATATGCGTGAAACACCCCAGGAACCGATCTAAAAGGTCGGCGTCCATCCTAGGCCCTCAAACCCTAACGACAAGCAACTCGCTAACCTCTAGCATTGCTCTGCATTCATTGATGTCTATCCCTAAAATAAACGCCCCAATGGTATGTTGTGTGGCATAGGATGAGTGAAAAGTGCCCATTATATGTGAAAGCCGTTCACAACGATAACGGCTTTTTCCTGCCAAAGAATGGAATGTGCTTCATGCATATATATGCTGAACCAACCAGCGTCAAAATGAGTATCACCACTTGCCAAGGGAGCAAGACAGCTGCCGCCATGAAGAACTTGCCGTATCGTCGTACAGCATCTACCAGCCGGCCATGGGCATCTTGGCGGCGCTGTTCGATATCATCTCGGAGCTTACCGTTCCGGGGGGACTGTGGGTGAAGGTCCTCATCGCTGGTGGTTGCATAGTCGTCGTTTTCCTCTTCTTCGCCATCCTCATCCTCGTCTTCTTCGTCATAGAAGTCCGCATCTTCATCCTCACTATCCCATGGGTCGTCATCGTCATCATTCGCGCCGGCTGGTCATGAAAAGTTGAAACCGCCGGGGAATCCTCCACGCTGCCTGGGGTCAGCACCACCAAAGTTGAAGTGTGCGCCGCCGCCACCACCGCCGGGGAAGCCTCCAGCAGATCGGAAACCGCCGCCGCCGAAACCGCCCTGCTGGCCCATCATGCTGAAGAGGATCTCCGGGTCGATGCCACCCATGCCTCCTCCCATGCCACCACCGCCGAACATATCGTTGGGGTCCATAAGATCATCGCCGTTATCGTAAGCAGCACGCTTCCTAAAGTGGTATTAGTAACTTATTTAGTCGGTATGTTTCAGAGATTACTTACTGAGGGTCGCTCAAGCACTCGTAAGCCTCCTGCAAGTCCTTGAACTTCTCCTCGGCGTGAGGGTCGCCCGGGTTCTTGTCGGGGTGGAGCTTAACGGCCATCTTGCGATATGCCTTCTTGATCTCGTCACCTGTAGCGGTTTTCTCAACACCAACGATCTTATAGTAGTCCTTGCGTTGGGCCTTCTTGAGCTCAAGCTCCGCTTTGCGGATCTCACGCATGATGGTTCGGTCCTCTGGATCGAGCTCCTGGATGGCCTTCCACTCCTTAACAGCATCCTCCCATCTCTCGGCACCACCCAAAGCATTGGCCTTGGTCTTGCGGGCCTTTGTGTAACCAGGGTCAAGGTTAATGGCCCGCTCACAGTCAGCGATGGCATCGTCGTACTGCTTGAGCTTGATCTTGCATTGTGCCCGGTTCTGCAACAGCTTCGAGTTCATACTCTTATTGGAAGGGTCAATTTCCAGAGCATTGGTATACTTCTCGATGGCTTGTTGTAGACGACCTGCCTTGAAGTCGGTGTTGCCCTCCTCCTTCATGCGGTCAAGTCTTTGGACAATCCTGAGCCACTTGACGGCATCACGGAAATCAGGATCACAGTTAATAGCCATACGGAAGAACTGGATAGCCTTGTCGTTCTCGCCCTGACCATAGAGAACACGTCCTCGGAGAACAAGAGCCTCTGGGTCCTGGCTGTTGTTTCGGAGGAGGTTCATAGCAATGTTTTGCGCCTCTCCTAGTGAGTTTTCCCGTCCCATTAATAGATAAGCCTCTCCACGCATGAGCTGCCACTTGCGGGGCTTGGTGACACCAGGGCCCAGGCCGCGCTCCGCCAGATCAAGAGCATGAAGCACCATGGACATGCCAGATCCAGATCCACGTGCAAGAATATCACGGGCTGACTGAATATGATGCAACATCTCCTTCGCAGGGGCCATGTCCTTAGCAGATGGTGGGGGTTCAATGCGGTTGAAGGTTGTCATGGCTTCCTCGGGTCGGCCCATAGCAGTATAGATACGGGCCAAGCGCAGAAGAATCTTGGCATTCTGAGGATCATAATCGGCAGCTCTGGAGCAGTCTTCGAGAGCATGCTCATATTGGCCATTAGACATATAAGCAGCAGCTCGGTTGCCTAGATAAGTAGAGGAGAAGGGGAAGAGGTCGACAGCTGCGATTAGGTGTCAGCATTTGGAGATGCATTTAGCCAGGCTGAGAAATCCTGGAAGTAAGAAGAGTCTGATGGCAGATGGCGATGCATACCTTTGCTATACTGCTCGATAGCCTTATAGTAGTTCTTCTCCTTGAAGAACCGGTTACCAGCAGCCTTGTAGGCTTCGGCATCTTCCTCAGGCGTAATAGTTGGGCTTCCAGGGTTGGATTTGTGAGGAGGTGGCGGAGGGGCGCCGTCATCATGACTGGAGCCGTTGGGAATAGGAACGGAAAAGTTGGTCTGGGCTTTCGGGTTGGGAGGAGTAGTTGAACGAGCGCCATTAACAGGCTCGCTGTCGACATCCATGGAGTTACCGTTCATTGCAGCGGCGAGAGCGGATAATCGCTTTCGTTCTTCGGGAGGGAGGTTGAGCGGATGGGTATCTGGCTCGTATTTGTGCCGACGAGAGGAAGAATGGGAGTGAGAGTGGCCCGGGTCTGTAGATTGCCTCGACAGTCTAGAAGAGCGCGAGGAAGATTTTGTGGACTCGGCGGCGTAAGAAGCGGGCCGAGATAGTCTCTTTGAAGACTTTGAAGGCGACTTTGCTCTCGCAGGAGAAGAAGGCTCCGAGTATGCGGGAGGTTGTTCGGCCGGGTCGTAGTTCTCACGGTCGCGCTCCTCGAAAGTGGCGGACTTCCTAGTAGAGGAAAGAGGAGGAGGAGGAGTGGAGGAGGACGTTGGCTTCTTGCCGCTACCAAAGAAGTTCTTCATTTGAGCCAAACAAAGTTTGGTTCAGACAGATAGAAAACTAATACTTTTAGGTAGACGGGATGGAAGAATCCCCAAGAATCCCCGTAAGAAGCTTATGCCGGATACTTTACTGGACCGAGTTGATGCCCTAAACGGGCGTTAAGGAAAAAACCGAGTTTTTTTTTCGGGGCCGGTCGACTTCCAGTTCCTGGCTGGACTGGACTAAGAACTGGACTTTATTACTGGTGGCTCCGGGAACGGTCGTGCGGCTCTGAGCCTAAAAGGGGTCGAGTCAAGTTAAGTGTAGTGGGAAATACCGAATGCCTTACTAGAGGGACGGAGGAGGATCGGAGCAGTGATGAGAGATGACTGCAAGAGTCAAGGCACAGATAGATAGGAATACAGATACAAGGAAGAAGTAAAAGAGTCACAAAACTCAGGCAGATGACAAAAAGCGATCCAGAGGAAAGAAGAAGAAAAGAAAAAACAATCCGGGGGCAGGGAAGAGGAAAGTGATGAGATGATGAAGGAAAAGAACCCTTGTTGATCCAATACGCAGAGCACAGCCTGAACCAGCATTCAGCTGCTAACTTAGGTCGTAGTCAATTAGTTTGAGTCCTCCAGTTAATATGAGATGAGCGAACCGGGCTATGACAGTGACGAGTGACAAGCGACAACGGCCATGTCAATCCCATGGAGCCCAGCCCAGCCCAGCCCAGCCCAGCAGATTTATCAGCCGCTCTCTCTCTCAACAGAGAGAGGCCAAATGCCCGAACTAGGATGGGCAGGACTATGTGTCAAAATCGACACAAACTGCCTGATTTCCTAGTGCAGTTACCCGTTTTCCAAATCTCAGCCTGTCGGATCACTCCAAACGTGAAAAGAATGGCTGGGTTCTGCAGGCAAGTAGGTGTCTACGGAGTAGACGTACAATATGTACATAGTTGCCGGCTCACCACGGGAGCCTGAGCGTTTAAGTTAGGTTGACCACTGAGACATAGCCTGGTCTGGCCTGGATAAGTCTGATGAGAATAAAATTGTGTATCGTACTGTACTGCCGGAATCACGTCAATGTCAGTGTATGACTGTCATTTCATTCCATCGGTTCTCGGAGACTTTGGCAACACAGGACATGTTTGCCTGCTGTGCGAGTATCTTGTACTTCGTTCCCCAGTGACATTGACAGTTGCAGTGACAGATTTCAGTTCATTCACATCCATTCAGTATGCCTGGTCGCCACGCGCTTTCAACCCCCACCGCGGAAGGGACCTTGTCTGTCTGGAATTATCACGGGCCACAGGTCAGAACCAATTAAGCAAGGACCATGTGTAATGACAATTCAATTGACAGAAAATATGATAGGGGTTCTGAGTCTAAATCTGCATGTTAGTTTAGTAGTGAGTTGTCCTCATTAATGGTTGAGCCAACCAGGCTAGTCCGTACAAGAGGTTGGGAATAATAGTCCATCAATCTCAAACTACCGCCTATGACAGCATCACAAGCATCAAAGCTTGTCTTTACAGCATTGCCCAAATGACAGGCTCCGCAATCACCGATCAATGACAGAATGTCACAACCGAAGACCAAGACCAAGGCACAGAGCAAAAAACAAAGAGATAGACACAATAATCCGTCAATCAATCTGCAGCTGTCAACGTCTCACCCCGCGTAAACTCAACTGATCGTTTTAGTGTCCGTGGCCAGGCCCCGGCCCGCAAATGACTAACCTAATATCGAGGACTTGCGCTTATCCAAACGTCATCTATTCTAGAAGGTTCAGTGGGGCCGAGGACCCTTGACAACGTTTCTCCAGCCATCCTCGATTCTAACAGGTCGCTTTTAGGCGCTCTCACAAGGCTTTCCTGGTCCTCGCCAAACTGCTCAACGCCAGTCACTTTTCCGCTGTCTCATCAGTCTCCATCTCATTCAAGAGGAGCCCGAGGAGGTGGCGGGTCGATTGCCTGCTCTCTTGCATCCTTGAGGGGCTTGTTTCGCTTGGCTGCAAATCATTGCAGTCCACGGTTATGGATCCGGGGCTGCATTTTTCTATACGCAGATACAGCCCAGCACAGCAAGCTAGTAGGCAGGCAGGCAGTCGTCCAACACATTTGTTTTACACGGACTGGATGGTTGGATGCCTCCAGATTTCTCACTGACCCATCATTAACACAACTCTTCCACGTGCAACCAAATCATCCTGGCGGGATGTTGTACAACTTCGGAAAACGCCTAACATTACACAACGATAGTAATATCAATGTTTGCTGCCGTCGACATGACACAAAGTCAAAGCCTCAAGGTGGACAGTGTTGACTCGGCAGGAAATGTCCGCGTAGCCGAGGACATTGACATAAATACTATACAAAGCCGTGTCACTCAAGGGGTGACACAAATTCATTGTATATCTAGGGATACTCCGTTTTAGCTCTCGCTTTGGCTCTTGATATGTAATACTCACAATGTTTTCGAGATCCTCATCATCTTGCTTGACCTGATTCATGATGTAACCTTCGCAGATAGAAAGGCCATATATGTCCCGAGGCTCTTTTCATTCTTTGCATTCTTCGTGCTCACATGGCCCTTGACTATTTGAATGGGAATTAAGCAAGTCGTTTAAGATTCCTAGTCTTGAACCCCTTCTATCTGGAGAGGTTTGTAGCTGACCATGAAGCTATGAGAGTAAAAGCCGAGTCCTCATTGAATTTGTTTGAGAGTGTAAAAGGCCATTGCTATACTCTTGGAATAAGAAATCTCAATATTGAGTAATTAATCGTGTTCTCATTCGATGCCCTATGTTGTTACCAAGTGCTATCCCAACCATAAACCATACCCATCCAGCCAAGCACCCTTTTCCGTTACAAAAGCCGCCATATAGTTACATAAAGTAAACCCGGAATAGCTACACTGACTCCTGCCAACCTCTGTGTCCCACAGACCTTATGGTACCCTTGGGTATCCTCAGAGCTACGCTAGAGGAAACGCGAGTTGATATCGACGGCATCAACACCTGACTGCCTCGAACTGAACGAGTTGCTTCTGAGCGAGCTTGTCATTACAGAGGAGGAATTCTTTACACGAAAACTTCATCATCCTCATTATCATGAGACTGGTTATCCGAACCGTTATTGGAGCCCATGATAGAGCCAACAAATTCCTGGTACTTGAACACCTCACCTCTTTTTGCACCAAGGTGAGCGTTCATGTTGCGGTTGAAAGCTCGTCGTCCAGTGAACCCATTCATGATCTTATCAACTTCACTGGCAGTTAGAGCCTTCTCACCGGGCTCGGGTGCTGTGTCAAGAAGTGCTTTTCGCAGCTCGACCAAGTCGACCTGGCCGCTATCGTCGTCATCAAAGGCAGAGAAGGCAGACAGCAGCTCGGCGCTTGGTGAAAGTGCTGCAAGTGCGTCGGCAAGCGAGTTGAGGAAAACTGCGAGAGTGATTGTCTGGGGTGCTGATGGAGGAAAGAACTTGGATACGTCAGCTGGGTTTGAAGGCAGACCTGTTGAGATTGTTAGCTAGTGTTATCTCATTCATCATTTTCTTCGTTCATACCCAGCTGGTTGAGCATATCAGTAACATCCTCGCGGTTTACGACACCATCGCAATCTCGGTCCATGATCTGGAAAGCATCTCTCAATGTTCGGACCTGGGTTGCTTGCAGTTGCGATAGAGCATTGCCATTGCCAAGCGACTTTGATACTGGAGTCCTTGGGGCCACGGCCACTGGAGACATACGCGAAGGCGAAGAATTCATCTCGTCTCTAACAGGAGTCTTGGCCTTTGGTGTCCAACTGGGTTGTGTGCTTGTGGGAGTTGTAGGTCTAGCAAAGCGCGAAGTCGAGCCGAAAGGTCCTGCCTTTGTCGGTGATCCGGTGGGAGTAGTGTGTCTTAGGGGAGAGGGCGATGCAGGAGATTCGGCGCGACGAAATGGAGAGCTTCGAGTAGGTGAAGAGCCATAGCCCAGAGGAGAAGGCTTGTATGTTACCGGCACAGACTGAAAACAACGGCGTTAGCTGGGACGGGCGTCACTTGTCAGGGATTCTCCGTCATGGAAGAAGTACCATTGTGCTCAACGTGGGTCCGGCGAGCGGAGATGGACAATAAACAGGTCTATGAGAAGACGAGGAGGAGAAAGGCGACAATTTGGGGTTGATTAGTGAAAATTTAGAAGGGAAATGTATCGTGAAAATGATCAATTGACCGTGGGATAGATATAGATAACTGTTGTCGTCATTGGGCAAGAATTGAGGTTGTAATGCGCCTTAACGAGGTGTGATCCAAAGTAAACAATGAAAGTGGTTCCCAGGGAGATGCATGATAGACGCCACGAATCGAGTGCCACAGAGAGTTGAGCCACATGTGAAAGCCAAGATTGGAGAGTCATGGCACTCGCCTGGCGCTAATGGGCATGGGGGGTCGGGGGAGGTGTGCTCCAACCACAAGCTGAGAGCTGCATGCAATTCAGGGGACGCAAGGGAACGAGACGACCCTTTTTCTTAGTGGGGAGCATTCTGAGTGGACGAGGGTTGTGTTCTGCTGACACTTTTTCAGCTTGAAGATTTTCTACTGAATGGTTATGGTCCAATGACTTGGTAGAGATAATGTTGCTATCAGGAGAAATTCCAATTAGAGGGATCAGCCGGAAACATATTTGGGCGTCACTTAAACTTGACCAACCGTTTTCAGTTTCAGGGGTTAGCAGCTATTAAATGGGAATGAGGGGGAAGAAAGGCTGGACCCGACATAGTGGATAGAATGGGTAGGGAGGGAGTTTGGTAGGTGATTGAACCCTTTGTCCAGTATTTTCTGAGATCACAACACCACTTTACTCAGATATACAGCATATTGATCTATCGTCGGATAATTGATAATTGATTGACTTGCTGGATACTTCCATCCTCATCTGTCTCCACCTACAAGGAAGTCAAGCCTCGTTGCGCAAGTAGACGCCCACTTGTATGTACTTACTTTGTGGCGGGAACATGTCTCGGTTACAACACTCTCTTTAAAGCTGTCTCTAGTTCTGTTACATATTCGATAACAAAGTGGTACTGGCTGGTGCTGTACATGCTGTCACAGCTGCTTGCTTTCGATCGAGGAGAATTGTTTAATTCTGTCAATTCCTCCAGCTACTGTAACGTCCAAAGTGGAACAGAGCATACACAGCAGAGCGTCGATCCCACTGCCTTGCATTACATTGCATGCATTCACCGCATCCTTTCACTCGAACCCTCCCTCTCGGACCCCCCGAGCTCGAAAACGAACCCCAACGCAACGCAACGCAGCGCAGCGCAGCGCAACATCACCCGATCCGGAGCCTACGAGGGTTCTAAATCGTGAGGGACTCGTGTTTCGTGTCTCGGAACCCCGGCCTCGATCCGCCTTCGGCACTGTCTTGTCTTAGCCTGTCTTGCATTGCTTTGTCTTGTCTTGTCTCGTCTCCTCCATCATTATGGCTTCTTCGTTCCAGTCAACGTTGCCATTCTTGACCAAAACAACCAGCAACAGCGGCGCAAACAACCACCACGGTCACGGTCATAAACACAGCCTCAGCAATTTCTCCAATGCTTCAGTCTCCAACCGAAGAACCTCCCTGGCTTCGTTTCACTCTTCGCGCCCCGAATCGCAAATGTCACAGGCCTCGCCGCCTCCCTCGAGGTCACCTCTTCCTCCTGCAGAGATCGATCGCATTTCCGATCCCAATTCGCAGTCAAAGACGCCTTCGACGGGCCTGTCCTCGCAGCATTCATCACTTTCCGCTCCTCGAAGGATCAACCATCATGCACGACCATCGAGAAAGCTTCGCTCCCAATACCCGCGAAGCTCCACGGAAAACCATGTCGAATACATCCTTGTCGCATCTTTCGATATCGATCGAGGTCCTGTCATGGAGCATCAATACCCAGTTGCGATCACAGGGGACGAAAATATGCTGGCAGAGCTCATGTTGCCCGATCAAGCCCACGCCCGCAACCAGGACTGGACAATCTTCTTTCTTCACAAGGATACAAGTCAGGAAGAGGAGGACGAGGAGCGCAAACTTAAAGAAAATCGAAAACAAAGGCGAAAGAGGAGGCGTGATAGAGCAGCCGGTACAATAGACGAGGAGGATGAAGAAAACGAAGAGGATCTACCAGAGGACGAATGGGAGGACGGTGATGAAGACGACACCGAATCTACTGATAGCGAACCTGAGGGCGGAGAGGGCCCTCCCCTAATTTATGTGCTTAATCTGGTCAATACCAAACATGACAAGTCGGTCAAGAGAGGGGCCATTGTCAAAGCCATGGCCATCTGCACGCGGCATCCCTTCTTGCATATCTACAAGGCAAGTAGCCTTGATCCACGCACGATCCTTGTGCTCGCGCACTTGCTAACCGTTTCAATAGCCACTGTTACTGTTGGCTCTGGAAGAATACTTCAAAGCACCTGTTCCAGAGACATTGGCCATGCTATACGATTCAGTAAACGCCATGGATTTGTCTCTGATGCCTAAACTCAGTCTTCTCGAGCGCCACTTATTACAAGCAAGTGACAACAAGGATCTCTTTGTGGAGAAATTCGAGCAGATGATTCAAATGCGGATAGCCGAAGACCAGCTCGAGGAGGCAGCAGACCAGTCATTGGATGCGACAAGGAGTCCGACAAAACTGACTGGTATCTCAAGAGCTGGTACAAAGGCCCATGTCGAGGGCGGCCAGTCGATTTACTCTGTTCCCCGCGACACGCATGAGTTTGAGAGCAAGGTCATGTACAAGGGCATACCGATCCCTATCAAAGTGCCTGTTGCTGTCATGCCAGAAACCGTCGGTGACTTTTCACTCATCAAACTCATTCAAAACTTTTCAGATTCTCACCAAAAGTCGCCCCAACCATTTGCGCTGCACCCTCACCTCACAACGAACGGAGTCAATACGCACCCTATCATTGTGCTGGCAAATGCACTCTTGACACAAAAGAGAATCATCTTTCTAGGGTACAACATGCCCTCGGGCGAGGTCGCAGAAGCTGTCTTAGCCGCGTGTGCGTTGGCATCGGGTGGTATACTTCGTGGGTTTACACGACATGCTTTTCCTTACACCGACTTGACCAAAATCGACGACCTGCTCAACGTACCCGGTTTTATCGCTGGTGTAACGAATCCCACCTTCGAGCTTCACCCCGAGTGGTGGGACGTCTTGTGCGATTTACCAAGTGGAAGGGTCAAGATCAGTACAAAGATCGACCCTGCCCCTGTGACAGAGGGCCTGCTGTACTTCCAGCAACAAAATGCAGCTTTTGCTGCCATTGCAAGCGGTACCACGAACACAAGCCAGGACTATACGGGCGATAATGCCTTCATGGCTGATGTTCTTAGGAGCATAGCTGCGAGACATGGCGAACGTGTGATCCGAGCAAAGTGGCGCGACTGGGTCGGCAAGTTTACTCAAATCGCAGCCAAATTCGAGGAAAGCGTTTATGGAGCTAGTGCCTTGTACATTGGAGGCGAAGATCAGGACTTGATGCCGCCAGGGGCCAATGGGCATGGTTATGTCTGGGCGGATGATACAGCTAAGCATAAGGAGCTTGCTGGTAATGTGACAAGAATCGAAGGATGGCGCAATACTCGAAGTTATTACAGCTTCATCCAAGTAAGACACCGCACTAAGAAAAGGGACGATCAAAGCTGACATCTTGCAGGATCTGGCACAGATATATACCATCAGGCCCCTGAAGGGTCTTGACTTGGCCCATCTTCACGACCGTTTGCGAATGCAACGCTTGACCCCTGCGCAGAGCAGAGATATTTATCTTACCATCTCCAAACACGTCCACACATACGATGAGATTTGTCTACTGCTTAGTGTGGCCCCTGAGTCACACGCTGGATTGTTCTACCTTGCACTTGGTCTATTCCACAAGGACCGCGAAGTCCGTCTGAGAACAGCAGATCTCTTGGAGCGTATATCCGATCATGAAGCCGGACAGCATTGGTGGAGGAGTCTCAGTCGCTTCGAGAAGCTAGCTTATATGCGGCTACGTCGAGAGGTGGATGCTGAGATGCAAGCAAAGCTTGAAAAGGAAGGTATAAGCGCTGAAATTGAGAGAATAGTAAGCTGAACGTTTGAATTGGAGTTTCCATGTGGGCGGGCTTGTAGGAGTTTATTTATGGGTTGGAGTAACTTTGACGGGTCCTCCAGGAGGTGTCATGTCTGGGTTCGCATCATATACCTTTCAGCACTCATATAGGCGGCGTTTTTCAAAGACATTAGAGGAATACAATTGCACGTTACATACGACAATCAATGTAATTTTGAAGAGTCATATTGTTTAACTTGCTTTTCAATTCCTTGGTTGGTGGATTTATGACCTCCCTTATGCTATCGTTCAGACCATAGAATTATTGAGAACATTTGCTGCTCGAGCATTCCATGTACACAACTTGAAGACACAAACTGATTCGTTTACCCAGAATGGCGCCGTAAATACACCCAACCGACTTTTGTCAAAGAACTGCTGGTTTCACCCTCTTACAGCGCACTGCGTGGTAGTCACAAGAGTCCGAGAGCCTTGGCGGCGTGCTTGACGTGGTCTTCGCCGAAGGTAGAGATGAAGAAGTAAGAGTGGTCATAGCCCTGAAGACGGGTTAGCATTGTCGTTTGATGGGAATGAGAAATACCTACATCCTGGTAGCGGAGAGTCAAGCCCTCAATGCCGGCATCCTTGACAGCCTTCTCAAGGTTCTCGGGGAGAAGCTGGCCTTGCTTGTAGAAGTTGTCACCAGTGCCCTGGTCTATTAGCATGATGTACTCAACAAGCGTGAGGGAGGGAGAGGCTCGGAACTTACAACATCAATGAGAGCAGGGAAGTTGCCCTTCCAGCTCTTGATGAGCTCAGTGGCATCGTGCTTCTTCCACTCCTCCTTGTCCTCACCCAAGTAACCCTTGAAGGCCTTGTCACCCCAAGGGCACTGAGAAGGGTTGGAGATAGGAGCCCAGGCGCTGACACTCTTGTACTTGCCGGGGTTCTTGAGGAACAGAGTCAGTGCACCATGTCCACCCATAGAGTGGCCAGAGATAGAAACTCGCGAGGAGTCAACCTCCTTAAACTCCTTGAAGATGAGGTCGGGAAGCTCGTTGGTGATATACGACTCCATCTTGTAGTGCTTGCTGTAAGGGTCCTTCTTGGCATCGATGTAGAAGCCAGCTCCGCTGCCAAAGTCATATGAGTCGTGCTCACCGGGTAAGTCCAGCTCGCGGGGAGATGTGTCTGGGTAGAGAAGAGCAAGACCGAGCTTGGAGGCGTGAGCATGGAGGAAGCCCTTCTCTGTGACGTTGTCGGGCGTGCATGTGAGGCCGGAGAGGTAGATGAGAAGAGGAGCTGGCTTAGAAGATGATGCTGAGCCTGGGAGGTAGAGAGTTGCGTTCATGGGTGTGCCGGTGACGGCAGACTTGTGGGAGAGCTTGAGGAAGCGTCCGCCGAAGCTGTTGATAGTAGCATTCGTAGTGAAAGCCATGATGTCACTGTATCTGAGGATTGCTTTGGGTTAGACAGAAGCAATTGGGGGGTATAAAGTTGAAAACGGTTTCAAGAATAAAGAGAAGATAAAGTGAAAGAGGAGAAATCTCAGCAGTTTATGGTTATGTTGCTATGAAATAGCTGAGCTTTATCCCAAGGAGGGGAAGCTTCCAGTCAATGGCGAGGTCTGGGGTAACCTTAACCCCACCATCGGTACCCGGATGCCTTCATCAACATGACGAATGCCGAATTATCTCCCCGGCTCCGGAATACGGAACCCCCTCCGTGTCACGGGTCGGAGACAAGATAAGAACAGTATATACACTGGGGGTAGCAGAAGAGTAGAGTCCCAAGTGACAAGTATGTTAAGACAGTATAAGGATATCTTCTAATCGTTTGTGATGAACTTGGTATGCTCTGTGACTAGATTATTTTCTCAGCATGCATTACTATTCCAATAGAACGTGACGTTGAGATAGTATGAGTGATTGATTGTTTCATGTCTTGTCTGAAACTGATAATCATCATTCATTAGAGCTGTATCTATCTCTGCTTGTATACTTTGACTGAATGCCAAAGAACTAAAAGACCATCGCTAATATCGCTAACTCCAATTACTCCGTAGCCCGGTGAAATGCCCATTACCCCGTCACCAAGTTTACCATTCCATTGTAATGCCAAAAAAAAAAGAGTACTCAATCGACTTAAGGCAGTCGACGGTAGAAGGCATAAAAGATGCCACCAAAAACAACCATGTTCGTGGATATATAGAACCACCCAGGTGCACATATTGGCTTTTCCTGTAACATCCTCACAGGCTTCTCCTAATCGAACAAGTTCTCGCTCCTTGTGGTCTTTTTCAGTGAACAGTCAAAGCTGTTGAAGAGTTTGGGCCAGCCGACCCGGCTGAAATTGAATTTGTATTCGTAATTGAAATCGATCGCGCCTATTGTGCAACCCGTAGGGCTCATACAAGTATCGTTGCAGCCGGTTGTACGAGGGTAACAGTTGAAGTGTTCGCCATCAGGTGCGAATGTTGTGACGTTGCGAAGGAAGGGTTCAGAAAGTTGATGGCACTTGTTAAGTGTATATACCTCGTGGGTGCATGTACCTGTGGAGTTGGCGCCAGTGCATATCAAAAGCTGTGGCGATGAGATGTCAATACCACAGAAAAGAGACAGCATGTAAAATAGGGAAGAGAGTCAACTTACACCCCCGACTGCCCGCTCATTCAATATGGGCACAGCAGAGATGCTGACGGCAGAAATGATAGTTGCAATAAGAGTGAAGAATTTCATTGTAGCGGTTGGGACTTGTCTCGGCTGATAATGATAGTGCGAACGAAAGTGTTAGATTGGCGAGTGTTGATGTCTGAGATGAAAGAGTATGAATCAGAGAGATTCTTCGCAGAGGCTGGATTTTAGTAAAATATATACTGAAGGCAGTTACGAATATCGGTTGGTCTTTTCAATTGTTAGCTGTTTCTGTATACCAACCTCCCGGCCTCAAAACACCACAAGTGCGACCAACCTCTTATAAGAAATGGAGTAGGATAATAAGCTTCCAATAGCACAACAGCTTCACTACATTCGTCTAATCCCTCCTGCATAAGAGCGCACGACTCGTACGATCAACACTAGACGTAACCTTTGATCATCGCCCCAAGTTCAATTCGGTTCAGTCAAGGGAGTGCGTATCCGCCGACGTCATGAAGGTCCCCGCCAAGAGGGAGATCATCCTGTCACCAAACGTCTAAATACCTTCAGGACCTTACCTGGCTGCCTGGGTAAGATAACACAGCAAACAAACAAGCAGAATTAAAGCCGACTTGGCCGAGGCTGCATGAAAACTTTACTTGCATGATCTGCAAAGCTACGGCTGTCACGGCCTTTCCCTTCCCATCGATACCCGTTTCCGGACCTGTGTGGCACAACGTTGGAGGCTGGAAAGAATATTCTGGACTTGTGGTTGGTTGGACGATTCATCTAACCTGCGAGGACCCTTTCCAATATGCAAGAAGCCACAGACGCTGCAGGAGTCATTTCTTTGTACTTGAGGTTGATAATCTATGTCAAGCCCAGATTGCGTGGTATGAGAAGATGCTCTCTTGCCTGGATTGATTGACTGTTTATCAGACTTTGTGACGTATGAAAAGGCCACTGCGCTTTTGAGGTTGCGTCCAAACACCACAAGATGCCGTCATGTCTCGCGCCGGTGTTTCAGTGAAACACAATCTGGCCCGACGTATTCGGCCCATCAGATCCAAAACAAGCCATCTACGGAAGGCCAAATCGATATCTGTGCTAAAATTCATCTTAAGGGATTTTTTTTATTATATCTACCCTAATATAGCATTAAAGGCCCTATTAAGCTTTTAAGTAATATAATATTATTATATTAGATATTATTACTATAATATAGTATTAAAGAAAAAGGGCTATAGCTCTATTTTATATATACCTTTATAAGCTTATAATATACTATTTAGCTTTAAAATATTTACTTTTATTTTTTATTACTATAAATTATACTAAATTCTGCCCTAAAACTAGCTATAGCTATAATAAACTTTATATAGAATTAAAGGCTTTTAAAAAAGCTACTTTTTACTTATTTTATTAATAATAACTTACTAAAGCTATTAAAGTTATTAACTTTACTTTAAGTAGCCTTTTAAGGCCTAGTTTAATAATAATTTAAATTAAATAAATATAACTAATCTTTATTATATATACTAATACTATTAATATAGCTATTAAAAGTTAATAATATAGTATTATAGTAATAAGCTATAAAAGTATAATTACTATTAAACTAAAGGCTATATTTTATATTACTTTAAGATATTTTAAGGAAGTTATTTTAGGTATTTTTATATTAAAATATAATAAAAGAGTTAAAAGTAAAAATATTAAAAGTAAGATTATAGCCTTACTAGGCTTTATATTTTTATCTTATAATAAAATAATTTATTTTATTATATTAAGCTATTATAAAGAGTTCTTATTAATAAAATAAAAACTTATTAGTAGTTATATTATTAATATATATTTAAATAGACTTATTATATATAGTAATACTATTTATAAAACTATATAGCTAAAGGATTTCTTTAAAGTAGTAAGTATTATACTCCCTATAAGGGCTAAAGTTCTAGTTTCCTTTATACTTTTATACTTTAATATATAAAATAATTTAAAAGAAAGTAATATTTTATACTTTAATAAGTAAGTAATTAAGTAAGTAAAGGCTAAAGTAGAAACTAAAATACTTACTTTAAAGTATATAATAAAGCTTAAAAAAGAAATAAAAAATAAAAAAGAAGCTATATAATATAAAAAGAAAGAAAATAAAGTTAAAGCTAAAATTAAAGCTATAATTAAGGCTAAGAAAATAAAAGGTAAAAAAGAAAGATAATATAAAGATTTAAATATATTTAAAGTATTTCTTTAATTTATAATATTAAATAAGGATTAAGGGAGTAAGGAAAATAAAAAGGAATAAAATTAGGTTATATTATAAGAAAAGACTAAAGGGCACCTTTTATAATTAAAAACCTTATTATAAAGGTTTAAGAAATAATATAAAGCTAGCTCTTAACCTTATAATTAATCTTATTTTAATTAATATTACTTTAAGTCTTTTAATTAAGTAATTATATATTAATATTATATATAGCTAAATAAGACTATATATAATTAATCTTACTTATAGGTATTTCTAGAAGACTAATAGCTAGCTATTTTTTATTAAGTATATATACTTTTAATTATACTTATAGAAATAAGTATATAGAAAGCTTTAAGTTCTTAAGGGTATTTTAAGGAAAGATTTGCCTTTTAAGAATCTTTTTATATATTATAATTATATTTTAAGGCAGATAGGTATTAAGATTAATATTATTATATTTAAAAAGCTTTTTAAGAAGCTATAGTTAATTAAATAATATTAGATAAGTATAACTCTTTATTTTATAAATCTCTAGCTAATAATATAAGACTTAAGGCTAACTAGAAAGAATATATAGCCTATTATACTATTTATAAATATAATATATATTTTATATATATATAAATTTAGAGAGCTCTATATATATAATTAGTATAAAAAGATATAAAATAGTAATTTAATTTAAAATAGAATTAATAAAGAAATACTTATTAGCTATAATTCTTCTAAAATATTCCTATAAGCAGTTAATATATATATATATATATATATATATATATAAATATATATATACTAGTACCTTACTTAACTATTACTAAGTTAGTGCTATTAACTTTTAATCTTTTTATTATATATACTTTTACTATATATTTAATAATTATAGAATTATATTTACTAAACTGTAGTATCCTATAGGGGGCTTTATATTTATAAAAAGTAGAAATAAGCCTTAGCTATTATAAGAGTCTTATTATTATAATTTAATTAAATAATAAGTAGTATACTCTTTTAACTTTCTAAGATATAAAGGTATTATTTAAGTATACTTTATAACATATTAGCTAATATACTAATATATAGCTATATAATATACTATAAGTATATATTAATTAATATATATATTTTAATCCTTTAAGCCTTTAACTTATTATAAGTATTAATTAACTAAATAAAGTTAAGCCTAGGTACTATTTATTTAGTTTAATAGTATTATATTATATTTTATTAATTAGTTATATTTATAAATATAAAGTCTTAAAATACTTTATATAGTATATATTAATTTAAAGATAGCTATTTTTACTAAATATAAATATAGAAATATATTTAATTAAATAACTAAAGCTTAGTATTTAATAAGGTATTATTTTTAAAGAAATAGTATAATTTAATAAGTTATTTTTCTTTTTACTTAGGAGTTTAATGCTATAAAAAGCTAAGGCTTTATTATATTTTAATTAGCTTTTTATTAGTTACTATAAAGCCTTTTTTTTATAACTATAAAAAGATATTTTTATCTTTAAGAATATTTTTAAAGAAAAGCTTTTTAATATAATTATATAATACCTTAGTATTTTCTATTTAGGCCTAGGTATTATTAGGTATTATTTAATTTAACTATTAAGTCTACAAATATTAATATAATACTTTATAAGAAGTAGAAATATTAAATTTAGTTAAAATATACTATATAATATTATCTATAGTTATTTAGTTATAATACTTCTATTATTTAATTTAAATATAAAAAGTATTAAAATTAATAAGAAAGTAGCCTTTAAAGCTTATTATAAGATATAAAAAAGATAAATATAAAATAAAAAAAAGAATTTATAATAAAAGGCTTAAAATAAGGCTTTAGAAGATAATATATAGCCTTATACTATAATATATAGCCTTATAATATTATATATAAGTATATTATATTAATTATACTTAGTAATACTTAAAAAAAACTTAAAAAATAAATATTATAATTACTTATTATAAAATACTATAAGATATTATAAGATATTATAAAATACTATATAGGTATATATCTATTTATAGATATATAATTATATTTTAAAGATATTTTTAAATAATAAAGTAAGTTAATAAAAATATTAAACTTTTATTATTAAGTATTATAATTTTTTATTTTTATTTTTTTTTTTTTTTTTAATTACTATTAGCCTTATTTAGGGCTATTAACCTTTTAACTTTTTATATAATAGCTTAAATAGTAAGGCCCCTATAGTAAGTTAAAATTATAGAAGTTAAGATTAGTTAAGGTTTATCTGCCTTAAGTAGTATAATTACTGCCTTAATTAAGTAATATAAGTACTGCCTGTAGGGCTACCTTTAGTAGCTATATTAACTTTCTTCCTTTACCCTAGCTAAAAGATCTTTAATTAACCCTTATAATATACTAGGCCTAGTATACCTATTATACTTCTAAAGTATATTCCCTAACCTAACTTTCCCTATTAGTTACAGTTACTAATATTAATTATAGCTACTAGTATAATACCTGCTATATAAAATAGCCTATAGCTATATAATTAGGCTTACTATATAACTAGCTATAACCTTAATATAGCTATTAGGCCTATCTTATAAGTAGCTAATAAAGAAGATCTAGAAGATATTTATATAATAGTAGTTACTATTAAGAAAAACTTCTTATTAAGGTATTAATTTAACCTTATTAAAATAGCTATCTTTAACTATAGGTTAATAAAGTTAATTAGTTATATAGATTATTTAGCTTATTTTAATATAATTAACTTAAGCTAGGTTAATAATAAGCTTATAAGCCTCTTAAACTTAGAGAGAGTTTTAAAGGAAGGTTATCCTTTTTAATTAAACTAAGCAGCCTTCCTTACTACCTTTATAAGCTTAAATATATATAAAAAGTAGCTTTATAATATAACTAAAAGGGTTATTACTATAAAAAGGGTCCTATTATTAATATAAGGATAAAGGCAAGGTAATAGCAAGGTTTAAAGGTTTAAAGGAAAAAGGTTAACTTTTATATAAGTTAGTTAGTAAAAGTTAAATTAACTTAAAGTTAATAATAACTCTATTAATTAATTATATATACTTAGGTATATAACTAATTGCCCTTATATTTAAGAATTGCAGATAATATAAAATTAATAATAAAATAGTAGTTTAAACTAAAGATAATTCTTTATAATACTTTATAATACTTTATATATTTTATAATATTAGTTATAAGTTATAAACTATAAGCTATATCTTTATAAAAATAAAAACTTAAAAACTAAATATAAGTAGCTAGAAAAAGTTAGTATTATTTTAAATAGTTATATATAGAATTAAAATACTTTATTTTTTACCTTTTACTTTTTTAGATTTACTTTTAAATTTCTTTTTTTTCTTATAATTAATAACTTTATAGAAAAATTAAAAGAGTTTTAAGTATTACTTTTAGTTAAAGTCTTTAAATATATTTATAAGGTTTTCTTTATTATTAAATAAAAAGCTATTACTATTACTAAAAATAGAGATAGTATTAGATTAAGCTTTATATTTTTTAAGATAAGTTATTAAATAAGTTAATATAAAGATATATTAAGTATTATAAGTATATATACTTAATATAACTATAGCTTACTTTTAAATAGTTTTAGAGGTAGTTAGTATAGCTTTTAAATAGATTTATAATATAATAATAAATAAAAGTACTATTACTAGCTTAATACTTAATATATAGAAGTAATTAAAATAGTATACTTTTATATATATAATAAAGTATAGTATTAGTATTTTATTATAAGAAGTTAAATATATACTTAGCCTTAAAGTTTTTATTTTTCTTTTTATATAAAAAGAGTATATTAGGCTTTTTAAGTAATTATATAAGTTAGTATAATATAATATAAAATAAAAAGTAATTAAATAACTTATTTTATTATTATTAAACTTAATATATTTAAGGCCTTTATAAAAATACTTTTTTAATATATTTATATATACTTAAATAGTTAATTATAAGTTTATAGGAAAGTATTTAGCTTTATAATTAAAAGTAAAAGTAAGAATTCTATTAACTTTTTTAATTAAATACTTAAAAGTATAGTTATTAAAGTTATATTATAAGGCTTTTTTTATAGCTTTATAGTCTATATTTTTATTATATTAAAGGATATATAGCTAATACTTAAGTTACTTTTTTTTTTTAATATAATCCTTTTTAAGCTTTTTATCTTTTTCTTTTTTTTTAATTTTAGTAATTATAGTTATAAGTTTATTATAATATTATTATATTTTAGCTTACTTTACTTTAAGCTCTTTAATAATAATATAATCTACTTTAGCTTTTTTTTTTTAAGTAGTAATATAATTTATTTTAGCCTTTTTTTTTTAAGTAATAATAAACTTAGCTTTAAGTTTTTTTTTATAAGTAATATAATTAGCTTTAGCCTTTTTTTTAATAATAATATAGTTAGCTTTAGCTTGCTTTTTAGTAATATAGGCTTTTTTAGCTTTTTTAACTTTATATATTTCTTATATTTTTTAAGTTTTTATACTTTTATATACTATAATATTATAAAATAATATAAGTATTTATAATATTTAAATAGGTTTTTTAATTAAATATTAGCCTAAAGCTATTTATATAATATATTAAAATATAAAAAATAGAAAATAAAAAAGATATTAAAATAAAGTATTTAATTATATAACTTTAATTAATATAGTATAAAAATATAAAAAGATATTAAAGTAAAGTAAAAAAAGGGTTAATATAAGCTAAAGCCTAGTACTTTAGTAATTAGACTTTAGATATAAAATAAAGAAAGAAATATACTTTAAATTACTTAAAAGTAAAATAAAAATAAAGCTCTAGAGTATATAAGTTTAATAAAGTATATATTAAGTTATAAAAGGAAATTATAAGTAAATATAATATATTAAAAGTAAGGATTTCTTATTTTATAAAATATAATAGATTTAAAAGATAAAAATAAAGCTAAGTTTAAGATTAATAATAACTATTATAAAGTTATATAAGGTTATATAATTTAGCTAAATAAAGGATTTTAATTAGCTAGATTTACCTATACTTTACTTATATTATATTATAGGAAATATTAACTATAGAATTATATAGTATAGGGTTGGCTTACTAAGAGATGAATTTTAGTATAGATGTCGATTTGGCCTTCTATACTATCTATCTGCCTTTTCCCACTTGATATCATTCTCCCATGAAAATCTACCGAACACTTCCGTATTGGCAGCGATGTGACGGGAGCATCTGTCAACAGTGTTGCTGTTGGGAATTTCTTTGTCCATCTTCATCACAGACGGCGTCAAGAGACAATCAACACACTCGTGCACCAAGACACAGAAACAAAGTAGATTTCCTTCTTGTTTTTTTTGTCTAGTTCCTGTGTAAATCAATCTCAATCTCAAACGCCGCGCTTATACATGATTAATTAACCTCCTGATACACTATACAACATGTCAAGCCAGAAGGGAGCACACAACGTTCCAGCTCGATTGTATCTAAGGAGGGTCGCATGGGTATATACACCTCGGGGGCAATCGGTTGTTTCGCGACGTGCTAGTCCTTCGGTCGCTTACTGCAGCAGTTCCTCGCAGGTCCAATCCTCGTAGCTGTACCACACGCGTAAGTAGGGCATCTTCGAACTGCCTCAACAAGCATCACTTACTAGCCATCGGGCATGTATCGCCGCACGATCAAGGGGATCTTCTTTTCCCGCATCTCCTTGATCGCGATTTGAAGCGGATCAGTCTCGCCCTCGAGATCAACTAGCACAGGCGCATTCATGCTGTATCCAGTTAGTTTCCTGAAGTTGCTACAGTTCAGCAAGGTAATGCGGACCTGATCTGCAGAGCGCGTGTACCGAGGATGCGTGCCCTTTCGTACTTGGTCATGTAGGGTGTGGTAGTTCGCTCGTTCTCGGGAATCTTCTTGTCTTTGAGTAGCTTGTCGCCGCCCTTCAGCGCGTTGGCAGCTGCAGAAGGATCTCCTGAGACTACGACATTGTCCTGGTCTTGTCCGTTTTGTTGCTGGTCACCATCCTCCTCCTCGAGGACCTCGGGGTCGTAGTACTCGGTGATCTCCTCCTCCTCGTACATGGGCTCGTCGCTGCCTACGAGTTAGATTCGCGTGCGCCTGCAAAGATCGCGAAGCAACTTACCCGCCAGCGCCGCCAACATCGTCATCGCCGAAATCAGACATGGTCAGTGTCGTTTATTATGAACTTGATGGAGAATGAATGTGAGGGTGTTCTTAGTCCAGAGTTGCTTTCGCAATGGATGGTTTTAGAATGGCCCAGGCCAACCTCGTAAAAAAGTTCTAGAGAAGAACAAGTAAAACCTGGTCAGGCCGATGTTTTTCCGGCGCACCTTCCGTACCTTCGTACAAAGAAAATCAGCGAAGAAGCTTTCAGGTGGATCGCTTTTGACTCTCATCCCTGCAATCCCCACACAAAAATATAGTCACCGCCTTAAATTGAAATCAATTCTGCCACTTCCAAGCTTGCTTCGACATTTACAACACTCAAGGGTCCTCGGCATGACAGCATTATGAGTAAACGAGAAGCTGCTGAGGCAGCCTTTGATATCCCTCCAGCCAAGAGACTCTATCGTGGAGGCCCAGATGACTTATGTACGGTTTCTTACCCTTCCTGAGCTCTGAAGATGCATCTGCTGATATTGCAAACTTAGATATTGATGATGCTGAGGACGACTTAACTAGTGCTCATACTCCATATTCCACCCAGGACCCTGATTCACCGCAGACAGTTAACACTGCTGCTACGACCCCCCGGGCTAAATTTCCTTCTGATCTCAAAACTCTTGCTTGTACATGGCCTGGCTGCCCCAAGACCTTCAATCGACCTGCCCGATTGCGAGATCACCTCAATTCTCACACCAACTCCCGACCATTCAAGTGCCCTTATGATAGTTGCGATAAGGACTATATAGAGGACAAGCACTTGAAGCAGCATATCAAGGCTGTCCATACCCTTGAGCGAAAACATGTCTGTCAAAAGGAAGGCTGCGGCAAGAGCTTTGTGACGGGCACTCGACTTAAACGACACCAGGCCGTTCATGAAGGCGAAGAGAGATTCCGTTGCCAAGATTGTGGGCAAAGCTTCAGAAAGAAGGAGACATTGAGCAAGCACGTTCGAAAAGATCACCAGGGCCTGCCTGCACTCCAATGCCCAGAGCAAGGGTGCCGTCATGCTTTTGAGTCCAAGGCGGCCTTGAAGCGACACCGCGATAAGGATCATGGCGAAGCAAAGTTCTGGTGCGGCGAATGTGGTTTGAAGAGAATGCCCGATGGTACAGAACAGCGTGTAGGATTCACCACTGAAGTGCTGCTTCAGGCCCATATCCGCCAGGAACATCAAAACTGCATTTTCTGCGAATTCAAATCTGCTTCACGATGGGAGCTAGAGAAACATGTCGAAATGCACCATTCCGGCCAGTCCGTTGAGGATCGAAAGAATATCGCCTGCCCATATGACGACTGCACCAAGAAGTTCACCAAGAAGTCCAATCTCAACGCTCATATTCGTACAGCGCATGAAGGATTCCGCTTCGTTTGCGGTCAGGTTGACCTCACTAGTTCTGGCCTGCAGGGCTGGAAAAACGATCAAGGCTGTGGTGATAAGTTCAGCACCAAAAGTCGACTAGAAGATCATATCCGATATAAGCACCTCGGCCACGAACGCCCCAAGCTCTCGAAGCCTGAGCCGTCTCAAGAAATCAATCTTATCGATGAACTCTCCGGTGCTGCAAACCAGGCCGAGAGAACGATCTCTTGTCTCCACTGCCATGAAGCCTTCATTCGCTACCACGACCGGGATGCACATGTTGAGCTGTATCACCCACCGGCTACTGACCCATCTCTTATCCTAACTGGAGACCAGCTTGACCCTGCCCAGTTCTTCTTCGATGGGAGTTTCTCCAACGAAACAAATTGGCCTGGCATTTTGCCGGAGGATGACATCTTTGCCGCTACAATGGACTATGGCCCTCCGCGAGATGACTGGCCGGAGGACGAAACCAATATACTACTACTGGCAAGAGATCCAGCAGTACAGGATCCTCTTATTGACCCCGCTCTTGGTACCCTCTGAGGCAAAGAAAAGAAATGTGGAGTTAAAATGTTCTGGTTTTTAAAAGGTGAAAATAAAATAGATACCCGGCCGCAAGGCTTGACGGTGGTCAACATATGAGCGGCTGGCTATGACACCGTCACGATGTATGAAGAATGAATCGCAATGTCACAAAAGAGATGAGGATGGTTATGATGAAAAAAATAAAGTTGTTTGGTCGAGTTTACCCAGTTCTCGCGTATAGTGAAATTGGTTCCTTTCTATCAGTCTACCGGATGCCGAAACCCAGAATGATTTTTATGCCCTTCCCAATGAAACCCTATTGCACCCCATACCAACACCGCGCAAGAAAAGGAGCCAAGGAATGACAGGAACGAATGTCAAAGCGGCAGCACGTCCCAGCATAGAAAGATACTGGCTAAGTATTTATATATCTCGTATGAGGCCGGAAATCTAGTGAGAGCCCACCAAGGCGTTACTGAATCCTAGTAAAGCCATGCCAAGGAAGCCAAAGAAGATGCAGAGGTTACGGCTATGGTTGAGGCTCAGACTCTCCACAAACAACTGCAATGCGACACTAACCATGATGCCGGAAGTGATAGCGAAGAGACATCCGTAAGCAACTGCGTTGGGTTGCATATTGGTCTTATCGGCGAGCTTGAACCATAGTGCAGCAATGCCTGCACCGATGGGTTGAGACAGACCACCGAGGAAGGCCGACCATGCCATGGCGCGCCAGCGAGAACCCAGAGCCATGTATAGCGGCAGACACATGGCGAAGCCTTCAGTGATGTTATGGACAAATAGTGCCATGAAAACATTGAAACCTAGAGATGGGTTTACGTGGTTGGTAGCGTAGGTGATGAATCCTTCGGGAAACTTGTGCAGGGCAATGGCAATGGAGGTCTGGAGGCCAATGGACAAGAATGCGTTTGTTGGAACGTGATGATGATGTTGAGCTTCGACATCTTCGTCCTCTCCTGCGGATGAGCATGAGCTGTCGTGTTCAGAGAGTTCCTCCGGGACTATCGGATCCAATGGCTCTCGCGACTTGGCCCTGCTGGTTCGATATGTTGGTCTCGCAAAGGGCTCAACAGAGTCCTCACATCCATTCTCATGCTCATGCTCATGATCGTGGTGAGCATGAGAATGTTCAGGAGCGCGGTTCAGGAATGATCCCGTGGTCGTGCGCAGAATCTGGGTCTGTCTTCCAGGTCTGCTTGGTAGACTGGTTCGGCTACTTAGATGTTTGAAGCACTCTTGTCCACAAGGGTCTGTGAATCCGTAGCAGGAGTTCGACTCGTCGCAGTTGCACTTTGTATCTTGTACAAAGGACATGACTCGCTTGTGAACTTCTCGCATGGACTTCCTTCTCTCAGGGAAGCCATCCGTAAGTCCTGTGGCGGTGCGGCTTCGTGCTGGACTAGCAGGGCGTCGGAATCCATCACGAGCAGACGCTTGTCTCTTGAGAGTCTGCGTAGGGCTATCCAAAGTGGATTCTAGCAGAGGTGTGGACTCGGTCGCTGCATTTTGTCCGTTACCGTTGGTTAACTTGGCAAGCGACTTGTTGACAGGTGCTTGTTCAGGCGGAGGATGGGAAGATTGGCGACGACGGGCGCGAGACTGTCTCCTCTCGTGGTGACATGAGGTGTCTTTGGTTGCATTCTCATCGTGTGTGTGATCGCATTCGACGACGTGGGTAGGCATGAACTGGTGAAGCAATCGCGAAACTCCTTGAATGCCGATGAAACCACCAGCAAAACAGGACATCATAACCAGGCCAGCAGCTTGAGTAGACCATTTGGCCTGCTGGAAATATTCTTTTGACTCCGGTAGCATACTATACAATGCGGAAAATAGCTGTTCTTTGTTAGCAGAAGAGATAGATGCTGTCAGAGGGACCTTACCATGACACCAAAACTCAAGCTGAGAGAGCAAGCTAAGAAGACATTGCTATCCTGGATACGAAAGTTTCTCTTGCCAGGAAACAATCGAACGATAACGTCAACGCATACTATGGAGGCGCCAACAACGCAAGCTGAGAAAGGTTGTTAGAACTGTACCACGAAGCGCATTGGGGTCTTGGAGACGAGGAGCAACTCACCAATGCCGCTGACAACACACATGATCCAGCCGCGAGTATCATTGTCGAGGCTGCTCTGGCCCACGGATGTGGCCATGCTGCTTAGTTAAGTGTGTTTATTGTATTGGCTGTGTATGAACTGATGTTGCGCCTAGGAACGAGCTCTGGTGACAAGGCTAAGTGTGATTTCCGAGAGGGATCAAGACTTGACGTCGAGGTTGTGTGATGGGCGCAAAGAGGCAAGAGCAAAGAAGCTGTACTGTAGATCTTTTTGGTTCTAGGTCTGACGTAGCGAACGAGCAGGGGAATATCGATGCGGTTTTGTTTAGCGCAGTGGGCGGGGACCTTGTTAGTCTAGGTTCGACTCAAGTATCTACCTAGGTAATCAATGACAACAAGAGTCTTCAGTGACAAAGAAGAGGACAAAGGGGTTGATAAAAATGGGTTGCATGCGGCAGAAGAGAAGATATATAAGTTTGAGGCTGAATGTGAGTTTCAAGGGCCTTGCAGAGGCGTCAATGACAAGAAGGATGGGGCTTTGTTAATGCGCATCACCTTAGCCTGGCTCTGACGGTAATGGATGGATCATGATAGAACAAGGAAACCACGTCTAGGCCCTAACATGAGGAATTGTGCTTTTAAGAGAGATTTCCTATGTATTTCAACCTATAAATAATTAGCCCCTTAGAAACCCTTTTAGAGGATCGAGTTGGGGGTCAACTTACACCATCATGAGGCCGTGCGTCTCCATCAAAACTGTCCCTCAAGGTTCTCACGTCTCAGCATCTGCGCATCATTGGATCACGGCGTCTCGTTGACCGCCTGGCTTACGAATTACCATGCCTCTTTTGATTGTAGTAGCTGTAACGAGTAGTAAAACAGTGAGACATCAGTTGATAGTGCGTTGTTAATGATAGCAATCCCCATAACTGCCCAGGTATCGTGGGGGTTGTATTATTTGTGACTTAAGTAACTATTCCCATGATACAGTAGAGTCAGTGGTTCCTTAATAACAAGCCTAGTTCTATAGAAGTCTTCCTACAGCTATGCAAGCCAAGCATATAAGAGTTATAACTCCTCTCATCATGACGCCTCATACCTTGTCTGAGCTAAAGTTTCAAGATGCGATTTGCGCGCGAATCAATTTCTCGTCTTTGTCATCCCCCACATCATAGATAATGCTACCCATGATATTCGCTACGGTCCACGCTAACACGAACCTAGACTGCATAATGTGATCTTCCACTGAGCCTCAACCCCGAAATGCGTCTCCAAGTTAGAAGACCTCGAGAATTACAATTCCTCGTGGAGGGCTCTCGATGTACTCGTGTCTTGTCATACACGGCAACTTACATTCTCAAGTCTCACAAGCCACGCACCTTGATGAATCAATCTAAATCATACAGTGTCTAGAACAATCCCTACATGATTCATATCCTGCCTTGCCTCGAATCCATGCTATGCGTAAGGCAAGCACACGCTCAGTATCTGTCACTCTTATGCATTTCCCTGGTGTTCAAGTAGCGGGATCTAACGATATTCTAAATTTGACTGTTCCATTAAGGTACCCTCAAACTTCGAACTACCGCCTAGTGACGTCAAATCATAGGCCCCGAGACCCCTAAAATCTGCGCGATAACGGCAAAACAACGGCCCCCCCCCCACGTTCCGTTCCCGAGCTCAGCTCCCAAAATTTCTACGGATCGGCTCGAAAGCTCTCTCAAACCCTGTGATCGATCTCAATATCACGAGGCACTGCAACTCAACACCATTGGGCAAAGATCGCGCGTGATCTGACTCCCAGGCATTGGTTTCTCATTGACTGTTGTCCGTCCGCTCACTAAGGTCAAACTTTATTCTACCTTCTTTTTTCGTAGCCTCGTTTGTTCTTAAGGAATAATAATCATGTCCAAGACTACTCTCGCTACTATGGCCTGCCTAGGCGCAGGAGGTGGTGCTGCTATCACTGCCGCCATCTACTCCATTCGAGGCGGTAAACGTGTCGAGGAGACCAATACTCTAGCTACGCCTCCTCCGTCAACCTCAAACTCCTTCGCCGCTCTTCCTGCTACCACCGCCTCTCCCGCCGTTCCTCCCACCCAAGTCTTCGGACCTCCAGCCACTGCGCCCTCCGGTTTGCCAATCGACCCAAGCGCAATCGTCAACCCTGGGGGCCTCTTCGACTACGGCTTTCCAGGCCCTATCGCCGATGTCGCCAACCGCTCTGGCCTCGTCTCTTCCTACGATCGTCGTACACGAAACCCTCACTGGGTCGTCGAACATATCACACCTGCTTCTCTTGCCATTCGCGATGGTGATCGAAAGCACAGCAGCTTTCTTGAGGATGATTCTGTGCCACAAAAGTTCCGGGCTCTGCTGAAGGACTACTACCGCAGCGGTTACGATCGTGGCCATCAGGTCCCTGCTGCCGACTGCAAATGGTCTCAGAAGGCCATGGACGACACTTTTTACCTCACAAACATGTGCCCTCAGGTCGGCGATGGCTTCAACCGTGACTACTGGGCTCACTTTGAGGACTTCTGCCGTCGTTTGACAGTCAAGTATCCCTCAGTTCGCATTGTCACAGGCCCTCTCTATCTTCCCAAGAAGGAGGCAGATGGCAAGTGGTACGTCAAGTACGAGATGATCGGCACTCCCCCTTCAGTTGCTGTGCCCACACACTTCTACAAGGTGATCTTTGCTGAGGATGGTCGCGTTGGTGGAAACGTCGCGCTGGGCGCTTTCGTTCTCCCCAACGCCCCCATCTCTAACTCTAAGCCTATCACCGATTTTGAGGTTCCCCTCGAGGCTGTTGAGCGTGCTAGCGGTCTCGAATTTGCTACTAAGCTACCACCTCAGCGAAGACGACGTCTGTGTTCTGACCACACCTGTGCGCTTGTGATTCGAGACTTCGCGGATAAGCAAAAGGCGTTCCCTAAGAAATAGATGGCTACCAAGCATTTGTATAGTGGAAAGGGGAATATTTGGTCTCTGCATACAGGAATAAATGGCATGAGGTGCTCTATTGCCAGGCTCAATGGATTTATAACATATACGGCTGCATGAGAGCGTCACAATTATGTTACATGTTTTAGCATTTAGAATTATATGCACCACCGATAGCATGTGCATCTTGCCTACGGGCTCAAATGAATGATGGGTATACAAAAGTTTTCGATTGACATGTACATTACAGTTTTTGAAATCTGTGCCATATTCCCTAAGGATACAGTGTATGCTTGCTTTAGTTGCAAACAGTCAGCATTACGTAGACCACCAGCGCCAGAGGGTATCGAATCATCGACGTTTCTTTTTCTTTATTCCCTCTATCTCGCTCTCGTGTATTTCCCTTGTCGTTGTTCGTGGCGCAAACTCTCCTCTTGACTGGGAAGAGGAGCTCTCCGTCGGGCATCTGCCTTGTCGGCATCGAATCCCGGCATGGGAGGTGGTGGGACCGGCATGGCAAAGCTCCCGGGCGGAGGAGGCATGCTGCCCGGTGGTGGGATAAGTCCAGGGGGTAAGGCTCCTGGTGGTAGAGCTCCTGGTGGCGGGAGAGGCACGCCGGCCTTCTTCATAAGCTCGAGGAGTTGAGCTGGATCTGGAGGATTATTGGGATCCAGTCCAGGTAAGGGAGGCGGAGGCGGACCGCCATTGAGTCCAGGTAAGGGGAATGGTAGAGGCGGTGGAGGAGCTCCTGAGCCAGCACCGACACCAGGAATGGGAGGAGGTGGAATACTTGAGCCAAGGCCGGGTAGGCCTCCACCAAGAGGCAGTCCAGGAATACCAGGTAGTCCAGGAACAGCAGCTTTCGGTGCGTCTTGATCAACAAGAGCGTCCATCTCGTCTTCCATCTCTTGTTGTTCCTCCTCCTGGCGCTGCCGACGATTACCACGGCGGTCCCAGGTTCCTTGGGCCTCGGCCGCTGCTTCACCGATATGGTAGCGATCCTGGAAAACATCTGTATCACCAGGTCTAGCACGGCTCCAGAAACGCGTAATTCGGTCATTGGATCCTGATGCCAGAATGTGTCCGAGAGGATGCCAGTCGAGGGACCAAATAGCATAATCATGAGCAAAGGGCACCTTGTGCATTGGCCATACCGACTGGGCGGCTACTGACGACGGGTCAGGGCTGTCGTAAGGAGCAACAGTGAAAGATTGGCCAGGAGGCGGGTTTGGTGAATCGAGTAGATAGTGGAATAGCGAGCCGTCCATACCACCAGTACTGAGAAGATTAGGGTGGATAGGGTGCCATGTGAGAGTGGAAATATCCTTCTCGTGGCCTTTGAGAAGGCAGATATCACGCATCATGCGAAGATCGAAAACACGAGCGGTCTGGTCTCTTGCAGATGTGGCGAGACAAGCACCACGGACCTTTTCAAACAGTACTTTTGTTATAGTACTCTTGTGACCGTGTAGAGTCGTTAGACAGCGGCTAGTACGAGGGTCCCAAAGCTTGACAAGATGGTCCTTGGAACCAGATACGAGTAGTCCCTTGGTAGGATGCCAATCCACACTTTTTGCATCCCATCCGTGGCCTTCAAGCTTGGATTCCATTTGTCCCAGAGCGAAGTCAAAGATCTTGAGGGTCGAATCGTCGCTTGCGGTGACAAACTTGGAATCACTTGGACTAAAAGCAAGGTCTCGAATAGGGTCAGTATGGGCGTTGATGCTCTGAACATTGTTGAAGTTTGGCTGCCAGTACTTGATAACTCCATCGTGATCCGCCGAGATAAGCCAGTCGTCACTATGTGAATATTCCAAAGCACGAATGGCAGAATCGTGAGCCTGCATAATGGTTTCGAAATTGAAGCCTGTTCCGTTCCATAGTGTGAACTCGCCACTGGTCGACGCTGTTAATAATCTTCGACCTTCTGGTGTCCACCGCACTACGTTGATGGGATGCTTAATCTTATTGAGAGAAGAGTGAAGGTGCTTGATAGGGATACTGTCGGCAGCTTTTGTGACACGCGCTGCAGGGGGAAGCATCTATTTTGGTGTCAGTCAGGGAGAAGTTGTTCATATAGAACGCTACTCACATCAACGATATAGCTAACGCTAGGTCGCTCAGCTTCGCCAGTATATCCTCCCTTATAGCTGGGGGCACGATCATGTTGCCAATGTGTTATAGTGGCGCCATAGTCAGTCACAGGTCCTGGAGTTGAAGCGTCAGTTTGAAATCAGTTGCGATTTAAGTCTTCAGGTTATGATGTATGTGTATTCGAATGCCTCTTTCACAGCCCCAGAAAGAACCCCTGCTTTTAAGCATGAGATTGGCCGAAATCAAAAACCTCGATTGCTCGTCTAAACAACAATCATCCCTTGAAAATACATGGGACAGAGACAGTGGATGTAGTTGCATCTCTCCCACAGCTTTCATATTTTTCTGCCACCGAGCAGCTTGGCAATGCAAACACGACAGGAGAAATGTCACAGAGTATGATGGGTAAACTTACGCCTGCCTCGGACCTTGACAAATGCCCCATCCTGGCCCTGGCCACCACCATGATCACCACGAGGCTCATAGGCCATCGTGACGGATTTTCTTTGGCGTATCAAGCATGCACAATAGCTTTGAGAAGCGCGTCGAAGGGAGTGGGTCCTTCAAGATGGAAACGAACAAGCAACGCAGGTATCAAGTCCCTGTTGGGTAATCTCTGAGTAGTTGATCAGACGGAATTTCTATATGGTGATACTGAAAATTTTGATTCCTGTGATAAGACGTCGGGGGCGGCGATTTGCTTTGATAGAAGATGAACAAAGACGATGCTGTTACTTGAGGCGCGTGAGCTTCAGTTGAAGTTCAGAGCTGCGAAGCGCCGATTCAAGCGATGATTAACCGGCCAGCCTCAGTTTTGGAGTCAGGCCTTTCTCCAAAAACTCCAAGTCACATGACCTCTCACTCTCCAAAACTTTGAGACTCTCAACGGTTAGATCTGATGAGATAAAGTGCCTCTGCTAAAAAGGACATGCACATGCGTGAATATCCTCTCGTATACCGAATTGTTGGGGCGCAGATTCGTCACCCACGGGCTCTACCCGAGCTTAGGTACTGCGTTAGTTCGCTCATGCTATGACTGTTGCATCTCACCAACAGCATGCAATACAACCGCACTTTCACATGCTTTCACATTGATTGATCCAATATCAGTCGCAAAGTTGCAAGCCTTCTGGGGCCTGTGCAACCTGTTGCCGCATAGGTATCTTCCCCCCTGCAGCGCCACAAGCCAGTGGCTCGGGGAGTTCGTCGATCCATTAAAACGCTCAGAATGCAGCGGAAGCCAGGGGTGTTTTGCTCCCGGCCCCCCCTTTAGCGTTGATGATTGTCTTTAGCCTCACTGTAAAAGTCCCTGAGCTACTGCTAAAAATGACCAGAGCGAAAAAGCTCAAACAGCCCCGCCAGAAGAGACGCCAGGCCAGAACGGTTACTCTGCATAATACCTTAGTACTAACTTACCTATAGGTAATGGACTTGGCGAGATGGGATAACTCAGGCAGAAAGTGAGGAGAGAGGCCGTTGCAAAAGAAACTCAATTGATTGTTTGTCTTTAACTGGAATGTCTCCTTCGCCTCGTTTTTTTGTCCGACCCTTTATCTCCTACATTCCTGTGGTTTGATAAACTCTTTAACGCGCTTTATCTCGAAGCTGTAGGTGGTTCATTCACTGCGACAGTGGCGCCCTCGGTATCTTATCATCCTTGTAACAAACGCCGCCACCCAAACAACTTGACGTTGACAAGGTCGTCGTATCTCCGTCGGCTACTCTGCTCAATTCTTTCTTTTATTTTCTTCTCGCCTAGTTTCTTGAGCTTCTCCATTTTGCGCGATTAGTCTGCCGCCTAGGCAAGGCTCTTGCAAGATGAATTCGGCTACAGCTACGAGCATAGAAACCTCGAATGGCTCGGCCTCTGTCTCCCGGCGCAGCGGCCACGACGTCACACAGAACGAACCCAACAATCGTACCAGCGGAAACGGTAACGGAACTGCCACGACCAAACCCCCAAAGAAACCTGGTCAGAAGTACAGACACGTCGCTGCGGTTCACAAACAGACGAGGCCTTCATGTCTGAGTCACGATTCCGATGCTGCTCCCAGCTTTATTGGGTTCCGTAACCTCATGGTCATTGTGCTTGGTATGAGAGCTTCGATGCCCCTCATCATGATGTTATCTGTTGGGTTATTAATGCTTGGCAGTTGTTGGAAACTTGCGATTGATGATTGAGAACATCCAAAAGGTATGCTTCATCTCCTGTCCATCAATTATGCCTTCGGCAGCCAGCTAATACAGTCTATAGTATGGAGTATTGATCTGCGTGAGGTGTCATGATTACAGCCGTCAAGATATTTACTTGGGTCTACTCCTTTACTTCCTCATCCCATGCCATCTTCTCGCCGCTTACTTGATTGAGCTGGCTGCTGCTCAGCAGGCTCGAGGATCTCTCAAGCGTGTCAATGATTCACCTTCTGGTGGCCCCTCAGAGCAGGAGCGCAAGCGGTTTCATAAGACCTGGGTTGTTGTCGCGTGGGCTCACCTTTTCAACATCACTCTTGCCCTTGTTCTCACCACCTGGGTCGTGTACTTCAAGATTCATCATCCTCTCATTGGCACCTTCACCGAGATGCATGCCATTGCTGTTTGGCTCAAGACTGCATCATATGCTTTCACCAACCGAGACTTGCGACATGCCTACCTGCACCCCGTGGAAGGAGAGCGCGAACTGGTACCTGAGCTGTACACGCAATGCCCGTATCCCCAGAATATCACCTTCAGCAACCTGGTATACTTCTGGTGGGCACCCACGCTCGTATACCAGCCCGTGTATCCTCGCACAGATAAAATCAGATGGGTCTTTGTGGCCAAGCGAGTTGGAGAAATTTTCGGCCTCAGTGTATTCATGTGGGTTGCGAGCGCTCAGTATGCTGCACCAGTCCTTCGGAACTCGCTCGACAAGATCGCTTCCCTTGACCTGATGTCTATTCTGGAACGGTTACTCAAGCTTTCGACCATCTCCCTAGTCATCTGGCTTGCCGGTTTCTTCGCACTCTTCCAGTCGTTCCTCAACGCCCTAGCTGAGGTTTTGAGGTTTGGCGACAGGTCATTCTATGACGATTGGTGGAACAGTGAGAGCTTGGGAGCATACTGGCGGACGTGGAACAAGCCTGTTTACACATATTTCAAGCGTCATCTGTACATGCCCATGATCGGGCGTGGTTGGAGTCCTCAAGCAGCCAGCTTCGTAGTCTTCCTAGTATCGGCTATTCTTCACGAGATCCTTGTCGGTGTCCCTACGCATAACATCATTGGTAAGTTTACATATTCTGAATCATAGTTACACAACTGACGATCGCAGGCGTCGCTTTCCTGGGCATGTTTCTTCAACTGCCACTTATTGCATTGACCAAGCCTCTTGAAAACATGAAACTTGGGCACACTGGCAAAATAGTTGGGAACACTATCTTTTGGGTATCATTCACCATATTTGGACAACCCTTTGCAGCACTGATGTACTTCTACGCTTGGCAAGCAAAGTATGGAAGTGTGAGCAAACAGATGACGACAGTATCGAATTAGAGTGCCTTGGCTATGGACAAAGTTTCTGGATACTGTTTGGTATTGCTCAGCTAGCATATCTACCGTATTGGTACGATACATATTTGATAAACTACTATTAAGAACTCGATTGCCTATCTTCGTACAGTTCTAGTATTACTGTATTTACATGCGCCTATGGCTAGATCGTCCCCCTCTTCTCTTACATCTTCTAAGCAATGAAAGGAATCTTTGTTCCCACTCTCTTCCGATATTGTACATAGTCATCTTGGAAGAACTCGATCAATTTGGCCTCCTCGTGTTTAATTCGCTTGCTGAAGAACATCCAGAGAACAGCCGCATAGGCAAAAAAGCACAGAATGTTGCCCATTACTAGCTGTGTTCCCAGTCCCCAGTAAAAGAATCCAAAGTAGCTTGGGTGGCGGAAGATTGAGTAAATGCCTGAAGTCACCAGCTCGTGGGAATCCTTCTTCCTGGTCTGGACATGATGGTTGAAACTGGCTCCAGCTTGCAACATGGCCACTGAGCGGACGTACTGTCCAGCGGTGACCATGACAAGGCCGAGGAGCAGAAGGATAGGACCGGTACCATAGGGTGCCCAGTGTCGATTAGGGAAGAAGAGGTTAACAATGGCACATTCGGTGAACGCAGCTGAATGGGCGATGGCGTATCCTGGCCAGTTTGCGGTCAGAAGAAAACTTCCAATGCTAGCCACAAGGGTATTCTTCTCAGCCGTAGTCCAAAACTCGAGAAAGTGAAAAGCCGAGAGTGCAAACAGGAAGAACGGAACACGCCAAGCAGGGCTAGAAGTCAAGAACAGAATAGCCCCCATAGAGATAGCACTACAAGTCAAGGTAATTCCGAGGCAGAAAGCTCGAAGAGCGATACCGGAGAGTGACTTGGGCTGGCCGGCGAAGTAGGGCTTCAGGATCATGAGTTCGTCCAGAGAGCGAGAGTTGCCGGAGTAGGAGTCATGATGAGTAGGCGATGCTCGATGATGAGCAGCTGAAGGGCTGAAGTTGACAGGTCTAGCACCCGCATTTTGCGTGGTTTCAGACATGGTTTTCTTTAATGAAAAGTCAGAAAATAGTCTATACGATCTCATGAGGTCTTCAGGGGTTGATGAGAAGCTTGATGAAAGATTAGGCGATCAGATGAACGTACAAATTCTGAGAAGAGTCGTGAAGAGAAGAGAAGGACTTGAAAGGCGGTCTTTGGCACTGAAATGAAGAAATGAAAAGTTATTAATCAGAAGGCGTGTTGGCCCTCGTCCCCAAATGGCGTCTGCAGTCTTGGATTGTAAGGCAGAGAACAATATCAAGGTTGTCGGCCTTAGCTCATGAGTTTGGAGGATCTGAGCTTAGGTAGTGGACCTCTCCACCCAAGCGTTGGCTCCAGGGTGGCCAGGAAGTCAAAGTACCTACCGATGAGCTGTACATGAAGATGCTATCTGGTCAGTATCAAAAACGCCAAAAATGATCTCAAGTAAGTAATCAGGTACTGGGCCAGTTCCGGATAACACTGGCGGTCTTTGAGATTACTTTCTATGTCATTTTATGATTTGGTGGCTCTTTTTGTCTTCTCGTCGGCGCTGATTTTCGAGGCTGGGAGAATCGAACTCGGAATCTGAGGTAGCTTTGAATAAGGGGTACTTTGGAGATGTCAGTTTGCTCAAGACAAAGTGACCGCCGAAACCGACATCACAAAGGAGATCACATGGATGTTAGGAAGGAAGACGCCTTTTCACGCACAGATAAGCTACCTATCTATGTTGGTAGCACTTATTCGGGCTTGACCTTCAAAGGCTCATGTGTGGATCACGATATCTATGTGGAATTGCTTCTAGAAACAACAATGGGTATAGTAGATTGTAAACAAAGATACTGGTATGCACCGATGCCCTGAGCTCTACTTTCTTCCAAAGATTTCCACCTGCTAATGCTTCCGTACCTGGTATATGATCATAATTCCAATGCCCAAAAACCACACTCGACAGAGCACAATTTGAAGTCAACGCAGCTTACTCTAGGCCGGCCTTTGGACAAATACGTAGTGTGGAATTGCTGGCCTTTCCACACGCCCAAAAGCGAGAACGTAGCCCTCCTTGTGTAGAGAATGAAGCGCAAAATGGCCACCTTCGTGACGTCGCAAGGTATCGGTGGTTTGCGATAGATCTGCGATAGATCGAAGCTGGTATCCAGTCCGAGGTAGAATATTATGTGAAAGGCAATCCTACCTCAAAGTCCGCCTTGGATTGAGAAAGAGGAAATAATGAGTACCAATACGTTGATGAACCCCCAGGTACAAGGAATCCAGGTGTTCATCTCGTAGTATCCAGCAGAGTAAACAGCTCCCAACCTAATAATTCGTTAGCCAAGGTACTGTGCAAGACTAACACGACTTACACTAAGCCAACAATACTCCCGGCCATGACAGCCTCAAGCCCAGCAATAACGAGATAGATGACAGGTACTGCCCATAGATATCTCCAAGACGACTTCTTCCAACCGTGGGTAAACATGGCAATCAGAACTGCCCCCATGTGGAAGCATGCATATATAATGAGCGTCCATAGTAAAGTAAATCGCCAAACATCTAAGACATAGTAGAGGGTATATCGTTTGTCTGTGGTGGTGTCATATAGAGTCTGGACGTTCAGGGATGGGAAGCGCGGCGTCTGATAATCTGCTGGAGGAGTATTTGGCAGGGCCATCTATCGTTTGTATTGGTTAGCGCTTTGCTTGCAAGAAGGATGGAACTCAGGCTGAACATACCCTGCCATCATGAAGGCTGCAACAGCTCTCAACTTGGCCGATTTCTGCTGTGTCGTTGGGAATAGGATTGAATATGATTAGGTATGATTATTAGGTGTTGGAATTAGCAGTGACAGGGGGCAGGGGTGCCAAGGTGCCTACTACTAAGGTTTTGATGGAGCTGAAAGTGCCCCCCGGAACGTCATCCCCAGGCCTCGGCAAAAGCCTGTGAAGTCGGCATGCGCAACCGCAACCGCGACCTCGGACTTGTCAACCTCCACTAGATCCATCATCAACTCTTCATCGATAACTCCCTCTCATTCACCATACAATCCGAATGCGTCGATATGTCCTCCGATAGACTCCTCAGAACAGTCTTGCAGCATTACCCAGACGTCCACGATGCTGCAAAGACCGAGCAGATCATCGGGTCGACAACACATCTCCTCACGGAGCTCACAAACCCTCTAAATCTTGGCCTTCTCACATCACAATTGTTAACGGCCCCTGCGATATGGTTTCAGTCAGGCGGCATTCGCACTTCGGTTCGAGTTATCAGCATATACAATACCGCGGCCGCGCGCATTCATAATTATGAAGTCGCTAATCGCGATCGGAAAGAACCCCATGAGGGTGGTGGACTGAGCTGTGAAGAGTGGACGCGCGCCGTTGTTAAAGGAGCAGACGATCGATCGAGGCGATGGCAGCATCTTTTGGTTCTGACTGGTGTTCTTATGGGAATGGAGTCTAGCAATCGGCAATCTTTGTCGCGTGGCATGAGGAATACTCTTGAAGAGGCGGTAGTGATGGCGGCAAATCTGGCACTCGAGAGTCGCGAGGAAGATGGTCCGGTTGCAGGCGCATCGGTTGTCATGGCACTTAACTTTGCCTTTCCGCTACTGTCTGACTTCCATCGAAGCCTCATCAACTGCAATGCGCTGTTGCCTCTTATTGTATGGACGGTAACAGCTGAGGAGGGCCTCGACCACGGCCAGTTCTTGGCGGTAGTGAGCTCCGAGGTTGTCGAATCACCAAACCACCTCCTCGCATGGTCACCAAATACACCCTCGTTTCGATTCATCCAAGAGCTGGATAGGCGACCTACTCTAGCCAACATGGGGCCGTTGGCGAAGCTTGCTGGGTATGCTGTTCAACAGGCTACAGACACAGAGGCTGTGATCGCCGCACAAGATACTCTTCTTGCCTTTAGCCGCCAGGTATTGGGGATGTGGCGGTTGAATCGTTTGAGCGACATAGATCCAGCGCTTGAGGGCAATGTGCTGACCCAGGAGACCATTACAAGCACCTGGCCAGTTTTATGGAACCTGCTGAGGAAGCTCATGTTTGGGACGGTTGCTATTCTGCAGGCGATTGTCTCACGAAGTCTCCTCGACCCGCGCATGCTCAACGATATGGCTGCTCCTGTCATTGCGTCAAAATCTCTTCGCATACTACGCAACATCTTCTTTATCTCTTCAAGGAACGGCAACAACGCGTTCCAAGTGTACAACTTCACATACCTCACTTCTATCGACTCGATCTCTCGGAGTGCCCCTGCTTGCCACAGCTTCCTCCAGGAATTCCGACCATCTGAAGATGCATCAACGTCAACGACATATCTACAGAGAACCTTGGACCTATTCTACCTTAACATCTCTGAACACTTACCACTCACTCTGCCAACCGATGCATGCGATGCTCTTATAATCAAACCAGCAATTGCATATATCTCACACGAAGGACCTACGACACAAAATATGGTTGAGATCTTCGAATCCGCACATAGCGCTATTCTATCAACCATATCTTGCCCTCAGCATAGCCCTCTCACCATTGAACTCACACCTTTCTATATCGCTCTGCTTTTCAACTCATTCCCGCAGCATATTTCATCCCGTCAATTTAGAGTGGCCTTCAAGACTGTAATGCAGATCGTATCGCCTCCCTTCCCCATTGCAGAGCTGGAGCCGCAGCTATCGGAGACACTTCTAGAGATGCTCCGAGCTTCAATCTCCACGGCATCGACGAGTCTGCTGCCACCAACAGCAGATATTGTCGCACAAGCTGCGATGGAAGAGACTCAGGAGGAGCGTCATTCTCAGCAGAGTTCACTTGCTTTAGCTCTAGTTGATTCACTTCCATACCTCCCTCTCCCTCTGGTGGAAGAATGGTTTACGATTGCTGCTCAAGCCATGAACGAAATTGAGGATCCCGTACTAAGGGAACCAGTCAAGCAACGGTTCTTGCAGATTCTCGTTAGTGGAGAGCTAGACGTGGAACGAGCAGCTATTGGGGTAGCTTGGTGGGGAACTCGAGGAGGTCGAACACTGATTCTCGGCGCAAGCGCGGAACCTGCCATGATGAGCGGCGCGCTTCCTGGGCCTGACAGGTCTAGCCATCTGTAAAGATGACATCCCTCGGCACAATGTTGCCATAGTGTGCATGCACTGTTCTGGATGAATTCTTGACCTTGCCGGGTCAGAAAGTGTATGTTTGCCGCAAAGTCAAAGACAAGCTTGTTGCACGTTACATTAAGGATGTAATAAAGTAGCTCAAGCGGCAGTTATTGGCAACTTTAGTTACGCCCTGGAATGATGACGTTGTGAAACATTTCAAAGGGGTTTCGGTTTGTTGGGCTGATCATCTGGCTATCGTGGGAAACCCCGCAGGAAGCATGTGGGCGTTACTGGTGTTGGGCTTGTTACAGCGAGTCTTGATGCAACTGTGTCATTTGTGCTTGAGTATCTAGCCTCAATGGGCGATTTGTGCTCGAGGCAGATCGAGATCTGCTAGGAATTGGGTATGTCTCCGTTGAAGAAGCCGGACACGCCGGACGACGATAGTTTGCTGAGAATGGGCAATCACCACACGTGGGGAGACAGAGTATTGGACAGGGCACGAACTGGATGCCCAGAAGTTTGACTTAGCTTGGATGTCTTTGTTGGTGTGGTGGTATGAGGAATACATACCGAACAGCGAGGCGTGTTGGCCTGCCACCAACCCAGACGCTCGTGAACTTGTTTGGGAACAGAGATTGCAAGTCATACCCGGCTCTTATAAGATAATACGATATTAATAGATATGAAAATCTGGGAATGCACTCATCAATATCAAGGAAGCAAGCTACGATAAGCAATCGAAGCATCAATTGCCAAGGCAAGGGTCCTGGTGAAGCGGGGTTGCTATTGCTTTGCTGCAGCACCCATTCTCTCTCTATCAAGAGTGAGCAGTTGTTCTGGAACTTGAGCGGGGAGTCAAGACAAGGTTGCTAGGCCCGATTCCGGGCGCGATCTTGACTTAGACCCCGTCTTGGCAAATGAGGGGAGGGAATGTCACTCAGACAATTTCATCCTCTGATGCCGATTCTTCCTCTCAAGCGTCCTTTACTGCTTCACCTTGTCTCTCATGGCCAAGCTTCAGGCCAAAGTTCATGTCCGTTGCTCCTCGGCTTTGATCTGAGTCGATCATCCGGGCCCTGAAGATCTGGACTCTTCTTATTAGACCGCAACTTGGTTCTCGATGCCGATAGCTTGGTACCGATACAGCTCAGAGCTGGCATAGCCACAGTCCGTGGAGCCTACAGGTCAGCTCGTCCAGGTTCTGGGACCTGGTTTGGACCCTGCAAAGCTGGGTCGCGGAGGGTCCGTTCATTGCTTGTTTGGCCTAGCGTTTCCCTGTTAGATCAAGGCTAATGCGCTTTTCAGGCAGATCAATGGCCTGAGAGGTTTCAATACGTACCTTGCCTGAGCTATCTCATCACAGACAAGAAACATGACGACACCAGACAAGACAAGCTGAGACGTGCTGATCGTGCCAGTTGCTTGCAGAAGAGGCTGATTCGTGGGAATGTCGCACTCACTGGCTAGGCAATGCACAAACAACAGGTTTTTACCGAAAAGTAAATATAGTACAAAATGATAGAGGGGTTGGAGGGGCATCAAGGGACCCAAGTATCGTGAAAGATATCTACGTTCGATTTCTTGGCAGGGTCTATCATGGAGAGCTTATTCCAAGGACATCCGGGTTACAGCGAGCCCAAGAATTTGATCATCGGCTTCGAATTCCCAGGCTAAACTTAGCTTTGGGCTGGGTACATGTACCTCATGGCACGACAGCTACAGCATGTAGCTCAGTCAACGCGCGTTCCCTGTGGGACATGATCACATCGTCTCAAGATTCTGATATCCATCTACCAAGTCTCGCAGGTTGCAGGGTACGTACTGTACATGGGGTGTTCCGAAGCTAAAACATTCTGCTAGCTAGTCCATGCAGCTTCAGCTTTCTAAGACAAGGTCTATGCCGCAATGGAACAGCGGCACGTCATTCCTCCCTGTGATGGATGAGGGAGGAGGGGGAGCTTGTTGATCCACATGATGAAGATTGGGAGCTCCAAGTTAGCTTGGAGGGGGAGGCAGGGAGGGAGCTTCTCTCACATAGGTATTAAACAGAAGCTTGCCCTCTCATGCTCGAACTATTTCCCAATCATACTATTGCACCATCTATCTATCTACATCATCAACTATCTATCCTCTCTCAAACCAAACCCCCCCTATAATCAACATGTCTGACAGCTACGGTGACAACAGCTACGTATGTTCTCTCAGCTCTATCTACCCTCTCATGAAGCTAACTCTCCCTCAGGGCTCCAGCCGCCGCGACAACGACAACGACAACAGCTACGGCTCTTCCAACCGTGACGACGACAACGACAACAGCTACGTACGTTCTTCACATCTTATAACTTTTCCCATCAACCCTCACTCATACGTAACAGGGCTCTAGCCGTCGTGACAACGATAACGACAACTCTTATGGCTCTGGCAACAACAACAACAACAACAGCAGCAGCTACGTGAGTGCATACTAGTCTTCTATACTCGCACATACTAACGTAGCTCAGGGCTCATCTGGCCGCGACAACAGCGATTCGTATGGCTCTAGCAACAACGATTCATACGGATCCAGCAACAATGACTCTTATGGCTCAAGCCGTCGTGACAATGATAACGACAACTCTTATGGCTCGTCCGGTAACTCTGGTCTGAGCGGCGGCAATGACAGCTACGTAAGTGAATTACCATGCCAAGTAAATACTTCATAACTAACATGAATACTAGGGCTCCAGCCGTCGTGACAATGACAACGACAACTCCTACGGCTCCAGCAACAAGGACAGCGATTCTTATGGATCCAGCAACAATGACTCTTACGGCTCCAGCCGCCGTGACAACGATAATGACAACTCTTATGGCTCCAGCAACACCGACTCCTACGGTTCCGGTAACAAGAGCAGCGACTCTTACGGCACCAGCACCAGCAACACATACGGCTCTAGCAACAATGACAGCTACGGCTCTAGCAACAATGATAGCTACGGCTCTAGCAACAATGATAGCTACGGCTCTAGCAACAATGATAGCTACGGCTCTAGCAACAACGACTCTTATGGTTCCAGCAACACATACGGATCTGGCCGTGACAATGACAACGACAACGACAACGACAACAACCGATCAGGTGGTTTCCTCGACAAGGTCAAGGACAAGGTTGAGGACAAGCTCAGGGGAAACAAGAACAGTGGTGACAACGACTACTAAGAATGAATGTTTGAGAGAGATCCTAGCGTGTTAGTGTTAGCTACTTATTGAGTGAGATGATACATTCCTCGCTCCTGAATTTCATTTCATTTGTGTCTATGTGTTTTCAACCAGATGTCTCGTGACGTAATTGTTATAGGATTCCTCATGTAAGCCAATTCAAAGAACAAGGTAGTGAGTGCTATAGTTTGCCATTTCAACCATATAATAATACCTGTCACTATCTTGACACCTTGGCGACACTGACATGTCACGTCTTTTCGGGCCCAGCCGCCGCTGATTCGAATTGAATAAGTAGTATTACCTACCCTTGGTGAAAATCGCTCTCATTGTATGCATATGCAGGATAAATAGAACACAAAATCACATCATCGTTATGCCGCTTCGTCCCAGCTAAACCAACTTCTTATCAACCTTGATAAAAATCGCACCATCCGTGATGCGACCCTCACAATCCATGAGATGCACAAACCGATACCCACTACCCAGCCTATCAAGTCTCATACAAGCCCAAGCCGCCAAGTCATCCCTTCCAATCTCATCATCACGCACTGTAAATCGCACCCATGAGAGTTCGTCGAGGACATGAGGCACAGGGGGAAATTCGAGACGTTCACCAGCAAAGTCAACCATGTTGCCACGGTGTGTCTTTGTGCGGGCCTTGTATTCACCCTCGCGCTCGTGTCCTTCGTTAGGGACAGGGCCGCCGTGGAATTCATCAGGTCCTTCGACGTGAAGCTCGACTTTGACGTAGGGCTCAAAGCCTCTGGTAGAGGTGTCGCCTGGCGGGAGTGGGATGTTTTGAGCTGCGAGGACTGTGATTGTGAGATGGAGTGATTTCCGGGTCATGGTGTTTTCGGTTTCTTCGTCGTTGCGGTTTGGACGGTAGCCTAATAGAAGTTAGATGGATGGTTCGTGAGACGGCTTAGAATGATTATGTATGTACCTTGGGGTTTGAGGACATATCCTCCTGTTCCAGCAAACATGCCTTCGTTGAGCATCATGCCCTCATCCCACCTCTGCCAATTGAGCGCAACGATCTGAATACCCTTGCGCCAGAAAACAGAAGGATCGAGATTGGACGATCCTATTCGCAAGCCCCAAGGATAAGTTCTCATGAGGAAGTGTCGATTGTGGTTGAACAGATCCGATGCTTGCTTCTCGTGCACATCGATGACCTTCTTCTCTGACAGCGAAAATATGTGTGTGGGCATGCCAGCTTCTGGCTGAGTCAAGCTCTTGAAAGACACACCTCGGGCATGGAAACCCATACGACTCAGCTCTTGTATTATCTTTGCCGGCTTCTTTGGCGGAGCATCGCCAGCCTGAGCACCAGGGGCTGGCGCCCTGTCCTCCTCCTCACTCTCCTCTTGAGTGGCATCTGCACCGGGTGGTGCATACTTAACCTTGACGATGAGCTTTCGACGCAATTCATCTGGGCTGGGCAGAGCATCAGGTTCGTTCTCGGGCTCGGGGACGAGAAGATCGCCCCAGACTTCCTTCATAATGCGGACCATGGCAAGTTGCTGATCCGGTTTGCAGTGGACTTCAAGAGAGACAATAACGGGCAAGTCGCTAACAACAAATGCGCTCTCACGAATGGCCTCACAGACAGCTCGGAAGGAAATCTCCTTGGTTAGGGTGTAGCCGTGGAGCACACGGGGCTCAACGATAGCAGCTTCGGGCTCCGTGAACTCGGGATCGGCGCCGGGAGCGGGAGCGGGAGCGGGAGCGGGAGCGGGTTGTTGGCCGGAGGCGGGGTTGGGATCGGAGGACTCATCCTTATCACGGAGACTCGTCTTTGCGAGCTTTTCTTTGAGTTTTCCAAAAGTGCTTCTCTTTTTCGTCTTTTTTACGACTTTCTTTACACCTCTCTCCTCGTCGCTGCTGGAAGGACTACTCGTGCCCTCAGGGTCAGACTCATCGCCGTCCCAGACATCGATCTCGATACAGCGCCCGCCCCGCAGCAGAGTTTCGGTGTAAGGCCTGGTCGAGCTGTCGCTCGAGAGTTGGTTTCCGGTGAGATAAGTGTTGTGGCTGGAGCTGATGAAGTATGAAGCAAGGGGATATGAGAGGTCTTGGGGTTTAGGCGGGGTTGTAGCAGCTGCATGAGACGACGTCATCCAGGCCATGAAGCCATCCAGATCGAGGTGGTCTCTGGCGAGAAGTTCCTGGACAGCGGGTGAAGAGGCATCTTGTTGAACATCTGTGATGAAGGAGGCAAGTCTCTCCTTGCTCCAGGTCTTGTCTTGTCTATCGGCCAGAGACTGGAAAAGCTTGACGAGTTGGCCGCTGATGACGGGGTCGACGTTGGAGAGGGAGCGAGTAACTTCGCTGGCGCCTCCGCCAGCTTTGAGCTCATGAGCCATGTTTTGGGTTTGGGTTTGGGTTGTGGTTTTGGTTTTGGTTTTGGTTTTGTGGTGATGTTTATGTTTCCCACCTTTTGAAGAGGCGAGAGAGCGGAGAGAGCGGAGAAAGGAGAGGGCGATCAAGTGATGTTGGATTCGTGAAGTTATTCGCTGTCTTTGAGTCTGGCCTTGACCCAGATCCAGAGCCAAAACTTGGCTTTCACTGGCGTCTCCAGCTGTAACTGGGCCCTGCATGTTCTAGACTCGCAGCATTAATTAAGGTGATTACCGCAAGGAAACAGGAATCTGAGTTAGAATAGGTGATGAACAGTGAATTAATCAACACCTGGCGGCCTCTTCTTTGCTTCAGCTATTACAGGATCTATCTATCGAGGCCTCCCTTTTCTTCTCCCCTTCATTTTAAATCTCACATGCAATCAATGGATGGCCTCATAATCAATCAAGCTTGGGCCCAAGACAGCCCACGACAGCTTCAGCTTCAGCTTCAGCGCTAGATCCGCTATAAAGGCTGCCCAGGCTCCAAGACCCCTAAAAGCCCCTGTTCTGTCTCCACCAGACAGCACAGCACAGCACAGCACAGCACAGCCATGACGCAGTATCAAAGAAAGGTACACAGTCGTGCTTCTATTACATACATAAATTCGGTCTTTGTTTCAATATCATCACAAACTTCAATACTTTTGCTATCAAGGAAGATAAACCCCCAGTAAAGACAACGGCATATGTAGTATGTAGTGTAGTTATGGTGTTCAGGGTGTGCTGTTTTTAGTATTCCTGGACTAGGTTCACCTTGTGAATCGCACTCACTGTTCGATCCTGTGATTCATTCTCTCAAGTCAATAAGGTCCTAAGGGACCTTACTATGCAGGGTTACGTACAGATGGTTTTGCGACTTTGCTTTCACGTACATAGTAGGGAGACTCATGTTTGGCGTGTCTGGGATGATTCATCATACTGGCATCTCTACCTAGGTAGCCATGGCTCTCCTTTAGAATCTTTCGAGTAACGTTTGGTCGTAAATTGCGCCAAACTCCTATCCAACCAAAACAGCCCTCGAAACAACATAGGTACGCTCACAATATATCGCGAAAATTACATTGTCCGCCCTGCTGGCTTACCGAGTACCCAGCCCAGAAGAGTCAGGTATTTGGCCCACTCGGCCAGCAAACCTTTGTGGAAAGTAACAAGAGGCGATTTACGTATCTCGATACTCCCCGTCTCTGCATCCAGAAGCACTGGGACACCCGAACAGTCCTGTACGAGCCAGTAATGAGGGTCACCTATCCAAGTAACTCATGTCAGCGGAGGAGAAAAAGAATTCGAGGTAGTGCCGTACCGGTATTAGCTTGTGCTTCTGCCAAGTAGCCTCGAGGGCTGTGTCAGTCGCCATGAGTAGCAAGGTGGTGAGTTCGCTGGTTCATCCGCAATGCATCTCCAGAGACCCTCGATGGTATTCGCATGCAAGAAACAGCCCAGATGGCGGCATGGATAGCCCAAGACCCTCCAGCTCGCAGCGTTCGAAGAGTACCCAAGGATTTATTTCTCGAGATGAACGAGTATGGCCCGTTCTTCGTCAAAGACTCCGAGCACCTGAAGCAGTTGGGAACGATCCGTCTGGCCGTCTCGATTCAAGGCGGCTTATAGTGCGTGTGCTTCTTCGCCAGGCCCACAGCTTTTGTTCAAGATGATGATTTCGACCCCATCAGATAGACAGTTTGGCGATGACCTCTCCAGCGTGCAAGGCGTATTAGGCTACCGGTGTTAAGGGCGTAACTCCTACGATGAACTGCTCTTGGCTATCTTATCATAAGCACTCCTGAACATGTAGGTTCCCTATAGCAATTGCTTTAATAAATTCACAAAGTCGGTCTAATCTTGCGCTCAATCATTTTTGGCGTTTATTGCTGGACTTGCAGGATGGGATAACATGTAAACCCGATGGAAACTACGATTGATTCGAGTTATCACTCGGCCTGTTTATCACTCTACCGTCAATCGGGGTGAGGTTTTCACTGAAGTGCCAAAGTGCAGTTTGCTCATAGACTCACTGGCTCTTCGCCACTCGTTCCGCATCTTTCCTTTTATCCAAAAAATCATCCAGATCAACATGAATCCTCAAACCCTTTGAAGTCATGGTCTCAAAGATACCCTTGAGTTCCGAAGAATCCATCTCGCTGTTCAAAGTGAGGAAAGCCTCCATCATGACATCCTTAGACCAGGGACAATGCCTCAAGGCCCTGAACAAGATATCCTTAGCTTTCGGTCGCAACTCTCTGTGTGAGCTGCAGAATTTGATGAAATGTATCCACAAAGATGTATTAAACTTGCAATTGTCGCTTGAAACGGCGTGCTCGAAAGCTGCTTTCGTTGTGTTGACGTTTCCCCGTTCAATCTCGTGATGGACGGCAAATATTCGACTGCTCAGGCAATCCTGTGCTGGAGTCAAGACTGTTTCGTGCAGAAGCGTTCTTGTTTCGTCGATAACGCGAAGACTGGAGTCGGCCCATTCAAAAAGTGATAAGAATATGGTGTTTATCGGGAAGTACATTAGGAACTGTTTCAGCTGCTCCAGCAGATATGCGCGGCGAAAAGGTCTTGGCTTTGTTAGCAATAATATCTGACAATCTTTTGGATTGGGACTTACCCTCGGCTTGCGTGCAAGTACAGTAGCCTCGACGCAAACTGTAGTAATCGCTCATGAGCGCGAGATGCTTGGTAGCCTCGAGACTTGAACTCGAGAGACATTCGGTGCACTGTCTCTATCGCAGCCGAAACACTTCCTTGTGATGCCGACATCGGTTCTGCACAGCTCTCAGAAGTCAAGTACGACAACAGGACTAAGCACTCGGCAGTAGTACTGGCATTCTCGAGGTTCGCGCTGGAAATAAAGTCACTCGTTAAAGAGGAGAAAGTTCGGTGGGCTTTGAGAATATGTGTTGATGATACTTCAGGGGTTCCAGCCGACCTTCGAAGAGCATCGTCTACAGAGGAGCATAATCTTCGAACTGCTAGCTGTTTATCACCCCCCTGAAATTCCATCCACGACCAAGTTCTCCATAGGGCAAACACATCTGCTGTTGGTGAGTTCTGCAATAACTCCTTAGCATGGCGACGAGTCAAAATCGGAGAGGACAGATTACTCACCGACGCGAACTCAGTTGCTGATGACAAGACCTTGGCTGCAACTTCTTGATTTTCATTTGCATACTCAGCAATAGCGTATGCTCGGTAAAGACCAAAGTTCGTCGGATAGCGCTTCAGCAAAGCCTTTGCCGCTTTCTTGACACTAGAGCTATCTTGAACATGAGACAATGCCAAATGATATGTGGCCAAACCCTCAAAGTTGACATTGTGAACCAGTTGCTTCGTTGCGTTGACCATAAATCCAAGCTCAAGGCTGTTCATTCTATTCCTTGAGGGCAGATAGGAGAACCATTCTGAGTGAGGGAAAAGGACGTCGAGCGTTTCCGAGCCGCAAAGAGGGTTCTGGTGGAAAGAAGGGGGCTTCCTCTGGACCTCAGTCGGATCCTCGTCTCCCGATAGTGGCCTGGGGGCACTCGACTCTGTGTGTAATGTGAAAGCTGCAAGGAACTGATCATGGTACGCCTCTTCGGTCCAGTGGCCAGACCAGAATGTTGGAGGGAATCCCTGGAATATGAGAAATGCGTCCAGCACTTGCTCCTGCACAGCAGGCAGGATACTCTGCGGAACGAAAAGGAAAAGTGGCTCGATGTCAGAGAACATCACCACTCTAAATGGGTCGTCTTCTGTTCCTTCGTCCATGGTCCTAGCGGGAATTCGAGCCTGATCAGCTTGTGAGCTCTCTAGGATTGCCCATCGTTTGTAGTCATCTCGAGACTGGTATTCGGGCCCTCTGATATCTTGCAGTGGTTCAGGAGCACTGCCTATTCCACCATCTGCTACAAATTTCGCCCAGCCTTGAGCGTCTGCTTCTCCTATCCTCGGAACTTCACTCTCCCAGAAGTCACGGAGTGATTCGAAGGCTGCACTCTGGTCGTCCAATTGCGGGGGCCGGAAGAAGTTGAGCTCTAGAAAAGCTTGCCAGGCTGCGGCTGCAAGCTCCTTATAACCGGAGTCATGGATGAACCTGGTAAGTCTTAGAAAGACATAGATAGCTTCCCTCAAGTCTTCAGGCTCAATGTTCAGTTGTGATCGAGACATAACATGCCGTATTCTATCCAGGTGCATTTGCTTGAGGGTGTCAAAATGGAAAGCAGAAATATTGGACATGGCAAAATCAAGATGCGTCTTCCACAGAGTGAAGCTCTTATCCTCATCCTCACGCAAATCGAGCCACTTCTTAGCGGCGACTTTGCTATTCCATACTCTTACGCCTTCCCGCATCAGAGGAATCAGCACCCTAATGCGATCCTGGTGGTTTGACACATTAGACAAGGCTGATTCAAGCATATGCAGCTTGATTTCCGCAAAACTGTGCACCTCAGCTTCAAGCGCCCTGTGACCAATATCCTCGCCTGCTCTCAAAAGAGCATCTTGATGATTTGCCAACTCGAGCCATGCATCTATATCATCTGGCTGGTCTTTGACACGTCTCGAGAGCTGAATTGACTTCCACTTCAGGGGATTATTCTGATCGAGATTGATATCGTCTGCAACCGCATCTGACTCGGATTCCAAGTCGCTGTCATCGTACTGGCGTGGTTTCGCCTTTCCCTCTATGGATCGATAAGTCGGCTGTTCCTCATCTTCTGAAGAATCAGAGGCTTGATGCAAGTGTGCACGCTTCTTAGACGAGCTTATTGCCAAAAAGTCTCCGTCTTCTTCACCTTGGCCATCGTTCTCCTGTTTCCTGATTCTCAACGGCGTAGGTCTTATACGCCAGTTTCTGGAGCGCAGACCATCCCTGTCTTTCAAGGCATATGAACCTTCACCAGGCATACGTAGACTGAACTGATCTCTTGGTCCATCGCGATGAATTACAAGACGACCCCGTGTGCCAAGGACCTTTCCGTATCCATCACGATAGTAAACAGGAATCTGAGACCGGTCGAGACCTCCATAGCGAATGATTAACGGGTCCCCTTTAGTATCAATGATGTACAGACGCGATGGATCATCACTGCTGCGTGTAACTTTAGTGAGTGGGCGGTGCTCAAGTGCTTCAGAGTTACCAGTTCGCGAGTTCTCACGGTGTCGGCCACGAGAGTCTGTGCGATGCTTTTTGGGCCGGCGATGGTCGCGATGTGAGTCAGAATGGTGATGACTCCGTTTCCTCCTGGAATCTCGTTCGCGTTCTCGCCCTCGCTCTCGTCCCTCGTCCTTAGCACTAGAGCCTGTGGGCGTGTCCTTATGCTTATCCTTGTCCTTTGGTTTGAAAGAAGAAAATTTGGGTGCTTTCAAGTCGGAAGTACCGGATTTCGGCTTAAAAGATGCAAATTTAGGTACCGTAGCCTTGGTGTCCTCATCCTTGCTGGACATTGTGCTGGTAGATCGACAGAGTTTTCGTCATATCCTCATTATTTTTAAGATTGTTTGTTCGAGTTTGAACAAGGATGTGTGAGTGTTTTGCTGAAATGAGGGTTGATGACAAGTTCAACAGAAACAAACAAAACACAATTAGGTATCTTGTATCCGTTGTATGTAAGTTGACTGCGGAAGTGAGTGAGAGCGCGTCAGCCTCGACTTTCAGCCACAGCGAAATGAAATACAGTGCGATATCAGTTTCTATACTATAAGCATCGACCTCAATAAGACCCTCCTCTAATATTCCTATGCCGTATATATCTTCTCTTGTAGCAGAAACAGAATTACCACAGCATCTCATTTATTAAAATATTTCTCATCACGCCCTTGTACCTGAAAGAATCATCACACGGGCACCATCTTGGACAGCAACCCCTGAATTAATCCCGTCCATGCCCGTCTTACAGTTTGAAGAATCCGATCGCATAGAGCTAAAAAACGAAGCTAATAATGGTTGATCAGATTGTAATCATTCAATGTGTCAGCCCTAGGGACAGGCTGTCCATCCATCCTACAAGCCAGGGGTTGCATCCATTCAATTGAAGCATTGGAGTGAGTCCATATTATCGAGTGGAAGCTTAACGGCCCGTGGCGTCCACTTTCGAGGACCTGAATAAGCGGGGATGACACTGTATCTTAGCGGTCTTAGCAGGGGTCGTATTACAGCTCAAAAACTCCGTGCTTTCTGCCCCTCGCTAGCTAGCTACAAGTTTATCTACACTCCTGTCCCGTCCCTCTCGAGCCATGGATCTCTTCCCATCGACACTCGTTACATACATTGCTATCTCCGTCGTGACTCTTCTTGTCGGCTGGCTCATCATGGGTCTCTTCGGAGGCAACAAATTCCCCGTCGAGGGCAAAGTATGACCCATCATGATACGTCTCATGATCAGTCCCTTTCTGCCACAGCACGACTAACAATGCCCGTAGACGGTCCTCATCACCGGCGCATCCGAAGGCATGGGCCTCAGCGCAGCCACTCAATTGTCTGCCAAGGGCGCAAATGTTGTTCTCGTCTCTCGAAGCGCCAGTAAACTCGAAGCTGCACTCTTCACCGTCAAGGTATGCTGCTATCACTCCATGTTCTTTCACAATTACATGCTGACTTGACCTAAGGCCGCAGCCAAGAACCCCCAAAACCAACGCTTCCACTACATCGCCGCCGACGTCTCTGCCGAATCATACGCCAAGCCCCTCCTCGAAGAAGTCATCAGCTGGAACAATGGCCAAGCCCCCGATATCGTCTGGACCATTGCTGGATTCTCGTTCCCCGAACTGTTCGTCGATATGGAAATGAAGTCAATGCGACAGCACATGGACGTCAACTTCTGGGGCACAGCTGAGATGGTACATGCCGTTATGCGCGAGTGGCTTGCTGTGGACAAGCCTGTCGAAAAGGAGCCCAAGCACTTCATCATGACTGGAAGTGTCTGTGCCTGCTATTCTCCTCCAGGATACACTCCCTACACCCCCTCCAAGTACGCAATGAAAGGTCTGGCCGAATGTATCCAGCAAGAAGTCATGCTGTATCCTCAGAATGTTCAAGTCCATCTGGTTTTGCCTGGCACCATTCTCTCTCCTGGTAATGTCCGCGAGAACGAGCATAAGCCCGAGATCACCAAGATCATTGAGAAGGACGATCCCAAGCAAACCCCAGATGAAGTTGCTGCGGTAGCTATCAAGGGCCTGGAAGCTGGACAGCACCATATTACTGTCAACTTCCTTGGTTCACTCATGAAGTGGGCATCTTTTGGTGGCACTCCCAAGAACAGCTTCATTGATGTTCTTGGAGCTCTGCTTGCTACAATTGTGTGGGTCTTTGTTCGTCCTATTCTTGACCACCAGATCAAGAGCCACGCAAAGAAGTACGGCCACCCAAGCTTGCACAAGAAAGCCCCAAGCGCTTAATATTAATAATGCATTGTCGGGTTCCAAAAAATCCAAGTAATGATTAGAGATACCCATTTAATAATAATAATGACCAAGCCTGCTATGCTTTTCTGATATCTATCTATGTGGTGGTATCTATCAATATCTATAGTCCCCGTTTATACGCCGCTCCATTTACCAAACTTGGTATATGACTTGAACATTTCCTTTACAATAGCACGTCCGCTTCCATCCATGGCGTCGTTCAGAATCTTCCTCACCTCAGGGGGTGTGATATCGAAGATGGAGTTCATGGCTGGCTCGAGAGCTTCTCTCACTCGGCGGGGCACATCAGCTTCAAGCTGTAACTTGACGTACTGCATCATGACCAGGTACATATGTCGTCCAGCTGAACGCTTCGCTGCATCTGTAGCTGAGTCAAGAGAACTCTGGTGCTGAGATCGAGATACAGCACCGGCTGTTGGCTCGCAGATAAGAGTAACAAGACGGGCATAGCGATGAGCCTTTGTCTCGTGCGAGCTTTGGTGTAAGATATCAGTAGTACTGTGGTTGATGATGAGGTTGCGGAGAAGAGCCTGCATTGCTGACAAGAGAAGGTGGTGGTGGCCTTCAAGCCGGAGACGGTGTTTCTTGATGATAACTTCCATCAAATTGCACAACAGTGCAAAGGGTACTCTTTCATTGGACACCTGTTCGTCAAGCGGCTTCGTTGACAGGCTCAAGTCAGAGATGGTGTTGAGCACCAACTCGATGTTCCATTGGGTCATCGACTGGGGCTTCTTCTCCAGGAGTGTGCAGAGAATACGACACACTCGGGTACAAACGGACTGGCTCTTGAGTGTCAACAGGGTTGAGGTCAGCTCACTGTGAGCGGCCGCTAGGTCAAAGCCGGAACTTTTCCCTTGTAGATCAGGGCATGCTACTCTGTGTTAGTTGACACAACTTCAATGGCTTCAGTTGTCTTACCTAGGAGCTGGTTCACAACGGTGTAGATAGCCGATACTTGACCTTCCGAGTCCGAACCTTGCACAAACATATGAACGAGGTCCCTCAAGTACGCCATCTTAGCGGAGGTGTCCATCTCCTTTGTGACCGAAGCAACATTTCTCTGAAAGAAAGGCTCGCGAAGTTCCTGTGGTACCTGGCTGATGCTGTAAAACGTTGTTGGTCGGGATTCTTCCAAATGCGTAGAGAAGTATGTCCTGAGGAACGTTTGTATTTGCCATCCCCGGAGATCTCCTGCCGCCATGGCTGCATGGCTGCTCTTTTCCGCCTTTCTGATGTCCGATTCCTTTAGTTTGGAAGCCCCTGAAAGACTCGTAAGCGAGTCTGCGGCATCGACTGCAGCAAGAAGCCTGAGATCGGCAATGACATTGTGAGTCTCAAATGCCTTCTTCGTTCTCAAAAAGTAGCCAGTCGCTGCAATTACACATTTCCCCAACGCATCCTTTGCTGCATCAGACACTGTGTTTAGCTCAGGATGGCTAGCGAAGCTTGGCGACTTCTCAACTTCAGTGATTAACGCTTTCAAAAGGGTCATGCGGCAAGGCGACAAATCCCCAGCTTCTTCACAGTCAGAAATGAAACTACGGCTCTCCTCAAAGTACTTGTTACTTCGCTCGTCCAAATGCTCCGCCATCTGCCGGATAGTGGCCGCTGCCATCATATAATATGCTTCGATCAGATCGATTAAAGTGCCGTCTTGAGTAGGTGTTGAGCTAGAGATGTCTGACATGACATCCGCAATATCAACTAGATGGGAGAATTCCATCCCTTCGTAGAAAGTCGCTCGGCCCATCAACTTGGTGGACAGCCCGAGGATGTATCTCCACCCCTCGATCGATACCCTTTTTGTCGTCTTTGCTCTGTGGGCATTGAGCAATTCCATAATACGTTCTCTCTGAGGTCGAGTAAAGGCATCTGTATGAGTACTGCTCAAGCTCCGTATCCAGGTCTGGCTGCTCTCTGCAGGCCATCGCTTCTCCTTTCCATCCTCTTCCAACGACTTGATCAATCGGTCGATAAGGTCGCCAGCGACTTTGACTTTGTTCATGTTGTTTTCGTTCTCAAGGAGGCATGCCCAAATATCCCTCAACTGAGTAACTTCACTGCTGGGTAAAGATAACGCATTCTGCAATGCTTGCGGGAGGGTAGCTTTGGTGCCATAAACGAATCGACTTAAACGACCAGAACCCTGCAAAAACCAGGCCAAATAATGCTCTGGGGCAGCTTCTTCGAGGAAAGCTGGCTTAGGGTCATGCTGTAAGAATGATGAAAGGTCTCTCCCCTTCAAGGACTTTGATGAGAGCAGATCCTTTGACAGTCGAGTGGTGAAAGCATCTACTAGGTTTGCGGGCTCTCTGATATGTGCGTCATCAGGGCTCATGGAAACCCAAGCTTGACAACAGCATTTGAAGGCCTCATACGTTTCCTTAGACTCAAGAGGTGACTCGGACAAAATCTTGGTCAGTTGTCCTTGGACAGAGGCCCAAATTTCAGCTCGTGACTCAGGGGTCACCCATGAAATAGTCTTCGACACAACTCCCCACTTCAGTGCTGTCAAGGTAGACGACGTCTTTTTCACTTGGCTTACCAAATCAAATAGCTTACTGCCAACAGCATCCACGTATGTCTCGCTTCGAATGCCCTGAGCAATGCAGTCCAAGAAGAGGCAGAGTGCCCGGGAGTGTAGTTTCTCTTCCTTGACCCACTCCAAACCCTCTAGAAGCTGCTGTGGTGACATCTCCTTTTCAATCAAGCTCTCGAATGAAGTATTTCCATGTTGCCTTTGACCAACCTGGAGCCATGGCGATGTAATCTTAGTCTTCTGCTTCTCAACCTTACAAAGCTGCTGAAACCATAGTTTCAAGAACCCAGCAAAATCTCGTCCAGTTCGGTATACTTGGGCGATGGCTTGAATAATCTTGGACACTGATTCTAGATCCTGTGGTTTAAGCTCTGGGGAGACGCTTCGCTCGCAGACGGTCTCTAGCAGGCTTTCGCCTTCAGGGAGCTTGAACACATCAAAATCACAATCAGCAATGACCGCGGTCAAATGCCAGTTTGTGCTATCCTCCTGTAGGGCATACTCTCGACAAATAGAACGCAGATCATTTGTGTCGATTGCCATCGACTTCTCAGCTGCTCGCTCTAGAACAGCCTGCACAAGCTTATCTCGGTTCTCTTGTCCTTTTAGCGAGGCTTCTACAACTTTGAAGATCTGCTTCATCCAGTCGATATTTCCCTTCCGTAACCTTCCTTCACTGAGTGCATCTGTCACACTTGAAGCTAAGAAGTACAGCGCAGGAGCTGCTGTATCAAGATGTTTCTCGGCTGCATGAAGTGCTCTGGCGACGGGTTCCATATCTTGTCGGTTAATGAAGGCGGCTCGTGCGGGGAATATCAAACTGCGATGCATGAAACTTTCCAAATCGATCGTCCATTTCGCCCGTAAGGGCTCTCGTGTAACCCTGTCGTGTGATCCATCGATACCCTCAAGTTTGCTGAAGATGGCAGCGGACGGTGTGAATAGCTGCGCTGCGACCTCCAATGTATCATCGGTTCCTTGCAAGTGGAAATCCCAAATGGATGATATCGTCTCGATCCAGGATTCCCTCCCTTCTTGCTCTTCACCGCCAGTAAGCGCAACATTGCACAGCATTAGGAACAGTGATGTCAAGGTCGCTGCATCGGCTGCTGAGTTACAGAACAGAGATCGGATATGCTCTGCGCCGATCTTGTCGTGGGAGGATTGCGTGGCAGATGAACGAAGGCGGTCCAGTAATGCCTTTAGGGCACTGAGTAAAGCATCTCCACTCATAAGACACCCTTCAGTATCTCGCAGAGCTTCCAGGTCGAAGCTTTTCTTTAGCGACCGCTTTCTCTTGGAGGAACTGGATGATGAGTTCGTAGCTGGTTGTGAGATATCTTTTAGGGTTTGCTGCAGCACTGCAACGAATCGTCTATCTGCAAGAGACTTTGCGAGTGAGAATAAAGGAATGCGCTGAAAGACGCATTCAAGGATAGTCCAGGTCAAGGGCCAGCGTCGCAAAGTCTCAGCATCCTTTGATGCGCCGTTCATCGACTTTAGCAGCCATCGCAAGCTGCTCTCCTCTGCAGCATGGAATTGGCTATCTGCTGATACCGTCAAACTCTTCCATAGTTTTTCTAGATTCTTTCCATCTTCGCCCGGACCATTTTGGTCAAGACCTCTCACAGTCTTAATCAGGGCCATCTTTTGCTGTAGCACGTGTAAGCATTCACGATTGGGAAGCCGCAGCAAGACAGATACATACGAGGGTTGAAGAATGTTCTTGTGCGGAATCTTCCGCCATTTCCACGTCCATAGCGACAGTTTTATAAAGGAATAATTAAAGAAATGGTAGAGAAAAAAAGCTATACAAACCTCGATCTTTGAATGCGCCCCGCGACTTTTCCTGAGTTCCACCCAAAATTTCCAAAGTTCTGCCATAACACTAAACCATTACCGGCCAACCATTCTCACCGCCTACAGCCCGGCTCTTGTCACCCGGCTTGTTCCATATTCAAGCTTGACATCACATCCATAGATAAAGCTCGTTGCAGCTCTTAATTTCGCTCGTCACGACCGATTGCACGACCCAAGTATGCCAATTCCTTTTGTTTTATTAATCTTCAATCATTGAAACTGACGCGATACTTGACAGTTCAAAATGGCCGATTCCACTGTAGCCCGTCCTCCTCCCAGCGCCATTTCCCGGCCGCTCAGCGAGTCTCTTCTCAATGAGAAGGTAATCACGAGACCCGAATACTTCAAACACTTTCTGTATAAAATTTCAGTACTGACTTAACTCTAGTGGGATCGCTGCCTCTCCAACCTCCTTGTCAAGTCCTCCCTCGGTCTCGGTTTCGGTGTCGTCTTCTCCGTCCTTCTGTTCAAGCGAAGAGCATGGCCCGCATTCGTTGGTGTCGGCTTCGGTGCTGGCCGTGCCTATGAGGAGTGCAACTTCAGCCTGAAGCAGGCTGCGCGAGAACTCAAGAAGCAGTCCGCATAAGGTGTTGCAGTGGTGGGCGCCAATGAAGAGAAACGAGTCGTTTATTTTGTACCAGCAACGAACACACCAGAAAATGGCGATGTATTAAGGGATGACACAGGGAACTTTGCCGCAGGCTTCACGAAGGGCCAATGTCAGAGTAGGATGGGTTTTTCAGATTCAATAGAGGTATCATGTACAACAACCTGCCATTCCTGACCTTTCACCAGTCTTCGACCCCGTTGTCCCTATACCTAGTCTACAGTAAGGGACTGCCCTACTGTTGCGCCTCCTCATATGTCGCTGCGTTCATCGTTGGTTGAATCTGCCTTCTCTGTGCCCCCATATTGTCCTCATCCCTTCCTGTTGCGGACAGCGGGGAGTCCAGGTACTCATAGCAGCTCTCACAGTCTATGACTAATTCTGAGCTATTCGTGGAGAAACTCAGTAACTGGTCAATGCTAAATCTTCGCGCTTCATTTGTGTTGGTGTTTTCCAACCGGCTCCTCGAGGGGATTGTAAGCAAAGATAGGTTGCGTTTTAGGTTAATCAGCTCCAAGCGGAGCTCTTCAGCCAAAGACTGGCTTCGCCTCCGGACACTCTTGATGAACGAAGCCTCATGGTCATGATATGTTCCATCTCCTTGACCTGGCTGGTGCAACGTATTCCAGTGCGTCTCACGCTGTCCGTTCTTAGCATCTCGGGTCCCTCGAGGTGTTCTGTAGCTGGCGCCAATTACGATGAAGACAGCGAGGAGCAAGACGAGTACGAAGACCACAATGGCGATGAGTATGATTTCCAACCTATCCGAGTCGACAGATCGCTTAACGTCGGGCATCCTTCTTTCTAGTTGAGTCGCACAATGTTGGCTACACTGCAGACGATCCGGTTCCAGGCCGTACGGATCCGGGCGGCACTGACGGCTCGTCGAAGGTAGGGTTAAGCGAAGAGGAGGTTATCTTTGCTTTCGATCTTTTTAGTGATGCACAGGAATTTGTATGCAGTGTACAATGGGTGCAGTGCATAGGAAGGTAGTAATAGGAGCAGGAGAATCGTGGAGGTTTGATGTCCATCTAACATGCTAATCTCCTGTAGGCATACTCATAATTGCGATCTAAGTCGAGCATTGAGTTCCATTCTTGGAGCCCCCTCAGACAAGGCCTCAGTCCCTAGAGCCGGCAGGTCGCACTTGTAGTCGCACCTTCATTGGGCCCTTGGGAATAACAGCTCGGGAAGTCACGACCTCCGAGCGTACGAACCCCATACACAACATACGCAGTTTTTACTTCTCCAAATCAACTCCAACAAAACAAACTCCCCTGTAGCTCAATGGCCTGCAGTCATCGAGACACCATTCTTCTGAGCGTCATTATAGTGAACGATAAGCAATCGGTATGTCTCATATCTTGCTTCACGGTCGGTTACAGAACTTGTGCATAGGCATTGACAGCAAGCTCTAGTAACCAAACCTCTGTCGCTATGAACTGATTCCCTCATAAACATCCGATATGCCTTTACACCAGTGTTACCGCGCTCGTACGATCAACGTCCTCGTTTTCGAACTCTTTCCTTTGATCCTCCGCCACAACGGTGGCATTCGGAACTCAATTCGTGGCCGCACATTCCACTGTTCTCTCTTTTCGCATCTCGCGTCTCGAGTCATACTGTTGGGATACACCATAGTGTGATGTTGGCCTGCACAAGCCCTGTCAGAGCACACAGCGCGGTTTGCTATTACGCACAATGTGCACAAGAAGAATGGCTGAAGGCAACGGTACCGTGCAATTGATCATCTATGAAAGCAAATAAAGCAAGTTACTGAAATGAAGGTTTGACCACCGCCCCAGTCTTCGATCTCTCCTTACCAAACTGGCCGTCACTCCTTCCCTTCGTATACTCCATATCAGGCCATCGCGGTTCCTCCTCTACGCTATGCATTGCAGTATAGTGCCCAATGCATAGCGAATGGATAGGAAATTACTTTCCATTGGCTGTGGGTTTGTGTTAGCAATATGCCCAATCGGAGAAACACTGATTCTGCAGCATGAACAAGCGTTCGCTGCAGCGATACCATGACACGGCGCAAGGCATTCAACCACATATTATGTGAGTCATTATCCAAGACACCGCTGGATACGCAAGAGAAAACAGGAAGGAATCTTCCACTCACTGGGGTCCCTGGGCCAGGGGCTGGGAGTGGGAGGAGGAGGCGGAGGGTTTCTTCCAAAGTTGGCACGAACAACGTTTTCGGTAGAGAACGCCATGGTTGCTTTGATGTTGTTTGTTGGAGAAAACTGAAGGGGCTTTGACTTTGAGTTAAAGAGAACTTTCTGGATTGAATGCAGAAGCTAAGCTTGTTTACACTCGTGTGTGAATTGTCTTGATGTGCTGAGAAGAAGAGAAGCAATCCACGGGGTCAGTGCAGCCTCTTATACTTGACTTGTGTTGGACAAACACATTGCTTCCATCATTAGTTTTTCAGAAGAAGTTCAAGAATAAGACCATCCTGGCGAAGTATCAAAGAGGACCTCGGGGCGCTACAAGCTGTACAACCCCCGAAATGAGGCAATTCATTGTCGCTCAAGGTCGTTTCTCTGCGCCATATTGTCGTCAGCTTTCCACTTCGACTACACTCGCCGTATGCAAGTTACCGCTTGCTTAACCTTCAAGACAAGAAGACAGGAGAAGACCGTACCGCAAGTCGACGTTCCGTTGCCTATTGTGGAAACAGCTGTTGTTGGACAAGACACGGTTCGGGAGTCAGAGATATCCGAATATGGGTCCTGTGTATGTATTGATGCAAACTGTAGGACAGCGAGGCCAGTTCGAGAGCAGTGAAACAGTTTCGATGTCCAGTTATAGACTTGTACTCCGTTCAAGTTGACAGAATCTCGTGTTCAAGAGTCACCATCAAGGCATCGCCGAGCTGGCCCTCACTGGAACAGCTTGATCTCAACCCTAAGCTTGGCGATGTCCTCACACTAATGTCATTCCGCAGGCATATTTGGACTCTGTCCAACCATATGTCGAGCTCTCTTGCTTCGTCAATTGATTGACGTTGCGCAAACCATGTAACGCTCGCCGCACAAAGAGATGGGCTCTGTGTACAGGGGTTTGGCCATAACCTCTCCTTTGCTTTGAGAAGAAGAGGTGGGTGCAAGGGTAACGTGGAGGTTGTACATATTGGGTCTGTGAAGACAGGATTGAGTATTTCGTTAAAAATGATTGGTCCCATGGGGCTGGATCCAACGCATTTACCACGCTTGCAACCGTTTGGACACGGCGACGGATAGCTACAGTGATGTTCCAAATGATTTACGTCCAGGCTCGCAAGTAATGCGTATCTTGTGCCAGTCGGAGAGCTGGTTTGAGGTATGTACTCCTCAAATGTACCATGCCGGTTTAAGATAACCTTGGGTGGGTAGGTAGAGTTAAGAGACACAGCATCATGTAACATATGCTAAAAGTAGAGAGGCGCTGGAGACACAAAAATGTGGTGATGCGGGATCAACAAGTGCCTGGTGTTGATCCCTTTAAGGCGCAGGATCTTCGACACACAATACACGAAGGTCCTATACCAGTCTCGTTCGAGATTATGCATTTGCAGTGTGGCGGCAAGAGTTCAGTTGGTACTTAGATAGATTAGCAAGCAATTGACGTATCGGAGCTTCTGCCGGGGTCGGGGAGACAATTGAAACGTGTCTCTCGACGCAGTATGACAGCAGAAGATGGCCCTGTCCCTCTTGCACTGAATATGACCGACTCCGAGTGTAAAAGACATCGAGGTCGGTTGATTTTATCGTGCGTAAAAAGTGTAAGGAGGAGAAAAGAGAATTTCACAGGCTGCGACAGGGTATGATAGCTTAGCTCCTCCAGCACCTCAGGCTTGTCTCGTGTCACGTGCAGTGTGGATCTGTGTCCCCCTACCACGACCTACCTCTTTAAAAACTCTTCTTCTCACGTTAATTCAATCCAAACTTCTACAACAACGCCTCTTTTCTTTTCTTTGTTTGACCTCAGCTTCGCCTCTCCAAGGTTCAGAGGCGCCATTTGCCATCTCCGATGTGACATCCTCGGCTGCAATTTCTCTTGCACTTATTCGCTCACGGTCAACGCCGATGAAGCGCCCGTTTTGTGTTCAGCTCTCACCAAGTCTTGGTTTCGGACTTGACATTCATTCATGCAATGCAGGATGCAGTCCTCCTCGAAAGTTGTTGAACGCCCGAATGACGAGACACTGTTCTGAGCCAAAGAGCTTAACAGGGTCTTGCGTTTGACAGTTTGTTTTTCGAGGCTGGTTTGGTGTGACGATGTCTCACCGTTGCTATTGCCCATGCTTTGCTTTACGACTTACCTATTTCTACAGCATTTTCCTCGATTGTTCTTCAAAGTCCGCTCAGCGGCACCCACGAATTGCCTACACCTCGCGCTTCCAATGCGCATGTGTGTCAACTTTATATTTATCGTTCGAGTGGGAGATTAAAACCACGGTCTAGACAACCGGTCCGCTCCACCCTGATACCATAGAAGCAGTGTGGCATCAGGACTAAAATCGGGCAAACATATCCAGCGTGAATAACTGTGTTGTATTTTCACATGTTTTTGAGTGACGGGTGACTCGAGGCAGGGCCCCGGACGCTGCACCAAGTATCGCGTTACACGCAATGTCTTGCCCGTCATGAGAAACATTGTTGGCTCACGTCATGTAATGCCATGGCATGCTCAGCCTATTGATACTACCATAAGCTTCGAACGAAAACATGCTCTCTCAAACTCACTCTGAGACACTGTTGTTACTCTAAACTTTTGCACACAATGTGGCTCTTTCAGCCTCGTGTGCCGTCTGCGTGTCCCCTCGGTCATATCATTCAAGAAATCCAATACCCCGTACAAGGTGTTCGTGTCCCATTAACCGTTATACCAAGCAAAGCCTCGCATGCGCCATGTCTTTCAAAACAACGTTGATCGCCATAATTTCGCCGTTCCGTCAGCACATGTCTCAGGCAAATAGCCTTCGCTCAGACAAGGTCCTCGAAAATACTTCTCTCGTCCTGGAACGATATGAGAAACCTGGCCACGAGGCGCCCTGTATACAATGTCTGCGGATCCATGGGGAAAGGATGAGTCGACGTGTTGGGTATCATGTCGGTGGCTGCTAGAAACTGCAACTCTTGCCCTGAATGTAACAGACAATATTAGCTTTTGTGACTCTTTCCAGAACATACTTGTCAGTCCGTTAGCAGGGTCTGAGGTCGTACTTACAGCTGTCGCCGAACAATAGTTCTCGCAGTTGAGCCGAGAACCTGACAGCCGGTCCGTCCAGCTCGCCCTTTTCGGCAAAGCTGCTGTCAAGCACAGGGTTGAAACCTTTCGAGTTGGCCTCCTTGCTGTGCGTCTGATAAACTTGGTGGAACTGGTAAGCGAACTGCTTGAAAGGCATGTTCTCGACCTCAGCACAGGTATTCAGCGCAAGGCTTCTTTCGTACTCCGGTCTGGCGCTGTTCCTCATGTTGATTTCGTTCTGGGCGAGCACAAACGTGTCAGCTGCCGTCTCTACAGCCTCCATGAAAAGGCAGAGGACGAGAAAGGCGGCGGTGCAGGGTGCCCACTCGCGTCGGGACTTCGGCTTGAGCGATCGGTTGAAGAGTTCGAATAGTGATTGTACCTCGCGATGCATCAGCTCATCTACGATGGACTTGATCTGTCGTGCGAGGACTCGTGCGGTGGCATAGTTGGGGCCCTGCTCGATCATACCGACGGATCGAAGGGAGTCGGTCGTCTGTTGAGTGAGGCACAACTGTCTTGTCATGATGTAATGCATACAGTAGATCGACAAAGCACGATTGACCATGAGGGACTATAGTATGACTGTCAGCTCGGTTAATGATACGTCTGGCAATGTTTCACTCACCTCGGTCTCGTCAGCATACTCCTTGACGATCCGCAGCAGTTTCGCCGGCAGGTATGTGCTTGTGATGCTATCTGTGACCTGGGCGACAAATTCTGGCTCATTCAGGAGGTCTTGGATGTATCTCTTGGTCCGTTTCCTGAGGTTGTCCCTCTCGGCGGACTTCTCGAGGTCGACACCAAGGTTGGCTGCCTTGTTGGCCCTCAGCTCAACCTTATTCTGTCCCAAGTTGTGCAGCTGCCAGTGATTCTGCACCTCGGCGTTGGTAGGGGTAAAGAACTTGGCTTGTAGGGCCAACACTGTGCTGAATCGGGGTCCCGAGAATAGTTCAACAGAGCATACCTGCTCTACCCCCTGAATATGGAATCCCGCAATGTTCTCTCTGGTGAACTTGGCCATCTCTTTGCTTTCCAGATGACCGCGAATGTATACGGGAAATAGAATGGTTACGAAGTCACTGAACTGCCAACAGACCACCTGAGGAACTTGAACCATTAGTTTCTTGCAGCTCTTGCACGGACGTTCCAGGTCGCATTTGACCTTGCGACTGTGGCAGCAGAAACAAGCACCCTGTCTCCTGACTTGCAGGGCATTCTCCTTTGTGGCATTTGCCAAAGGTCCTTTACGTCCTCGCTGACTTGTCCGGTTCATAGCTTCGAAGCACTCGAACGGGTTCTCGCGACCAGCGTGGGCTGAGATGGAGTTAGGAGTCACAATGACAAACTTGCCAGATTGTTCTGCCTTCTTCTTCTTCTCGACCTTCCCGACCTTCACCTTTCGAATCGGTATCGATACCGGAGACTTGCTGCCGCCGGGGCTTGCTTTTGAACTGTTCATCGAGCTCGGAGAGTAATTGCTCACGGGTGATGGGGAGTTGTTGAAGTCATCCATGATGAAGATAGCATCATTACCCCTTGTGTTCGTAGGGTTCCATGGCGGAACATTAGGATCTGACTGTAGTGGCTGCTGCATGTTAAAGTTGACTTGGGGTACCTGAACCTGTTCGTTCGTGTCTATCGAGAACATGTCGGCTGTGAAGTTTTGCATGAGAGCCATGTCTGCAGCAGCATCAGTATCCTGCCCTTGAGGGGAGGCCGTCCTCCGCTTCAGCATACCATTCAAGCCCTGAGGTTGGAACTGGTTCGCATTTTGCTGTGAGAAGAGATACTGCTGCGGTGTCAAGAAGTCTTGCGGCTGAGTGAATCCACCGTCTGTTGTGGAAGCAAATATGTCTGTATTGGTATTGCTTGCTTGAGGCTGGAATGAAGAGGCATTGGTGGCAAAGAATGCGCTTGGGTCCATCTCTTCTAGTAACAGGGGAGAGGCAGCTGTTGGTGAAGGTGTGTTTCCAAGCATAAAGGGCGATGAATTGTTCGTAGAGGTATATGGTGGAGGAGTGTTGCCGGCAGCATAGGGTGAGGGTGTATTGCCTGGCATGAAGGGAGATGGCGTTCCATGGACATTTCCAACCATGGCGAAGCTTCCTAGGCTTCCACTGGCGGGATCAGAAAGAAACCCAATAGATGATGGGCCAGAGCCCGTTGCTGTGTAGTCGATGTACTGCCATGATTCGTCATCGGGGACAGACTCGAATTCGTAGGAGGATGAGGAGTTCGGTGACGGCCGGGAGTGTACGGAAGCCATTTTAATAGGTGTTGTATGATGCCAAAGGATATATACTGTTGTCTTGATAGATACAACTTGGATTGTAGATACTGCTCAGTGATATCCTCGCCAGATATGAGATGATAAGGGATAATAGTCCAAGCAATGAGCTCGAATGTATATACGGCCAAGTTGGGTCCTTTAGATGATATCGTATACCACTTCTTCACTCTTTGTAAGTTGAACTCGTCAAATGTCGTGATGTTGATCGTTACTCAGTGAGTGAATCCTAGTTCTTCAAGTCGTGTAGTCGTAAAGGCTCCAGTCCACTACCACTTTCACCTTTTCAGCGCGGGAGGGAGCGCGAGATATAAGTCAAAGAGAATCGCACTTTTACCAAAGCCAGACCGAAACGAACAAACAAACAAACAAATAGAAAGAGGAATAAGAAAAGTCAAGTCGTCCGTCTGCTTCACTTTTCCCTCTCGGTCAACCTACTCGGACGTCTCAACACTTCCCACGCTAAACCCAAACAGCTACCGAGCCTCTGGTACTTCATTTTCTATGAGGTTTGCACCCAGATTTAAGTATCTCAGAGTGCAGGGTAAGGCCTATCGCAACCAGTCATTTATGCACATGCTCAGCTGCACTATTCCCAATCAAGTATTCAGTCAAGTGATGGATTTGTATGTATTTGTATGTATTTTGGCAGATAGTGCATCTTCTTTGCTTTGACTGTCAGGCGGTCAGTAGAACGATTCTATCATAGAAGTGCGAGCTGTCATTCGGGATCGTACAGCAGCAACGGTAGCATTATCGATCTGTGTCTGTGACTCTCCGATTGGTAAGTTACGTACGATTTCGTGCATCACAGCATGAAGGCCTCAAGCCATCGTACAGTATCGGAGCCTCAATATCAGATGACATGTGGCCTCGAAAGCTTCATCCTCTTCTAGTGATCTCGGCAATGCCATGATTTACATGAATATTCCACATCAGTTCTGGATGAATCGCTATTGAAGTTCTGGCATGCCGTGCATAGACACACAATGTTTAGCTACCCTAGGACAAGAAGATGAATCGTGAGCTAGCTACCATGCTAAGGTTGTAATATATAGCACCTTCATTCATGCTGGGTTTCACTGAAACGGCCAAGGACAATGTCAGATTATACGTACCATATCAGGTCATATTGTGTTCGTAATACAATGCGATCTTGAAACCATATCTCCATCATGTCGTCCCGCAGCGCCCGTCAGCCTCCAAAGACCACGGTTGCTAGATTCCCAACCCTCACAGGGATCACACGCCCAATACATGCATGCCCAATGATCAACAGTGAAAATAAAGTTGAGATGCCTGCTCCCGAGAGATCATCATCATCACGGCCTTAACCCCCAAATCGTAATCCTGGCCAACCCAACCGATGCCCAACACCACCACCTTCACACTCGTAACCCAACGCCACCAACGGCTCGAACAGTTGAAATGACAGGCATAATGATGTGCCATAAGCTCTTCGAATCAGCTCTTGGTATCTCAAATACACAGTGATTTCATCATTGTGAGTCCTGTCTGTTCTGTATTGGAGCACTCTTCTTCAAATCGAGTTAAAAAAAGATAAGTATAAACATGTGCTAGAAACAAAAAAAAAAAAAAAAAAAAAAAAAAAAAAAAAAAAAAAAAAAAAAAAAAAAAAAAAAAAAAAAAAAAAAGCATGACTCGTTCATATGCGAAACAAAATTCCAGAGAAAACAAAGTGCCATAAAATAAACTCCAACACGCTCAGACATTAGCCTCCCAACCAGAAAGACGGTTGCTGGGAAGGACTGGTGCGATCCTGGCACGCCGGCCCCCTATTGACCCCTAGAGAGCATCGTCCGTATATGATAAACATTATCGTCCACAATGTCAAATTGTGCTTGTGGCCCCGAAACCTTTTCTGCCAGGGCCACATCCCTGTTTCTGATTCGTGCCGTTGTCGTCACCGGCAGGCATCATGCCTCCTGTTGTAGGAGAGCATATAAACGTATATCATTAGAGTCGATCGCTTTGAAGACTCGTGTGCTCAAGCTTGGATTCTTAAGCTCGGTACCGCGCTGCGGCACGATCCTGGATCTGCTTGTCTGTAGAAACGTATAGTCGGTCTAGGTAGTCCATAGCCGACGCATCCTTCAGGATCTTGGCCACCTGAATACCGGCCGAGATCAGCTGAAGGATGTTGCGGTCGTCCTTGAGAGGGCGACTCTGGTGCTTAGCAGCGTGTCTCATCTCGAGTGAGTTCTCGAGGATGGTGACAAACTGCTTGATCTGCCCATTGTAGAGCACTCGCGCTGGGATGCGTCGCTTCGTTGCGAGACGCTTGAGGAGGTAAACCCACTCGGTCCATTCTCGATCCTGAGGTCGCTCAACAGGCCTCATGTCCTGAGTGAGAGGAATGGGGAACTGGTACTTGGCAACGAAATCGTATGCGCATTGCGAAAGTCGGTCATTGACCTGGCTCAAAACACTGTCCTGCTCTTGGACATGAAGGTTCGTAGGTAGGTGAGGAAGTTCACGTTCCTGCATAGCAATGACATCGGGAGGTGGTCGCTGCAAGAACTGATGAGGACCGTCAAACTCGTCACGGTTTGAGGGACGTCTTTGCGATCGACCTTTGCCTGATGACTTTGACTTTCCTCCGGGAGCAGAGTTGCTCATCCCATTTTCCAGGGAGTAGTCGGACAGGTTAGGCGATGCGATAATATCGTCCACCGAGTCGGTAGGTGAGTATCGATCATGGTTCTCCCAGGACTGGGAGGTAGCTCCCTTGTATGAGCCATGGACGACAGGCTTTCCGTATGATCCTGAAGCAGGACGGGCGCCGTATGATGGAGCAGCGGGATAGGCTGACTCGGGTCGCGACATATGGCCGCCAGTACCAATGGGCAGACCGCCAGCTAGGTTATAGTTGCTAGCTGAGTAGTTGACACTTGAAGCGGCCGATGTTACTAATGAGTCCGAGCTGGTATTGTTCCGAGAAGTACCATACCTTTGTGCTGAGTAAAAGCCATTGTCGAAACTGCCATGTACCGAGGGATCGGTAAATGAGCTGCTGGTGAGTTAGCCAACCATGATCCTTTCATACGTACAGAGACGGTCAGCAGAGGGGGGGGGGGGGGGGGGGGGGGCTCACCTGCGAGTTGGATTCCAGGGACTGTTGGACATTGTTGAAGAGTTGTAGGCATGATCTGGTTGTGCCATAGTGTACTGGCTCATCATTGTAAAAACCGCAAATAAGTGTTAATTTGGACGAGACCAGACGAGACTTGCGGCTGATAAAGAAAGAATCCACCGGCGTGAAGAAGCAACAGAATGGATCCACGTTCCCAAGTCCACGCCTTGGGTTCCAATTAAAAAAAAAAAAAAAGAGAACAAGACAGGCTACCGGTAAACCGATGTTAATGGAGATGAACAGCGGACAGCTTGTACACTAGTTATGGATCCCCTTGGGTCTTGAGGGGTCCCTTGGGCAGTGAATGATCCTGGGCCTGGGTTCCCTTTCTTCCAAAAGACAGGCTGGGCTGGGCTAAGTATCCTCTCCAGGGTCATCCACGACGGTCGACTAGGGTTTTCCTTTTTTTTTTTTATGGTGGTGAAATTCCCTGGGTCCTGGGTTCTGGGTCCTCCTGCTGGGCTGGACTGGGTTGGCGGCTGTACAGTACAGTAGAATGTAACTTGTAGTCTAGGCGGTGTGACCTGTGTGACCTGTGGTCTGTGGTAAGGTATAGACGGATGTGGTCCAGGCAGATGGATCACTCTGCTGAGATGGCCGTTTCTAGGAAGAGCAGGAAAAAAAAGAAACTAGGTAAACTTCGCGGGATGATAGTGAAGAAGCACTAAGACAGTAGTGCAAGATCCTTGGAGGCGCTTCTGAGCGAACCAGTTGCGGGTGAAGCTGTTGAACAAGCTGATCTGAACCGAACTGGTACAGAATTGGAAGAGAATCGAGAGGAGTGAAGCTCGGAACGGGGACGATTTATGTTCGTCCGTGAGGCTGCAAGGGATCAAGGTAAGGTACAGACAGAGACGGGGACGACGCATGTCATGAAGCGAAACCCTTGTCGTGAGAGATGGATGGCGATGGAAAAAAGCGATGCCCCATTCACTAGCGAGTGACTTGGTTAGTCTAGTTAGTCGAGTTGAGCAGTGAGTAGCCTGTAGTAGTGCGCTGTAGGTAGTGGGAGGTAGTGGGCAGTGACAGGGACCAGGCGTGAAGCAAGTCAGTGATGAGATGGCCCAAATCAATCCTTTTTCTGCTAAGATTTGCAGTGGAATTCGCCCCAGAATCCTATTCCTTTGATCTTTTGGAGGGTGTCAATCCGGCGATTCGGAGGTTGTTGTTTGTACTGTAGCTGAAGAGAGTGTCAATTTAATTAACATCGGCAAATATCTTGACTTTTTGGATGGCGCAAGCAACCTAACTACCAAGCGAACAGAACCCACGAGCGAACCCTGTCTTTGATCCAAAGCCAGCCAGGGTGGGTGACGTCTTGTGTGCCAGTTTAACCATCAACGTTCAGTATGGAACACCTTACCTATCCCACGACGATACCTACTGGACATATTGTGTAGCCAGAGAACCGAGTAGGGAGTGGAGAGGTATCGTCAGTGGGAGTACTGACACTGAGTGCCGGGTTACCCCAGAGTGCCTAAACAAAGTAAACCGAAAGAGTCACTGCCTCAACCGTGACAAATTGAGAGTGACTGGGTGACCGAGTACATTGGCATTGGCATTGGGCGCTCAAGCATTGTTGCCCAAGCAAGCGAGGCGCGTTGGCATCCATCCATCGCTGGCTGACCTCATACTTGTAAGAGAGTGACAGAGTGAGTGAGCGAGTGCTGTACTGTACATACTGTCTGTATGTACAAACAGGGTAGTACCTGGAATCGTTGAGGAGCGGTCAATCAATATCAACCAACGATGGGACTCGCGAGATAGGACGGTTAGAGACTAACGTTCAGGTAACTAAAACGTCCAGGTCAGGCACCAAGGCGTGTTGTCTTGCGTATGTAAGTGAACCCGACAGGGCTTCGATTGATGCCCACTGACCACCTCTATCTTGAATCACGGGACGGGAGCCCGAGCGATGATGGGCAATGGATGGTTGGGTATTGGCTTTTGAATTGTTTGGGCTCTGTTCCTTGTTTGTTGCTGCTCAGGATTATGTATGATACCATACCCATACATACACAACTTGACCCCCACCAACTCATCGATTAATTGACTGCCAGCAGACCACCCTCAGCAAGGCGGAATTGTCGAATCTGGGGGTTGATCGTTAATAGGGCGGTCGGTGATTGGGTCTGCGTTGTTAATCGAGGAACGATATGAATAAAGGCTGACAGTATTTGACGAACTGCGATCATCATGGACCATCATCATCAGTTGCAGCCATTACCTAGGAGTCTGTGATTCTTGGGTAAATGCAATCTCCTTGCTCAGTAACTCACACCGCACCCTCACGCACACATACAACAAGAAGACCTCCTCGATTCGGAAGAGGGCGACACAGTGGTCTGACGCTGATGCAAATGCCAACAACCGACAACGTCAATGATTACTCCACAGCCCTGTCGTGGCCCTTGAAGCTCGTGGCATCTCGGCAGCTGGCAACGGGACGAAGAAAGGGTCTGCCCGCCTCAACCGGCCGAGTTCAGGCTTCAGCTCTGTTGATTGTGAGGCGGATGTACGTATGCAATATCAACTCTGTGGATGAAAGATAACTATCGGATAAATTCTCGGTTCTGGAGTCCACAACTTCAAAGGCTGAGAGGGAGTAGATATTGACCGCCTCGTGGACAGCGGCATCTGCTCACGTCGATTCCCCATATTCCATTAGCCGAAGCAGGGCTGCCCACTGGAAAGATGCCAGATCATTAGTTAGCATGACATGGGCAAATGCATGTGACCCGATCTGCGGAACCCAGGCCAAATGTTCCATGTTAAGTCAATTGTCGCTTCTTTGATTGACGTGGAGGAGATGAGGTGGCACAGCCAAAGTGTACGACAATGTCTTTTATCATGCCGACTTTTCTCAGCCACTCAGAATAACCTTATTCTTTCGACGAGTCGGTAAATTCTTTCCTTCTTTCTTATTTTCCTCGGCTTTGCTCAAAACACTCGCTCTCCCGTGTCCGCGTCCGCGTCCCTGCATCGCAATCGCTTGCCTCACTGCTGATCAGCACCTATCACCACAGCCTCAATCAGAATCTCGGCCCATCCGCTCGAGTTAGCTCAGCTCTGATAAGAGACATATTTTGTTCAGCTTACCTTCTCAATCACTGATAGGCCACTGAATTCCTCAATCTTTTTCTGGATACGACATGGCGAGCTTCGACTGTTTCACCCATCATCCTCGATACCCTGGACTCATCTAGCCCTAGGCCTTCAACACGAGGTTCACCAGCCTCTCTGATTCCAGATATCTAAAGTAATTTCAGGACACGAGACAATCCTCCCTTGCTGAGAAGACAAACTGCGTCATTGTCTCTCCTATCTAAGGCTGAACAAGACTGTGTCTCGCGCCGCCGCTTACTAGCACGTGGTCCATGGCTGAAAGAACACGAGCTATTCTCTTGGTACCAGGCGTTCGTCAATGCAGTCTCCCCTGTTGACATCTGGAAAGGCCCAAAATAGACATCGATCCCCACACTTTGTTCACTAACAGTTGAGCGAGGGACACTTTAACAGTCAGCTCCGAGAGGCGGGCCCCCACACCGACGCCTCAACCGCTCCGCTCCGAGTTGGAGATTCGGCCGCTTTCGGTATCGCGAGAACCTCCTTTGCTATTTCGTGGTACGAGACAATGAAAGAGAAGCCGCCAGCTGGGAATAATTGGCTTGTATAGAGAATCGCCTCCTTCCAGGGGGCGTCGGATCGGTTTCGTGTTAGTCCATGCCATCGGGTCGTATGCCGAGCATGATATCCTCGTCTTCGCGTTTACTTCCAACAGCCAACGGCTAGGTATCCAAAAGTTTGAGCCATCACTATCATCCTGCTCCTGTCGCGATGAGGCTACGATTTGGAATAGCTGTCGCCGTGCGTATTTTATGTGACGTAGCAGCTTCTCAAGGACGTAAAGTCTAGGTCCACCGGAAAACGAGACATTTTATTCTAGCCCATTTTCTCTCCAGGCGGCCGACTTTTCTCTCAGTATGGCCTCACTGATCTCATCAACCCCGGGCGAAAATGAAGCCTCTACGGGTTTTGTGAACAAGCCCCCGCCACTGGGGACCTAGCGAGTCATGGGGCTAAGAGAATCAGTGATATTTGATTGGGTAGAGACCCTGCAGCCTTCGTCTAGGAAAACGAGCTTTGCTCCCTTGAAATCTATTTGGGGATATCCCGCCTACTGGCGTGGATTGTATCGGGCAAAGGCTGGTCCTCAATACGAAGGAATTCTTGAATTGCCTGCCTCTGATTTCTTTGAACCGTGTCAGCCGTGCTTCAAGACCACGCTTCTCGTGGAATATTTCCTCTCGACTGCCCCGAGTCATTGGCGAGGCACCTGGTGATATACGGAGCCTACATTAGCAACATGTAGACGAAGCCACTGTTGTCCATAATCAGTCCCAGAAAAGATATACCGCATAGCCACTGAGGAATGCCAAGATAACATCATGGCGCCGCCAAAGGACAAAGAACGAAAGAGAAAGTTTCATCGGAGAAGCAAAAACGGATGCACTCGATGCAAGGCAAGGCATGTGAGGTGCGACGAGCAAAAGCCGCTTTGGTATGTTAAACTTCCCGGTCTTACTCGTGGAACAACCGATGCTTTCCCCTCGTTTTCTTGTCGTTGCTGCATGGCTATGCGAGGCTCCGGCGTGGGATAGACGAGCTTTGCATGAGGCTCCGGTCGGTTGAGTCGTAAGCCTTGTAGGACTGACTAACAAATATTGCCAACACAGCACCAATTGCCTTCAGACGGGGAGTGAATGCATATATCCAACTCCAGAACAGCCGCTCCCATCCAATGATTCGTCACCTTCACCATCATCGGCGTCCAGCAATGTTGCTCTGGGGAATTTTGGGTCCCAAATGGCACTTACCGAGTCAGCGGCACCAGCCTCGCCAGGGATGAGCAATGCCCTCAACAATTACGTTGGAGGGTCCTTCGATGCTCTTCCGGAGCACTCCAAACGCCTTCTGCGACATTGTAAGTCACTTTACCGAGAGAAATACTCTTCCCACAGGGCTAACATTTTGTACCAGTTTCACAGTACACGGTCTGGGGCTCGAGGCCTGTTGCTCGGGAGCTGGAATCTTCAGCGTGCGTCAACCCGGTAGTTGGGTCGATATGACTTGCTAAACACCTTGAGCTGACAGCCTGCTAGAATACAAAAATCGTTCGAGAACCCTGGCTACATGCACATGTGCCTCATGTTATCAGCATGTCAGTGGGCATGGGTTACCGGTTCGATGGACGAGGTCAGGATCCCATTCCTGTACCATAAAGCAGCAACCTATCAATTCGCGAGAGAACAGCTCCAGAGTCCTGAATTGGCACAGAGCGGAGACACTATGTTGGCTATATCTGCGCTTGCGCTGACTGAGGTATGGATATCCTTGGTTAATGATCCGACCCGCTAGTCAATCGTCACTAACAACCAGTGATCCAGGGCGCGATAGGAGAACTGGACGCTTCCTCAAGACACTTGAAGGGTATACAATCCGCCGTAAAGGAGTGGAATAGGGTTGTCGACCCAGTGCCGACGTTGCCCCAGAGAATGCTCAAAATGTCAGTTCTATTCAGGGATCACAGTGCTAACAATGGTGTTTGCTGATATTTGTTCAGGGTCGGAGAAGGACTACGAACCGGAAAAGCAGGCCAGCTCGTGAACGTGCCCGAATACCAACCAACCTTTATGGCTCTCCTATTTGCGTCGATATGGGATATCACAGCGCTGCCGCCGCGCGAAGCTCCGAGATATGGCTGGTGGGAAGATCTCGAAACACCAGCGGCCAGACTTTGGCAAAATCATACCAGAGACCTCAACCTCAACTATGAGATTTCAAGAGGTTTCAGCGCGAGTCAATATGTACCACGAATCTTGAACGGTGACCCTAAAAGTAGTCGAACAAGTTTCATAGCGACCTTCTTCTATCTTTGTTCTGAGCTGGGCGACAGATACTTCGACGTAACCATGATCGATTGGCTTCTTGAACAACTGATAGATGATGTTAATGCAGGCGAAGAACATCTGAGGATGAGTGAATGGACACAGTCACTCTGGTTATTTTGCGTACTGTTTGGAGCGTCCATAGCGTTCACTGGCCGGGCCAATAATGTAATCGAAGAAAGACAACTGAGCAAATGGCGAGGCGTTTACGGCGACAAAATGAAACTGGCCAGTCGAGAGCTGGGAATCAAAAGCTGGCAGTCAGCCCGGGCGATGCTGGCTGAGGTGGTGGGAGGGATAGACGGCGAATTAGAAAAGGGTCTAGAGGAGTTATGGAATGAGGGGATATCAGGAGAGACATCGGGCGAGAGCAGTGCAAGTCCAGCAGTGGTAGAGCTGTCAGAATCCGACTAAGCCATGAATGCTTCGTTACCTTGGCTGAGTTGGCGTCTGACTGCTTGAAAACAGAGTGGGAGCAAGCCAGGTGATGCGTGGATGCGAGCTATCATATATTTGGTGTTGGCATGTTGTGGTTCAAGGCCAATAAGAAGGGTCCATGAGATACCCGCAAGATAGATATCGGCTGAGCTGACGGTAGAATGAGAGGACATCAACTCATAGAATACATATAGTTTTCCCTGGAGGAAGAGATGAAATTCAGATAGGCATGTAGTGTTCAACAAGAGACTCAAAGAGCCACAGACGATAACAAGCTGAGGCGGTTACACCATCACGTGGAGTTGCGGGCCGCTTCCCGTTTTCTCCTTTCGTTCCATTGTTCCTTCTAGCAACTTTCCCAGGTAGGAAATACGGGGAATAGACGGGGTGGAGGGGAAGGAAGGCACGGAACGGCGCTCCCGTTGAAGAAGGGAAGGAATGTACGGTACGGTAAACTCAAAATCGCGGGTGGCTCGGACTTATCAGGGTCCATCAATCAAACATCAACAACGCATCGAATCGAGATGATTTTGCCCGAACTTCATCTCCTTTCTACCTATGCTCACGAGTCACCTGTGTCAGTCAGTATCGGTAGACGCCGACCTGGTCAGTGTTTCCAGCGACAATGCTTTATCACCAACCATTTCTGGGACTGGGCCATCTTATGACTTGGTTGTTTGGGCTTGTCTCGCCATCTTTTCTCACTCGATCATCGTGCCCCAGTCGCCTGATTTTGTATTTGCATGTGCATTTCACACACTCTTGACCGCAGTTATGTGTCATATGCATGCCACGAGCGATTTGCTGGCCCATCCTGTAGCCCGCCTGGCCGCTCTCATCATTCTAACGGACGTCTTAAAAACAGACCAAGGCCTACCCCGCCTGTTGCGGTCTGCTACATGAGCAATCACAGGTCGTAGATAAAGCACCTGGGTGATAAGCGGCATGCTCGGTGTGCCGTCTGTTGCATATTGGCTCACAGGATGTGGCCTGGTTGGCAATGGTTGCTTTGTTTTATCCACCCATGCTGACTTGGCCGCAGGACTTGAGAGTAAAGGAGGGCCACTTCTGACAATAGCGCAGCGGGCCACGGCCAAGAAAACATGGCCAAACCCTGACAGAGAGACGAGAATGACAGAGTCTCTCGTTGACTAGCGACTTGTAAATCCTCGAGGCGGTGGTGGAAGTGATCGTCAGGAGCCCGGCTCTGAGATACTTTGCGGTCCAATACGGAGGCTGCTGTATCCGACACTAGTTTTCATCCCAAGGACGAATGCCTCAATGATCAGCCTCAGTAATTAATCGTTCGCAACACAGGCGAGATGACCATCTGGACGCAATCTCGGCCAACCTCTCATTTTTCCTTCCGTCGACCATGTTTCCTCACATCTTTTCGCACCGCATCCGTGTCCAACTTGGTTTTGCGCTCACGCAGATGCAGTGATGCGTTGTCCAACAGCCATTATCCCTTCCTCTCATAGGTTAATGCTAGGTGATAGGATGCAGACCAGGCCTTATCTCCACTCTGACCCATCCTAAATCAGGGAAGTTAACCAGTCGCTCGTCGCTTTGGCCCATCCCTTCTCTGCTGATCCTTGCAATAGTCCAACACACCGGTTTCTGCACTCTGAAATCACAAACGCCAACTCACTCCTGCGACCAGACAATGGCCGCGTTTTGCGGCAGTTACATGGATAGTGGAACCCTGTCGCGGTAGCAGGTCAGGCTTCTATGACAATAAAACCCGCAGGATCCCTCGTGGCCCAACGTCTTCCTTCTGTTCCTCAATTTTCCTGCCCAACTCTCGCCTCTTACTACCCAACCAACCATTCAGTCTCATCCTTCAAAGACTACCAAGCCTTTCTTACCCTTCTTTCATACACAACTATCAAAGTTTTCAATCTTCCATCTGGAATTGAAAGCAACCCAATCAGCCTAAGGATCCATCCTGTCGCGCAACAACAACAACTCGACAGATTGCCACTGGTCTGAACGTGCAAGACAACGCCCCAACGTTGTTCTTTGCTGATCCACGAGCTCAATTTTGCTCTTCATTCCGAGGATACAATGACTGTTACTCTTGTGACACAGCCTGCTACCATGCACGCTTTCAAGAACTCTGACCTCGATGAGGTTCACTCGTTGTCCAGGTACTGTTTTTCTTACTCTTCCCTGGGAGGTTAGCATTTGCTTTTTCAATCATGTTGCTCGCAAATCATGTACAACGACAATCTTGCTTCACTCTGCCCAAGGATACCAAGCCAGGAAACTTGTTTCAACTCTCGACCCAAGGACATTTCCCGGAACATCCTTTTCTGGATCTCAATGGACCTTGACATACCCATGAATAATCACGACAACAAGCCCTGGACTCATTGACTGGATCTGTCCGTCCGGACATGAAACAATAATATTGTATACTGGCCATGAGCCCCGTGAGTATTGCCCGCTTTCAAATTGAATCAGCAGCTCTTCGCCCGGAGGTCAAACCTGGACTATTCATGGACCACAAGGATTTCTCTTCCGGATATCAGGAGTCGACCCAAGGACAATGGACCTTTTCCTCTGATTCTCGTTTTCTGGATATGGACCTTGGGCGGATGGTATTTCGACAGGACATCACACGACCCATGGAACTTCGCCTGGACTCTGCTCCTTCTGTACCGCTTAGCGGTGTTAGACATCAAGGTAGCATCTGGCTTGATGGCCTGCAATCCAATTTGATTGCTTCTTCGTGCAGCCGCACTGGACTTCCATTCATGGACACCAATTATGCTTTCCACTGGACGTTCTTGCTACCAGGCCCCAATGGACACCGAGGATCTCATTGTTCTGCTCAATCGACACTGGACTTCCACAACGACAATACATGATGCTATGCCAACTTGTTTTTCTGCGAATACTTAGATTGAAGGCCTGGACTTTGCGACAATACTCAACATTTCCTACCTGCCACTGGAATACTGCCGGATTCAATGTGATTTGATTACTGTATTGACGACCTTGCCTGGCTACAACAATAATCCATGGATGACCTAAAGGATTCCGACAGAATGCAAGATCTAATCCTAGGCTATGCTTCACACTGTCATACTTGGTCTGTAAACTAATACCACGTTAACCCCATCTCGAATGCTAACCTAGTAACAGATTCAAAGTTGATTCCGAGTCATGATTTAGTCTTGTTTCATGTTTCATTTTTGGTTTTATTTGCTTTCACATTGCGAAGAACGGGACACTGACCCTTCCCCAGCGATTATAGCTACTCTCAGCCAACATTGGCCCCCAACACTGGTCTCTTTTCTTTTTCTTCTCAAACAGAACCATCAGCGGACCTGTTGACAGGTTCGTCATGGGCCACGACAGTAGAAGGACCACAGAACTTTCAAGATTTCCCAGACAATGGATCCGCCCATTCCGGAGAAGCCGAGGAGTTCATTTTCACATCTGGCCATGCTACGCCCCGAGGAACCAGGGTGCCTTCCCAAGGAAACTGGTCCACATCCAGGACTACCGCTTCTGTGACCCAAGGTGGACAAGCCATGTCCAGGGTGAGCTCAAGCAGGTCTAGCGGCTCTTCGCTGTCACAATCATCACATCTGTCCAACATGGACTTTACAGGTAATACTTCCGCTCTCCAGACTGGAACCCAGACCGGCGCTACCTTGCATGGAATTGATACTTGCCTCCTGGACCCTACCGATGGTATCACGAACCAGATGTACTGGCCCGGTTATTCCCTTGACGGTGGACTGAACGGTGATGCCACCTTTTCTCTTCCCGATGCCAACCCTCTGCATGTTGTCCCTTCTCATATGCAGCTCGGCCCTGATGTTTCCCTGGTCGAGAACTCTCCTCCCAGCCCTTGGGATTGCTTTTCTAGCTCTATCTCTCGATCATCTTCTCCCAACACTATTGAGGATTTGTGGTTTCCTAACCAGAGCCCAAACTCATCCCCTGAGATTCAGTGCCAGTCACCAAGGTACGTAGCCCCCAACCGCATAGTGACCAATGATCCGGTTTCTTACCAAGTCGACTGTTTTAGCCTGGACCGGAACATTCCCTTGATCTCTGAAGATGCCAATGGAAAAGCCATGCCCACATTCGATGAGCTTCCTGCTGCTACCTCTGCCTTCACTGGTCCACGACGACAGAACAGCGATGGTGAGTCCGCTCGGGACCATGACCTATACAAGAAGGCCGCTCCATACGAGGATGGACTTTACCACTGCCCATGGGAAGGACAACCAAGCTGCAACCACCGACCCGAGAAGCTCAAGTGCAACTATGAGTAAGAAATCATCAGTCAATCAATGAGATAATGTATACTGACTGAGCTAGCAAATTCGTGGACTCTCACTTGAAGCCCTACCGCTGCAAGGCTGAGTCGTGCGAGGGCGCCCGCTTCTCGTCGACTGCTTGCCTCCTCCGCCATGAACGTGAGGCCCACGGACTCCACGGTCATGGCGACAAGCCTTTCCTTTGTGTTTATGAGGGCTGTGAGCGTGCCGTTCCTGGAAATGGATTCCCTCGCCAGTGGAACTTGCGTGACCACATGAAACGTGTTCACAACGATCACGGAAGCTCCAGCGGCTCACCTACAACTGGATCTGCTCAGCCTGCTAAGGGACGTAAACGCAAGACTGAGACTGCCGAGGCTCAGACTTCCCACAGCCGCAAGGCGACTGTCAAGTCAATACCTCCTCCCCCGGAGCCCAAGGAGGACATGACCCAGCCCCTCATTGACCAGTGGATGGAGCACCGCAAGGCTGTGGAGAGCCTCATGCGAAACCTCGTCAAGCCTGAGGACACCCAGAACCTCCAGCACATCGGAACTCTCCAGAACCGCCTGAGCTCCATGATGAAGCTCACCAACGACCTCAATGCCATCAACAACCCAGGAAACACCCTGGTTGGCACTGGCTGAATGATTTGTAAGTAGTTGTCTGGATGTATATACATGGGTCAAACTAACTATCTTTCAAGACATGCGAGTCTTGTCTGCTACCAAAAAAAACACCGAAATTGATTTGTGCAAGTGCACAGGCAGAGAAAAGAAGTCCGTCTAATATAGAGACAAATTCTGAATCTCGAAGACGTCCCAAGAACCGGGCGATGATGCCACAGATCTACGGCAAGAAGGACATGTCCAGCCGAGTAGACTCTTTCCTAGGAACGGATTCACTTCATTACTACCGGAATCCATCAATCCAAGGACAAGGACCACGGATGTCAACCCATGGATTGCGCTATTGCTGCGCCAGGATGATAACGGAGTTCCTGTGACGGGAGAAACACCAAGGACTTTAGAGTCGAGCTGAGGAGGAAAAAGGGGGACGTCGCGAAGATGACAACAGATACACTGATCATTCTCATATGAGTTTGATACAGATTTCACAGAGCAAGTACAACAACAACAGATGGCCCTTGACAACAGGAAAGGGTAGCAGATTTAGACACTTTGTTTGGGAGGAATTTTGATATTGATAGCATCACTACACATAGGATTTGAGTTCAATCGAGTTTTTTTTTAGAAGAGTTTCACAACATGCGGGTGTAGCTCCGTAAACGCTTTTGAGAATGGCCTGACATGGTTGTCGTGTATGGGTCGACAGTAGCGATGGCCCGACTCAGTGACATTGTTAGATGGACCAGGGCCTTTTCCTTATCCAAGCTATGGGTGCAGAGTCCTAGATTCATTACATATACATTTTAGATGCGGCATCAAAGGGCGAGAAACAAGTCAAGATCAGCGGTGAAACCTGTAGTTTTTCGGGAGAATCAGGGCCATGGTCTCCGGGACCAGATCGTGGGATAGTGAATGCAGCAGCTCTTCTGTTTCGGGATTGTTTTCACCACTGCCTCTGTGCCTGAGACTTCCCTTGCTCACCCCACGTCACCGGAACTGTAGAGATTATGCTTTACTGAGGTCAAGGTCGATAAATAACACGACAACTGCGCTGAGTAGCTCCGAGATGTCGGCTCGGTCACAGTCTCGGTGGTTTCAGTAGCATCCAATCCAATCCATCTCGTAGTCGAGGTTGTTAATTACCTACCTAGTGGAGGCCAATGATGGCTGTTAGGGTCCTTGAGCCTCCACTATGACGCTACTGCGTTGGATCATCCAAAAAGAAAAACGGCATGGCAGAGAAACGTCTGGAAGTCTTTTGGTTTTAGAATGTATGTATGTCATATCAAATTACGCTGCTGGGCAGTGATTGACGGACAAGTGGATGAAGGAGAGAAACGGGAGGGCAGCGTATAATGAACGGTAATAAGCTCCGAGCTCTGCCGTAAGTAAGAGAGCGAGCATGTCAATGTGTTCTTGTAAGTGCTATCTGGGTGTTGAGCTACCTACACATAAAGTTGAGAGGGAATATGAATGAACTGGCTATTCTCACCAGAATTGTAATCAATTCTCCCCCTAACAATCTACTAAACCCAGAACTGAACCCATTGATCCATGTCCTGGTCGTCTGTCGATAATTCATGACCTGACTTGGTCGGCCCAACCTCAAGTACAACCTACCCACCATGAGACGTGGGCGCGGGTAGCTTAGTACCTAGCTGATGAGCTACTAACGAATATCCATTACTGAGGGACTATTTACATAAGATACCTACTAGCTTTCCCCAACTCAACTCAAAACACCACTTTCATTCTACTTCATCTGCCTCAATTTTTGCTCACCTAGTTTCATCTCCTCTAAAACATCATTCCACATTAATACCATCATCATGGCTCGCAAGTTCTTCGTCGGCGGCAACTTCAAGATGTAAGTTTCTACCCCGCCATAGCAATCTGCTTCCGCTCTGCTCTTCTCAGCTCGATCGATTTTCTTGCTGCCCCTCCCCCTCCATGAAGCAAAAAGGCCGCAGATATTTCTTAGAGCTACCCAGAAGCTTACCTTAATTCTTTATAGGAACGGCTCCAAGTCGTCCATCAAGGAGATTGTCGATAACCTCAACAACGCTGATCTCGACAAGAACGCTGGTACGTCGTTCTACTGTCCCCATGCCCCGCGCATCATCCCAGTTTCTCAACAGAACCCCTCCCTCCTTTTGCTAGAGCGACATCAACTAACAGGCTCTCAGAGGTTGTTGTCTCTCCTCCCGCCATCTACCTCCCTCTCGTCCGCGAGACCCTCCGCAAGGACATCGAGGTCGCCGCCCAGAACGTCTTCAACAAGCCCAACGGTGCCTTCACCGGCGAGATCTCCGTCTCCCAGCTCAAGGACAGCAACATCAACTGGGTCATCCTCGGCCACTCTGAGCGTCGTGAGATTCTCGGCGAGTCTGACGAGACCATCTCCTCCAAGACCAAGTACGCCACTGAGAACGGTCTCAAGGTCATCTGGTGCTGCGGCGAGACCCTCGAGACTCGTGAGGCTGGCAAGACCATCGACTTCGTCTCTAAGCAGCTCGAGTCCCTCAAGTCCCAGATCTCCGACTGGTCCAACATTGTCATTGCCTACGAGCCCATCTGGGCTATCGGCACTGGCAAGGTTGCTACCACTGAGCAGGCCCAGGAGGTCCACAAGGCTATTCGTGACCTCCTCCGTGGTATCAGCGACAAGGTTGCTGACGAGACCCGAATCCTCTACGGCGGCAGTGTCAACGAGAAGAACTGCGGCGAGCTCTCCAAGCAGCCAGACATTGACGGTTTCCTCGTTGGCGGTGCTTCTCTCAAGCCTGCTTGTAAGTCCTGTTCATATGCTTTCAATGGCACTGTGTTAACTGATACCTCTAGTCGTCGACATCATCAACGCTACCAAGCAGTAAATGCATGAATTCAAAAGTACAAAGTCTTGCTCCGTTGAGGTCTTTTATACCTTGACAAAGGGGTAGATAGGTAGATAGATGATGAATGAAACAAAAATGATTATACCCACGAATAATTTGTCATTTTATGCGAGAAACACTCTCATTGAGTGATTCTGTAACTTTTGACTATCACATGAAACGGAAATAAGATCTTGCTAGAGCATAGGTGTTCAACCAGCGGTAAAGACGAGAAGCAGTTGTCATTCATGCCCCAAACATCATGGAGATCTCTATAAATCGTACAAATTTCCTCGCAACCCAATGCTATAAGCAGCCCCAATATTGTTTACAAAACACATAAATGTACAGAAAACCCAATTTTAGAAGCCAGCTTTCAAACAACCATTCCCTTGCCGTGGTATGGGGACCAGACGCCACGCACACTTGGTTGAGCGCTGTTGACGGCTTTGTTGTAACGTTTCAGCTTCTCTCCACTGGCATCACGCAATAACTCGGCCTTCTGAAGGATCTCGTATGGTGATAGGTTTCGTACGCAGATGGGCTTAGTTCGACCATTGATATAATGACCGACAACGACGGGGTGCTTTCCGGGTCGAGGGGAGATGGAGAATTCGACTTGAGGGTTGGCGGCGGCGAACTTGGGGAGAAGAGACTTGATGAAGCCACTGCTATCAGGTTAGACAATTCTGAGAAGATCTGGGATGTTTGATTTGTTTCACATACTTCATACCCTTGGAACTACCGGCCCAGTCACAGTAGTAGAAGTCTAACTTCTTGCACTGGAGGATAAATGCACCGAGGCCATTCTGTAGAGTTCAGCACTTATGCCTCCAAGACATCGTCGCATTCAACATACCTGGCCTTTTGCTATTTGTCTTATCGCCTTAACTGTCATTTTTGTGTGGCCGTATCAAGTGACAAAATGGTCCGATAACAGCTAGAAAGAATTGACGTGCTGAGAGGCTATCGCCAGAAAATCAGCTCTCGGTGGAGGATGTCCCATTTGGGTTTAGTATATGTCGGCAGAATATCGGTTGGCAGGAAGCCTCAGCCACTGCAAGGCACCCCTCGAGTCCAAAGCAGGCTCAAGGATTAATTTCCCCCACGAACGAACGCGCGACAGCTTCAATCAAATTCCGCCCATTATCGGCTTTTCTGTCTGTCCTTCATCACGCTCGCCTATTCGTTCTCGGTTAATAACTTCATTTATCGCTCCTTTCATCCCGTTCAATTAGGTAGTGCGATGACCGACAAGCTCCCCCCCAACCTGCTCGCGCTCTTCGCGGCGCGACCACCTCTGCGATTCATCGATCCGCCCGATCATGCGCCTCAGCATCGCAGGACAGTACCCATCACCGGTGTCGCACAGTTTCTCCCGGAGCTTCAGAAGTATAAGGAGACCGATGTTTACAACCCCACTGAGAGTTGGTTGCAGGCCCGCGATCGCAAGAAGCGAGAGAAGAAGGAGAAACTGGAGACGCTCCTCAGAGAAGCGCCCGATCATCGTCAGGATACCTGGGGATTCCACTACAAAACAAACGCTAACTTGGTTGACAGATAAGCCAAATGAAGACCCCAACGTTCGCGGCGATGCCTTCAAGACTTTGATGGTCGCGCGTCTCAGTTACGACGCTGATGAGAGGGATCTTGAGAAGGAATTTGGTCGCTACGGTCCCATCGAGCGTGTATGCAATGGTCATCAAAACATCTCACAGCCAGTGACTGACACCACCGCAGATTCGTATCGTTGTCGATACTCACGCTCATGAGAAGCCAAACAAGAAAAAGAAGCCCCATCGCGGCTATGCTTTCGTCGTATTCGAACGAGAGAAAGATATGCGAGGTAAATATGAACCCTTCCCCTTCTGACTAGCCATTTGTATTCTTCCCTGGATGTATCTTTCGAGTTGTGGCCCTCAAGCTTGCCCTTCTCATGGAGTATATGCGAGACACCAAAGGGCCCTCAAGCTTGCCCGTCTCTACTTCTTCCTTTTCTTTTGTCATATCCGTCAGCACAAGGTACCATTTAGGGTAAGATTGACTGACACCTGCGCCATTCGGCGCAACCATGAGCAGCGGCTTTAGATGCCTGTGATGGTATGCGCATCAAGGACCGACGTATCAAGGTAGACGTCGAACGCGGCAGAACTGTCAAGGGCTGGAAACCTCGCCGACTTGGTGGTGGCCTCGGAGGCCGAGGCTATACTCGGGCTATGGCTGCTCGTCCCATGGGTCCCGGTGGCTTTAGCGGCGGTGGCGGTTTCCGTGGTGGTTTCAAGGGTTTCGACGGAGGACGCGGCCGTGGAGGTTTTAGAGGAGGATTCGGCGGCCGTGGAGGAGGATTCCGAAGCGGCGACCGGGGAGGTGATCGAGGCGGCTATGGCGCCCCTAGTGATGCCCCATCTGGCCCTGGATTCGACCGCAGAAACGGCGGCGGCAATGGTGACCGGGACCGTGGCGACCGAAGGGGTGGTGACCGAGGCCCCGGTGGGTATGATTCTCGTAGCGGCGGTCGCTCATTTGACGACAGACACGGCGGCGGCCATCGTGACGGTGGCCGATACGGCGGAGAACGCGAGAACCGACGCACCGGCAGCAACATGGAACCCATCGGAGGTCGACGAGAAGGTGGGTATCGCGAACAACGGGACCGAGACTACGACAGACCCCGTGATGACGATGGTGGCCGAAAGCGTGGCTATGACGGCGGCTATGAGGATCCTCGAAAGCTTCGTCGTTATTAGCGGAGTAATTCTCCATGACCTTGTGTGGTGGGTTGCCGATCTTCTTTCAGTCATTAATCCAGACCCCTTTTCCACGAAAGGAAGGGTAAGCACACCATTATCGCCAAACCTCCGATATTGGGTATTCCCGATTATACTATACGCCTCTGTCCGATAACGCTCGTCGGATTTCACTTTTCTGCTGTCATTATTTAACCAGCCGACATGATACTCAACTCGATTTGAGGTATCATCCTCTGGTACATCCATATGGACTCAAGTTTACGCAACGTGTCAGGTAACCTTTCTATGTATTCTATTTGCTTTTTGGGAGTCGGGGGTAAAATTTGGAGGATAGGTCGATGGTGAACTGGCTACTTTATGCTACATAAGGGTAAGACTCGGTGACCTACTCCGTACTGACCCTCGAGATGTTGCCTAGGCTGGCTAAGAAGGCCGACTCTGATGTATCACTTAGGAGTTTTCATGTTCAATAACAGTTCAGAAAAGAAGCGAATTTTGTGAATGTTGTGAAGTACGTATTGTCATTCGGGCGGGCCTATTGGTAAAACATGATGCCCTTCCATATCCCATGGCCCTCAACGCCGAGATCCCATAAAAATTTCATGCTGGTATCAGTCATTCAAACAGAAGATGTTAAACCCAACGTCTAGCACCATATTCTATGCCTTATCCTAGGCTCATCTAATTCTCATCCATAGCATTGGGGTTAACCTCTGTCACCTCAGAGGTAGCAGCGTTCCAGTATCTAGACCATGTTAGTTTTTTGTTCTTGTGCTGAGTTGATACTTTTGGAAGAGCTTTAACGTACGCTAACACCTTGACCTTGAATTCGCTCAAGCACACGTCGAAAAGCTTAAGCAATCTTGTCTGTCGTGAATCCAAAACATCGCCCTCCTTGCAAACAACATACTCCTCGCCCTGACCATCCTCATCACCGAGAACGACACGACCCTTGACCATACGGGTAGGGACACCAAGACGTCGCAGCTCCGGCTCGATGGTGTGCTCGAGAGGAACATCGTGCTCAGCGGGAACCTCACCAGCGGTAGCATAGACAACGCCGGTAGGAATAGAGAAATCGCGGGTGGCCACAGCGCCAGCGCGGGCAAAGTCGACAGGAGCAAGGTTCTCAAAGTAGGAGAGGATTTCTTCGACAGGGCGGTTGGTCAAGATCAGGCCGACAGTACCAGTCAAATAACGGCTGAGGTCCTCAATTCCAGAGGCGATTGCCTCCTCGGGTGTCTGGCCAAGAGCCTTTGCCATGAGCTTTGTCTTTCCGAAGAAGAGACTATAGAGAATTAGTTGCGATCAGGAGGCTTACACACAGAGGCATTACCGGCAATCGGACAGCTCACGTCGAACGTCCTTGAGGTGGTTGTTTCGCATGTTATCGACGCTGAAGACAAAGCAGTTCTGGTACTCGGGGACAGAATCGCGGATATTCTGGAAAAGCTTGTCCTTGTTCTCGCGCGTCTTCTTGGAGACCTGTGTGAGGTGGACGACCTTTGCGCGCTTCGACTTGGGCATTTTGGCGGTATTATTTGTTGATAAAAGGGCTCAAAGGTGATTCTAAATGGGGTGAGGTCGAGGGGGGATTGAGAATCGAAAGCTTTAGTTGGTGGTTGTGGTTTGAATGGGACTTGAGATCTCAATGCCTGCTACAGAAGGCGGCTGTCCACCGGATTTTTTTGCTTTCTGCGATAAAAATTTCGAATGGGTGAGCTATCTTATCAGTTGACCCCGCAATTTTACTCACCGAGGCAGGGGTCCAATCGCTCACCTAGGGTGTACTAACCCGGTAATGTCTGGCAGGATCAATACAATAGCATTGAAGTAAGGAGGCAGATCAGGCCTAAGTAATCGATTCAGCTTCTTTGTTTGCCACTTTCTTGTTTTTAACTACCTAACTCGAAAACAGAAACTCTCAAGGACCAAGATTGATTACCTTACCTAAACCAAGACACTGACTGTGTATGGGCGAGGGAGGAAAGAAAACTTGGGAGTTTGATCCTGAACGAAAAAAAAGACTTAGGTGACTTACTATAAGTTTAACATGAGTTTAGAATACCTTTTGTGACGTTAATTTTATCACTCTCTATCCAGGTCTGATGCTTTCTTGCTCCCTGAGGGTGGGCTATGTTGAAGAGACTGTACCAACGTGATGAGATGTAATAAAAGCAGACAACGAACATTGTTTCCGGTCAATGCTGTTAGAGCCATCTTCTTTCAAGCACTACAATGTAAGCTTACAGTATACTCTTACTTGGGGTCAGTTGTTCAAATGAATACAGATGTCATACGTGCAGCTGGGCTAATAAAATGAGGTACGGGAGTAAGGTCGTTATAATCTTCAATCTGTCTATATTCAATTGACAGTCGGTGTTTAATATGCATACTATGTATATAGTGAATATTCGGGATGAAGCGATCGCCAAAAAGCAAAGCGATGTGAATTGCCATGGGGAGCCCTATAACGTCAGATAGTCCACCACACCAATTATCTTCGAGTCTGCAATACTGCAATGACAGGGTTGTATGCTAGAACGCTACATAATGGTGACATAAAGATCCCTGGAAACTTAGCGATATAGTTGAGATATCCCGGAAAGTTTAGGTGAGTTTGATCTGACTCGGTACTGCAAGCGTATATGATACCTTTCGTACCTATTGAGTTAACATAAGAATTCATTGTTTTGCAGCTCAGCTGATGCTTGCGGTCGAGTCTCGTCGAGACTTGGCGTCTTTCGGGAAAACTATTACACACTTCCCGTTCCGAGGACAGAATCGTGAAAAAAGAGGGAAAGAGAACAAGACAGATGACGCACAGACCACCTTCTAGTTGGAGCAGCCAGGAGCTCTGAAGTCGTTTTCTTACTGGAGCCACACAAACACATCACACATTGTCCAAACATCTCTTTCATCCCAATTGCAGAGCCCCGTAAACAATTCGACTCCTCCTTCTCCATCTCGGTTTCTAGCTAATTGAAGCTCTACCTCCCTCCACTATCTTTTCCATTTCCCACCTTCCAAGTCCCGTAACTCTCGATCTCTTGTCCGATCCCGAAGTTTGACCTTGCCACCCCTCACGGCTTTGCCTTCCAACCACGAACCCACGACTCCATTTTGTCATCAGGCTTGCCCTATTCTGCTTGCTTGCTTCGACTCGATTCAACCCAACTCCTGCCCCATCACTTCAATCTCGACCGAACACGATTTTCGTCTTGAGCCTGAACCCGTCACATCAGGCTCTGTGTCTTCGACGTTTTCATACCCTCGTTCGACCCGTTTCCGCGACACTGAGAGCTCGCCGGTTGCGCACCCAGCCTAATTTTCGCTCCGAATCACACTCATCATATCAAACTTCACATCACAACACACAGCCACCATGGCCTCCAACGGTAACTTCACCCAACAGGATCAGTACAAGGAACCTGCCGACCAACAACCAACAGCTCCTACTACCTCTGCTGCCGATGGCTCTGCCACCGCTGCCGCTTCTGCCACCAACAGCCATTCCAAGGATGAGGTTGGCTGGTATTTCGTGGAACAATTCTACACCACCCTAAGCAAGTTTCCTGAGAAGCTTCACGTATGTTAACTCCGTTGCCGGTGCGCTTTCTTCATACTAACGACCTTGATAGCTTTTCTACGGCAAGCGCTCGCAATTCGTCTGTGGTCGCGAAGCTGAGGTTGCCAAGGTCTCTGTTGGCCGACCGGTAAGTTGAGATAGAAAAGGAACATCTGGATTGGTTACTAACAGTATAACAGGACATTCAAGAACGCATCAAGAACCTAGACTTCCACGACTGCAAGGTCAGGATATCCAATGTTGACTCCCAGGCTTCCTTTGAGAACATCGTCATCCAAGTGATTGGCGAGACTTGCAACAACAACAAAGCACCCAAGAAGTTTGTCCAAACCTTTGTCCTTGCCCAGCAACCCTCCGGCTACTTTGTTCTCAATGATATCCTGCGATATATCGATGATGAGAGCGATGACGAGTCTGCTGCTGCTTCTGAGGAGCCTGCCGCTCCCGCTACGGAGGAACCTGTTGCCGCTGTCGAGCCCGAGGCTCCCCAGTCTGTCGAGGAAACCAAGGATGAGGCCCCTACCCTCGACCCCGAAGTTGTTGATCAGAAGCTTGAAGAGGTTTCCACTTCTAAGGATAGTGTGACCCTCAACGGCGACACCTCCGAGGAGTCTGTGACTAAGGATCCTGAGACGAAGCCCGAGGAGCCCGCCGAGACCGCTGATGAGGCTGCTAAGGAGCTTGCCGAGGAAGACGTGAAGGAGCCCGAGAAGCCTAAGGATCCTAGCCCTACACCCGTTTCCAAGCCTGTCGCTCCTCCTCCTGCAGCTCCCGAGAAGCCTGCAGCTCCTCCTAAGCCCATGACATGGGCCAGCCGAGCTGCCGCTGCCCTTCCTAAGCCTGTTGTTCCTCTCCCCAAGACTACTACTCCTCCTGTGAGCCAGAGCCGTGCTCCCGCTCCTGCTGCTGCTGCTGCTGCTGCTTCTGCCGCTACTTCTCAACCCGCTGCTGCTCCTGCTGCCAGCTCTACCGCGCCCGCCACTGAGTCCGCTGGTAAGGATGCGGCTGGATGGCAGACTGCAGGCAGTGACTCTAAGCGACAGAACCGACCTCAGTCTGTTTCCGGACCTCCTGCTGATAAGGAAAGCACCACCGTATACGTCAAGTTCGTCACGGATAAGGTCCAGGACGCAGACCTCAGGAACGCCTTGACTGCTTTTGGCGAGCTGAAGAGCCTTGATATCATACGCCAGAAGGTAAGATCAGATTCTCTACTGTGACACTGTCGTCAAAGCTAACATGGTATAGAACTGCGCATTCGTTGAGTTCAAGACCCCCGAAGCCTCCAAGGCTGCGGTTGCTGCTAACCCTCACACCATTAACGGCGAGACTATCATGGTCGAGTCCCGTCGCAACAAGCCCGGTGCCAATAACGCTGGTGGCCGAGGCCCCGTTTCTGGACGTGGCCGTGGTGGCGCTGAGGGCGGACGATCTGGTGGCCAGGGCCCCCGAGGCAACTTTTCTGGTCAAAACCGTGGCCGTGGTGGCGCTCCCCGCGGCCGTGGTGGTGCCCAGTCCCATAACGCTTAAGCAATAGCGACTGGTATATATAAAGTGGCAACGATCAGACATTGACACCAGTAGTCAGTCAGTCTTGGTTTGCTATCTAGGTCCCGGAACGACTGGGACCCCAAATCGAAGCAATCACAACTAATCTACGTGATATACATAACCATTCAAACATCAACACGAGGGGACGACAACAGAAAACAAGCTCAGCAGATGGTCAGGGGGAGCGGTAAGGGAGCGGAGTTTGGTATTCCCTTTCGGAGGAAGGATGGAGTTGGGAATTTGGAGTCATAATTGTTCGTTTTCATTCCGGTGGTTTGCGCGCTGCATCTGCATCTGATCCTCTCAGCTGGCGATTGGGTTACGGATTTCAGCGAAAACAGGGGAAAGGTCATAGGCTGGGAGCTTTGGTTTGGCATCATTACTTTCTAATGACCGTGTACATTCTTACAAAAGCGAACGGACGGGCGATAGAGGTGGCAGTACTCGGATGGGCAGAAGGACGTCGACGGGTATACATACTCACGAATCAGTGACAGTTGATGATGGTGGACGAGAGTCCAGGCCTGTGATGAATGAATGGGCCTGGAGGGACCGTGTTCTGTACCTTTTACTGTGCAAGTAGTAATGATCAGTACCTCTTTGGTTTCCATTGCTTGAGTCGAGCTACCAGACCAGACCAGATCAGATCAGCAAGTGAATGCAAAATTTTCATATCAAGTCAACGTTTTCATGCCATGTCATGTGAGGCAGGTAACGTAGCATGCTGAAGATCCAGGACAGGAGGGGCATGACGGCCATGATATCCAGTATCGGTCTAGAAGGTCCCGTAGAAGCAATGGTGCTGTTGCTTGTCTTCTACATGCGATGATATCCGAAGTTAAGCTTGCAGAGCCAGCCTCGTGGATCAAAGAGGTCGAACGGTTCGTCGCATGAGAAATTGTTGTTAATGATGGACGTTGGTCAAGGTTCTTTTGTAACAGGGAAAAGCATTGACAAAAGGCCAAGCCAGTTACTGGGGGGCTTTTGAACGAGAGAGGATACCCACGCGTAATAGTTACTATGCAGAAAGGCAAAGAGAACTTGATTTTGAATCTATCGACGGTCAAAGTTGCACGTGTTCGTGTAGTAGACACCGCGATTTGATTCTATCCATTCTGTTCGTCGGAGACTATCCCGAATAGCCAGGGCGTGTCCTATTATTGTACATACATGAGGTAAGGTAGGGTAGCTTATTCCGGACACGCCGCACAATGAATGACATGGGGAAACAAAAGGTTCCCCGGGTATTTTTGCGACCTTCTAAAAGCAGACCGCAAGGAGAAGAAAAGAGCAGCCAATATTATGTGAGGGAGAATTACTGGCGATGGGACGATGCAAGCAAGGTCCTTGCCGAGAGATCCGGGGAGTATCGTTATTATTATCCTGAACGATCAGTTCAGTTCAGTTCAGTTCAGTTTACTCCGTAGTTTGCTATGGAAATATCTGAGACAGCGGCTTGAGCTCATCACAAGTTCGTTGGGATTGTTTTAGGAGTAAAGGTTGCAGCCAAGACGGGAGAGGATCATCCATGGGATGCTTGTTCTGCAAGCTTGCAGGCTTGGTTTACGATACATGAATCACGTAGGTAGTACGTATATTATAACTATGTATACCTCTCTGTTACTCCGTAAGTCAAAGGTAATTAATCAACTCGTGGATGGAATGCGAGAGCCTCGACTTAAAACTCCGTCGACGGTACTTTTTAGGATCATGTTCCTTGCAAGATGAGACAAGGAAAGGATCGACATAGAGCCTGAACTCTCCAGACTTCCGACTTCCTTGCTTACAGGTCTCTCGGAGGAATAATTACCGTGCGATTTGCGTGATCGTCAAGAAGCAATTCGACTGCCGGTGTCACGGACGGAATTAGCAGCAATACAAGCCCAAGCAAATCAAACAATCTCACTGCATGATGAATTGATTGATTATCTTGATGATCAAACGTCACGTCACACCAAGAAAAAGTGCTTGCGTGTTCTCTCCCCCGCAAAAAAACCAGGCTCCTACATACATGCCTAGGCAATGCATGCAGCATACTCCGTACATAGGTCGTGATTGTACTAGTTATCAATCGGCCCTGCTCCAGGTTCTTGTGCTTAATAGTGTCGTGCACCCAGATTGGGAACCCAATGGACAGCAAGACGGGAAGTTTCTGACGGAGATGGTCCGGAAATGTTGTGCAACCCGCGCGGGCCGCTATAAGATTTACTATTGACAATGTCTATTCACTCTATTGGGTCCTTCGTAGAAGAAGAGAGGGGTTTTCGGTGTGGTCCGTGTAGGTAGGTATTAATTAGATTCATTCCTTGTCTTGTGCGAGTGAGTTGGCGACCTAGGTAGGTATTGATGTTCCTTCTTCGCATTCATCGAGTCCGAGGATGGATGAGTCGATCAATTCATCCGTGATTCGTCCAGGCAGCTCGCATGAAACATGAAAAATGATTTACCTGTTACAGGGAATCAAAATGTCACGATGGCTGACGATGATTAATAGAATAACTGGAAATACTCACATAGAATATTAGTGTGGGGCTATTATTTATGATTCGAAAAAGAGACGCCGAGTAGAAGGGCCTGACCCCAGACATAGAAGAGGGGCCACTATCAAAGGTGCCAGTGCTAGTATCAAAAGTTCCTTTGACGAGCGCAACGCTTCCAAAGCGATGAGGTAAGCTGTCCTGGAGAAAAAGGATACAGTACTCGGTACGTACTCCGGAAAGTTCCCAGGAGTCTGGCTCGCTTTTGACGGGCGAATCAGCTTTCAGATTGAATCGTTATTCATCGAAACGGTGAAGGGCACTTTTGTAACGGAACAAGGTGCCGTTTTTCTATGTTGGTTGGCTCATGCTGTTGCGCCTGCAATGCGGCGTCTCGGATTGATGAAATGAGGGCCGGCCGAAAATATCTTCACTGTGGAAAGGACTTTTGTGCGAGTTGACGCCCTATCAAGTAACAGAATGAATGACTTGCAGGACAGGTCTCGTGTTTAATAAGGGCTTTAAGCGATGATCACGACCTGAGGCTCCGGATATTGAAGTCGAGACCCGGCCGAGAAATCGATTGTGGCTTATGTACGTTGAACAGATTAGTCCGTATCGAGGCTTGAACTCTATCGGGTGCCTCCATCGATTTACTGGCATGGCTTTTTGGATGTTAACTAGTATGGCAATTGCCCTTGTAGCAGAACTGTGAGGACTATGGGGTGAACGCCCAAAGAGGGTTGGGTGAGTATCATATCGCCAAAAACATATAATTCAAGGTTAAAATGCATACTCGAAGCAGAGCTTCCATTGGCAGTGGAGAGAAACTCTCCTAGGCAAGTCCTGTGCCGGTTATCCGTCACCCTTTTGTGACCTCCCCGACCGGGACTAGCGAGGCAAGGTGGGGCCGTGTGCTGCAACTTCCTCGTGCGGTTCTGTCTGTGAGTGTGGGCTTGTGAGACCCTAGTTCGCGGGACCTTTTGGCGGGAAGGTGGTCCTTTTGAACCTGCAACATGCGGCTGCCACTGACAGTCCACCACCGAGAGACAGCGCCAGGCAGGCGCAGGCACAGAACAGGTCAAGCAAGCCATGCCATGCCATGCTATGTGTCGTGCTTTCCCGGGACCGGGGCTTTTTTAACGATCAGGGTGCTCTTTCCCCGACATCTACCTGACCTACAGTACAATCTCACTGCCCAGCTCCTGCGGAGTCAAATCGAGTCGACAACCAGGCCTTGGAAGGAAGAGGAGAACCCTGGACTTGGCACCACCAACGACATCTTGCACTCTTCATCATCGCGACATACTCGAGGTCAACCATAGCACCTCTGGAACAAAGATACAGAGCCCTACACCAAATCTGAAAAAGATATCCACTAGCAGAGGCGAGATCGGCAGTCAGCGCGGAAATCCGGCGCATTTAGTACAGTAAACTCTGCTGCACTTTGATGCGCCTTTCAAAAGTGCGGATCGCATCACATCCGCGCATCCCACAACCCGGCCGAGACAAAAGGCCAATCAAGACTCTGTCGCATCAGATCCAATTGTGATTGTCCTGACTTGCTCGATTTAGGCGAAATCGCTTTTCTCGAAAAAGTACGGTAGCGTCCACTGCAACAGCGCGCCAGCAGCCTCATCTCGCCACTCTGAGCCTGAGCCTGTGCCTGTGCCAGCGTTTTGGTCCACGCTCCCCAATACCATTCCCACACCCTCACGTTTCTACGACTTCTGGCTGCCACTCCACTCTCTCATCTGAATCCTCCTCAAAGCTCGGTTCAACGTGGGCCCTTTTGAAACGGCTGACGTCGCTTTGCTCTGGTCTGGCTGCTCCGGTTTGGTCACCGTTTCCCTGATCTTACCATCGATCCTAGTCACCCCGAGCAAAAGAGCCGCCGCATTTCCATTCCTCTTCCATACCCCATCGAAGCTGGACGGAGGCACGCCTGGTTTGGGCCCTACCGACATCCCGTTGAACCCCGTCTTCCAGCTCGGCTCACACCCCCCTTCGATCCACGATTCTCTCCTCAAACTTACGAACCCCTGCGTGCGACCTTCTTCCACGACAGATGCTTCTCTTCGTGGATCCATGCTGACTGTTCTGATCCTTTCACCTACGACTTCTGTTGGCTCGCTCCAGTGTCTTCTTCCAAACCTCTCCCCACAACCTCAGAGCGGGTCGGAATGATCAACCTCCTCAGTTTACCGTCCTCTATGGAGACTCCTATGGCCAATGCTCGTTGAGGTTCACGCCCCCAGACGACAGAGTCACCCTGTGAGCCTTTTCCGTTCCGTATCGGCCGGTCGTGGGGCCCTCTCCGACTTCATATAAGTCCCATCTCCCTCCAATGGACCTACGCAGGGCCACGGCCGAGGACGATGTATCATCCACGACCGCTCCTACGTCGCCGCCCCTCAGGCGGCGTGTATCGATGGAGGAGGACCTCTACTACCAGCGTGTCATGACAAGTCCGCGCCGACCCTCCCAGCCGCCTCCGTACCAGCCAGAGCGAGATCCGCCGCCGACAACGTCGAATGTCTCCCATGATGGGGATCGTTTGGAGAAGGGGAAGGAGCTCACGACTGGTGGGGGCGGCGAAACTCAGCTTCATCCAGATACAGGAAAAGAAAGCCTACCCGACTATAAGAACTCAATATTACTGGAAGGTGTATTTGACAAGAAACACGAAATCGAAAACTTGATAAAGAGGGCCGAAGACCGCCAATGGTATCCCGTTCATGTCTGTTTGAATGGAACAGCGCTTAGCATATATGGTACCAAGAAGGCATGGAGTTGGGGTAGAACACGCAGTGACGGGCCATCGGTCGACCCAGATAACCCTCCATGGGTGAAGAGGGGCAAGCTTGAGAAGACATATAGCCTTTTGTATGCGGATGTCGGTATTGCCGCTGACTATACGAAGTAAGCTATCAAAGTCAAGGCCTAGGATTTGTTATTAACAAGATACAGGAGGCGATATACCATCCGTATTCGAGCCGAGACAGACCAATTTCTACTATGCTGTATCGAGCTGAGTACATTTAACAAATGGCTCGAAGGTCTGTTCGCAGCTATCGATATTGCTCTGCCTCTGGAAGACCGAGATTTCCCGCGTGATATGTCTATTCCCCGAATACAACGAATTCGTTGGTTCCATGGCCAAACGCCGACGGCTACAGCTATTGATTTGTCAGAACTAGGCATTGAAGGAGGATCTGAAGAAGTCTCTGTGACAACAAATGAGGCTCGTCCATCAGCGCCACCTTTGCGATTAGCTCCAGAATCTCAAACCAGGCTAGAACCTGAAATTGAGGTTGAAGGAGATGAAGAAGAAATGGTTGAACCCCATCCGCGAATAGACCTTGCCCGTCGTCTCAGCACAACGTCATACAACAACATGGGCATTGACCCTGTCGATGGAAAATGGATACCAGAACATCAGTGGTCGAGTGCTCATGACTTGCTGTATGCCAAGCTCTGTTACAGCAACCTACTCTTTAGAAGTCCCCGCAAAACACCATACATCATCAGCAAGGGCAAGAAGTTCTATGTTGATTGGACGACAGGCCGAATGGTCAGGGTCCTCCCGCCTGCCTACGGTGAGATCGACTACTTTGGGGCTTGGCAAACGGTTCATACCGAAAACAGACTTATCTGAGTTCTTGGCCAAACGGATACACCCTCCTGCCACCACTATATCATCTATCATCTACCTCATCATTACTACATACACATACTCACTGGAGTCGACAACTATTCTCTTACGACAGACACCACCGCGACCAGTCATACTTCCTTCAAGATGGCGCACATTTAACCTGTCATGGGTTCATTCTACGACGTATACAACTAGGTCACCTGTCATATTTTGTCACATACGGAGCTAGATATTCTTCTCATCTCTTTCTTCACAGTACATATTTTCTCTGCATATCTGGCGCATGGAAGGCTGCGGATGCATCAGCCGATGATGACAGGGGCTTACGATCATGGAACGGAGTTTGCATTTCATTTATTGTTTGCTTAGATCCTCGCGCTTTCTGCATTTGAGGACGCTACACGGCATTGGGTTGTGGTGAGTCGCGCCCTCGGCCATTTGGTTTTCAGTATGAGTGGCCATGGCTGCTTTTCCATATCAGCAATTCATACACATTTGCATGCATGGATTGCGATGCCTGTACATAGAAAACATCGAAAGAAACATTTTGAAGATGGCGTTGCATCTAAATGCTTGATTAACTGTGACCGTGGCTTCGTAAATGCTGTTATACAAGACAAAACAAAACATTGGTATAATAACGCCCGTTACTCCCAGATCCATTGTATGACCACAGCATACGTTCAGCTTCATGCTATCTAGATGCATCTTTCTCACCGTTCATAGTCATGATGATGCTCCTTATTGCCTACCACCATTGGCTGCGTCAACAGCTGCTATGCCCTGTCTCGTCTCAGCAGCAACATCGTCCACAACCGGGCGCAGCGCGTCATTTGCGCCCCGGACATCGGCGACGACAGCTTCGAGGGTATCAAGAAGTGCACGAATTTCTTCTCTTTGACGACGAACTTCGTCGTACAAAAGAGCGTTCTGCGATTGTGTCGTTTGTAGACGAGCATTGAGTTGCGATTGGTGCGCCGTGAGGGCGGGCGTGAGATGTGCGGCGAGGATTGCTGATGGGGGTAGAAGATGAGGACTATACATATGTTAGTGGATGGCGATTATAGATAATAGCGAGAAGGGAACATGCGGTATTGGCTCTTCTGTTGTTGACTCTGCGCGTCGGCGGGAGGCATCGCTAATGAGGCTCTCTAGGTCATTGAGCTTAGGAACGACCTGTCTCGATACCATAATATTATCAAACTCTTTCTGTCCGCCCCGTATCAGCATTGTCCTTATTTACCGCTTGATTCTGTCATACCTCGCACTTCTCACCAAGCTTATCAACCATTTGTCCCTGAACCTGCCTCAACACACCCTCCGCCCTCCTCGCAACCGTAGGGTAGCAGCCGGCGACATTGTCCCATCCAATCTTGCCCAGCGTCTTCTTTAGCGATCGCGCGTAGAGTTCTTGAAGACGCGCGGCGCGGGGACCAGGCGTGACGGCTGTGTGTCGCTGAGGGAGGGGCGGTGATGCGGGAGGGTCTTGCTCTGATTCCGGATGTTGCCCTGCTTCCTGTGGTTGAGACTGAGTTGTTTCTTGGGCTGTTTCGGCTTGCGCGGGTTGTTCGGGCTGCGGATCGGGCGCCATGACGATAAATATGGCACTGATGTTGGAGATGTTTGGCCTTGGTGGTTGAGAGACGCGACTGATAAGGCGGCGCGTGGGGTAAAGTGCTGTACATACCTCTTATCGCACGTGGTCAATCATGATCACTATAACTCCAGACCCTCAAGGACTACAAAGGAAATCCAGAGTCAATCTGGTCTTAAATATCCATAATATCTATATACGTCTATGAAAACAAGCTTGTCAAAGCCAATTGTATGTCGTGTTTGTATGTACGATGTGTATCCATTCATGCCTAGCCCATCATAACCAAGGCTCATCAGCTCATGAAACTTGCAAAAGTCCTCATGACGCAGCCTTTTGTCTGTTGCAACACCGTGTTGTAGTTCCAAGTAGAAAATCTATAGGGTATCGATTTAAAAATACCAAGGAAAAAGTGCTCGTTCGTCTGTATGCTGTTGATGTTGTGCCTCCCACGCTCTTCTTCTTCTTCTTCGTATGTCTCTCCGTGTTTAGTTGGCTGCCAGAATTGCAATTGCGTCAGCATCCGTAGCGCGATCCTGCTTTCCGCCGTTTCTTCGCTTCTCTTCCTCTTCTTTCTTGATACGATCTGCTTCTCTTTGTCGCTCGTGGCTAACATATGTGGCATATCGAAGTGTACCAAGCGTCAAAACAGCCATGAACAGTATTCCCAGAACAGAGCGACGGATAAGAATCCATCTTACTGCCTCAATTTCTGATTTAGCATCGCTACTGAGAACAATGCTGATCTTGTAGTTGATTTGTTGAATCTGTGAGACGGTCAGTCACCAAATCTTGCCGATATCGGAAAGGATTCTTACAGAGCTCTCAACACTTTTCTGTTCTTCCCTGACGGCCATTTTGCGATCGTTGAACGAACCTCGAACATTATCATTAAGTGTATGAACCTCCTGATTGAGCGATTGCGTTAAGATGTCGACCTCGTGCTGCAGGTGTGTTCGCTGTTGTCGTAGCTGCTCTTCTTCAAGCCGTCGGTTATTCTTAATCTCAGTACTCAACTCTGAACAAGCCGCTGTGAAAAGGTATGTTTCCTGAGGAAGCTGTTAGTCAATGTTGCTTAGACCTCTATCGACCAAGACCTCACATTTTCCACATCGCTCTTGCTGACAAGAGTTGACTGCGCCATGTCGAGATTCTCGGCAAGTAATGTTCGAATCGCCTTCATTGACGTTGTGGCTTGCTCCTGTGTGTAGCCCCCTTCTTGTAATTGCTTCACGAGCGAGTAGGTATCGAAATGGTGGACGTAGGGTGGTGGGCACATGGCCGGCCCTGATCTTGTCGTTGTTGTATTCTTGGTTGCTTCTGGTGGTTGCATATGCAGTACTGCTTCAAGGGGGCCGCTTTGTTTTGCCTCTTCCCGGGCTGTTCTGGCTTGTTGTTCCTCCTTCAATGTCTCGTTCTCTTTAGGTTGTTGCTTACTGCTCGTCGATGCAGCAGCCTCGTTCGTAGGCACTGACTTATCTGGCATCGCCTGTACCGACTCTTGTGCCGTACTGCTCTCGGGCTCGGGACGAGTGGGAGTTTCGCCAGTGAGCGGGTGCGAGGCATTAAGCTTGGCGGTCGTATCTGCCCTTGGGGGCTGAGGCTCAACGGCTTTTCCTCTCCTTCGCGCGAAAGTACCTCTATGTCGAGCAAACCCAGCAGCAGAACGGGGCGTCGCACGCAGACCTCGCAGGACCTGCGGGCTCAAGAAGGTCAACCGAGCAGCGGCCGTCATAGTAGGCAAAAGATGACCCCGCGGATAGAAAAGGAGTGAGCAGCGATCGATAGATTCGGGACGTAGAATTAGCGATGGCTAACGAGTTCCAAGTAATTCAATCATGGAAACAAGGGTCCCTCTAGAACAATATCGTCGTGTTTCAAGAAGTGCTTGTTGAGGTTTGATATGGTGCAGTCCAAAAGAGGTAGCATGTTGAGGAAGTACTATAGGTAGGTACCTACTAAAGATACAGAGGGTCCCGTCGGAGAGGAACCGGCAATCGGCGTGCGTACCTGCTTAAATGACTTGGCCCCAATGGATCTCACCCTCATATGTCATTTCTCCAAAACTGGTTTAGTGCTCAGTAGCTTGTTGCGAATTGCCGTTCATAGCCGCAGGGGTCCAATCTAATAGTAGATACTTAGTTATGTACTTAAAAATCACCCTTCAGCAACTTATTAGACTATTTTTTTTTTTTTTTAATTAAGTAAATACTCAATCTACAGAAATAAGCAAGGTACCTGGCTATGGCCGTGTCTTGGCTTTGCTGGGGCTAATGAGACACACGCTTTGTTCATAAATCAAGGGTACTTCGACAGCGCCTCATAAGAGTCGTCTCATTTTCCCCTTTTCATTCCAACCCACCTCCCCCGCATCAAGGGAGACCCTCAGTAAGATTGTAATGCTGTCATGTTCTTTTCGTTTACTACCCCAGAAACCAAACAAGCTGCTGTAAGACATGAATAAGCCCAATGACAAATACAAAACACCCATCATCCTACCAAACTCCAAGCGGCACCTCACTGTATTGAGTGCACTGTCTGTACCTCGTGATGGCATAATTCCTATGATCAAGTGCCTGCCTTGTTCTTTTGTCCGTATGTTCACCTCGACGGAGGGCTTTCCGCAACGAGGTTTATCTCTTATTAACCAAGACATCCAAATCTATGTGTAATACAACGTATGAAGTAAGATTCTCTCTGTGTTTGCAAGCATGAAGGTGAGTCCGCTGCCGCTGCCAGTCGTTGTATGGCTGTTTACGCCTCATCGCTATGGACGCGAACAGCCACCTCTGGCTTCCTGATGCCGGCAGATGGGACTCCAATGGCACTGCCGTTGGCACTTGGTAGCCCATCACTTTGGGGGCTATTCGTTTCATTGGTCAACATTGGAGTTGGTTCCGCCGAGTCAACTTCGATTTTGAGACTGATAGACATATTGTCGACAACCAAGATCTTCTCCACCACTTGACTCAAACTGTGCGATGGCTTTGGAAGGGGTGCACTCTTCTTCATTGTTTCAAGGTGCGTATGGATCTTTTGTGCCAGCTGCTGCTGCCCGGGACCTTTGGTGTTGTGAACCAGGCTTTCTACCTTGTGTCAGCCATCATCGCATGTATAAACAGAGTAACCACTTACTAATAACATAGTTTGCAAACTGGTCGTTGATCAGCTCAAACAAAGTGTCCTTCCCATTCGCACTGACAGTACAGAGCTGTTCGCGGATTTGCGTTCGTTGTTCATCCGAGCCAAAGGCGATGCACTTCTCGACTACATTGGACGAAATCTTGTTCTTGGAGAAGTACAACAGTTTGTTGACGACCATCTCAACAATTCGATCCCTGTCACTGCCGGGTCGGTGCTCGATGATAGCCTGAACGACATAGTTGCCGAATTGGTTTGTGGCAAGCATCTCCATCGATGGGTAAAGCGGATCCAAGACCTTTCTGATGTCGTCCTCCTGGCACACCTCCAGAAGTCGTTGAATAACCCGGCATCCATGCGAATCCTGGCTGAGTTCCAAGGCATGTTCTTCAGCAACCCTAACAAAGGAGGTGAGATGTGCTAAAGGGAGCTCTTGGACGAACTTCTGGATAACATGGTTTCCAGTCTCGTGCTTCATCAAATCAAGTAGATGGGGTTGGATCTCCTGGACAAGTTCGAGATTTTGGTCGACAAGGAAGTGCTCTATAGCCTGCTTAAATTAGAAATTTGGAGATGAACGAGAAATGATAGTGCGTACCTTTTGGACTACACGGCAACCGTGCTTGTTCCGTGCTAGATCATTGACGTGGCCTTTCATTTGTTGAAGAATGTGAAATTTCTCTCCCTGTCCTGTATATTCGATCAAATTCTGCATTACGTAGTTGCCAAAAGAGCAGATCATCACGGTGCGAGCGTCATCTGCTATCTCTAGCAAGATTCGAGTCTTCTCTTCATTGGTCGCATTGGCCAGCTTCGTTTGAAGCCACCTTGACGATTCCTGCTCTCCGCTGGCATCGACCATGTGGCCATAAGCTTCACAAAGCTCTGGTTGAGGACCAGACCTCTTCGTTAACCGTCCACAGAACTCTTTCACCCATTGGTTTTTGTAGATCTTTGGCCCAGGGCCATTGTTCTGGTTATGATACGGGTACGGTGCTCCATACCCAGAATTGTTGTGCCCCAGGTGGTGATAGCGCTGGGGGTACTGGTCAAGTCCGATGGCATACGAAGCGTTGTGTTCAGAGAATATCGCCAGCTGGGGACCATAGTAGGGTATAGACTGTGCTTGCAGTTGGTTGACTTGGTTCGTCATGCGGAGACCTTGATCCCCTGGTCGAGCAGAATACACTTGACTCCAAATTTGCGGGTTCGCTCTGGGGTTGGGTCCTTGTTCTGTGAGGTTCGAGAGCCGGTCGATGGAACCCCGGTGCATCGCGGAGGCTTGTACGTTCATCATTTCAGAACTCAGATCCAGGCTGTTACCGTTGACACGTTGTCCGCTCGCGTCGTTGCTCCAGGGCTGGCAATTAGGATCCAAAACAAATGCACCTGGCATGTTTCCCAGAAAATTCAAGGATGTTGCATCCAGACTCTGGCTGTTATTATGATTAAATGCTTTTTGATTGAGAGCCTGGTGGTTGCTGCCTTGGCTCATGTGATTGGGGAATTGTTGCTGGGACTGTGTCGATTTGCTTGCAGTATGGGTAGCACGGTAGGAGGGGGAAGATTGAGATTGTCGTGAAGAGTTGGAGCGGTGGTCCTGTGTCCGGCCGAAGCCATTGACATTGAAAGTTTCTGAATCGTAACGAAATGCGTTGCCATATATAGCAGTGCTCCTTTCTTTCGAAATGCCCATTTGGGAGAAGTGTCCCGCCAAGTTTTGGTCATTCCCTAGGTCGCTGTTGGGAATGTGTTCTTGTGCCATCCTACTCGGCGATGTACTGGGCGATCGTGTTGCGAGAGATGTTGTCCAGAAGGCGGCGCTAGTGGGTACGTTGAAGGCATTGGATCCGCGTCGCTCGCCATTCTCTTTGATAAGAGTGAGTATATGCACAATGGAGTAGATTGGGTAGAAAGAGCGATATTCACATACCATTTGCGAACAGGTTACGAGTGTGCAAAGTATCCCAAGGCGTAGCATTTGTGCTGCTGTTGGTCTGGGCATGCATGGGCTGCCGTTGCGATTGATCGAAGGCTCCCGTGGCCATGTTGTTGGAATTGATAGGCCTGGCTGGTTGACGACGCTATTGAGGTAATAGATATATAAGCATGAATCGAGAAAAGGATAAATTGATTGGGGTCTGGATATGGAAGATGATGTTGATGTTGATGTTGATGTTAAAAGAATGTGTGTTTTGTCCGGGCAGCGCTTGGTCGGTTTGGTATCGAATGCATGGGGTAGGTTGAGGCAAGGTAGACGAGACGAGACAAGGCAAGACGAATTATGGGGGACCGATTTTTTGTGTTGCAGATGTTATAAGGCACATAATGGTAGGCAAGGCAAGGCAAAAGGCAAGGTGCAAGGTGCCAGCGGCAGCGAATCCCGTGGTGCGCTAGCTATTCGTAGTTGGAATCTGACGCATTTGGGACAAGTCGAGACACACGAGCATCCATCTCTGACGTCGCACTCCCTGGAACGTGGGCCATGGGGGCAAGCACCTTGAAAAAAAAAAGGACCCTCAATGTTTGGGGGCAGACCAAGAAAGGTGTAGATGGATTGGTGGCCGGAGTTAAGGTAGCAATAGAAATCAGTCAACTTACCGAGCCAGTCGGGTGGTTGGTCATTATGTCTCGCTGTAACGATTCGAATATAATACTGTTTGTTGTGGTTGCTGCTGTACTTATGCCCAGGCCGTATGGAGGCTGTTGATTGTTTGTGTGGAATATGTTTAGGAATGTTCCAGGATCCTAGAAAGCGAGGAATAGGTATGGAGGGTTGATTATGTAGACTAACGGGGCAGGGGCGATAATGGATGATCTTTGTAGGGGTCCACGGGTCCTTGGGCAAGTTAAAAAGTGACAACCGTGGCAATCGGAGGTACCTTTGGTATGGATGGGTATTGATTGATATGTGACGGTTCGTCCTGGATGTGACTGGGTATTGTCGTCGAGATGAATATTTAATAAGAAAGAAAGAAAAATAGACAGTCCAGATATTTGAGGGTTGAGAAAGCTCGAAAGAAATATAGACAAGGTACGGAGTGGTGAGTGGGTAGATATAATGAGATCCCTCCCGCTCCCGGATTAATTGTTTTTGTTGGTGATATTTGCGAGCATGTCCCGCGTGTAATGATAATAAGGGGTGGGCAAAAGAAAAAGAAAAAAGAGTTTTGACAGGAGAAAGATAAATTAAAGTATTAAGAAAATGTGTTGGTTCAGTATTTGCTGAAGAAACCCCAAGCTCAAGCCCAATGTTAAAGTGAGTAAGGTTGGAGCTCAAGTCAGTTTGGACAAAGAAGATGTGGCAAGCGACAACTCGAAGCAAGCGGGTGTAGAGCGGTTTTACATGAAATGCAGTCTCCCGTGGACCAGTGAAAGGAAACAAGGGCAAACTAAATCAATGTAAGGTTGCACGGAATGTGCGGGCCCCAAACAGAATTAAACTGATAGAACTTTTGGGCTTTTGGTGCTCCTATTCAGGGCTCGTAGCAAAGGGAGGGAGGGGGGAAGAGGAGTTGTTTGTGCTGCCTGGCTGTCTTGTCGTGTCTTGCCTTGCTTTGCTTTGTGGGCAGAGGAATGATGTGCGTGTCTGCGTGTCTGGCTCTGGCGTTGGCTCTGGCGCTGGCTCTCCGCCTTTTTGCTGTATCAGAAAGAGGGGAGGACGGATATGCTTAATGAGGGTTGTTGACAAGGGTCTTCCTTGGTGCAGGGAGGGATCGTATTGCTCAAGGTGGATCAGGGAGGTTGATGAAATTCAGAACCCCTCGATAAGTAGTCGATTCAGGAGATGGAAATAGTTTGTCAAAAGAGGGGAAATCAAGGGCTCTCTAGGCTCTTTATTGTTGCCGGTCGACAGCCTGGATATCCTTCCCAATGGAATTGTCGGCGTATGAAATTGTCACCACTCAGCCAACGACCCTCCAGTCCCATAACGCCATTCATTCTTTAGTCGGTGTATGTAGGTAGGTATCTTGTGTAAGCCAAACCATGATTGCACAGCTAAGACATCAAGTTTTTTTTTGGCCTCCGATAACCCACACACTGATAACTACCTACCTATCAGTCCATCTATCGCTCCGCCGACCATCTCACCGTTGTGACAGCCTCCTTTGTTCATTGTTGAACCAGAGGCCGGGCTGCAACCCACAGGGACCGCTCCAGAGTTTGGCTGGCTGTTTCCATATCTCTGTATTACCTCGCTACATGGCACAATGAGGAGGCCTCGCATCTCCCGACGGTTGCACGAACTGTGCTTTTGCAAGCGAGTGACATCAAAATGGATCGTGACTTGCGACTCAGATCTGAGATACTTTGGTTGAAAGGAGGGTCCAACAACCAAAATTTCCTTCATCCATCAAGTCCAGTTTTCCAGCTGTTCAAATTTCATAGTATGCTTTTCTTTCGTGCATCGACTGGTTGATAAGTTGGCCTTGTGAACATCACGAAAAAGGTCGTTATTTGCCTTGATATCTTCAACTTTGGAGATTAATGTCCCGTGGCTTAAAAGCCTCACAGGGAAAGCCAAGACGGGCGCTCGGGCGGCCCCTGAGGGCTAGACCAAGATCGTCTTTCAACCCGTTAAACTAGCCCCAACGTAGCTTAGCTCGCAAATCACCCGCAGAATCAAATCCCAATCAGGGAGGAAGCTCTGTGAGTTTGACTTTGGGTGAGGCTTCTGTGTCAACAAGACAGTTCATATTCGTAACTCCTTCTTGATTTGTGGCCTCTCTTTTTTTTTTTCGGCGCGTGTCACTCAAGCATGTGGGTTCACAAGTCATCTCAAGTTTCGACAACAACCTTCGCACCTTTTGTATGACGCATAGACTCACAAAGCGCCTGAGCATGCTTACCTACCTTAAGGAACCTAGGTACCTAGGTACCTAGGGTATGTGTTCTCACGATAGATGCAAGTACACGAATGAGAACGATAGTTGGTTCTTTCAAAATTGTCATCCACTAGCCATGGACAATAAATGCCCTTTACATGATTTTCGGTTCAAATACATCCAAAGGGAGCATCATAGTCTCCTATAAGCAGCCGTCTGACTAGGTCCATTTTACTGATACTCCCCCTCAACCACGGCAAATGACTGCTGACCGAAGCTCCGTGACTGTAACTATACTTCCAACCTTCACCCGTCCAAAGTTTCAGCATCGCGTTGCCTGGTGGAATTCACTGGTACTAATCGAGCATTTGTTTCTCCCCCAAGTCACACAGCTTCAGCACAATCGAGCAAACGCCCCACAGTAGAGATGAGTGTAGGTCTATTCCCCTGTCAAATGGGTCGATAGAAAGAGTCTGAGGCCTTTGAACCTTCATGAAAGGGGGAGATCTAGATACGAGACCTTAGTATTTTCGTATATTGGCAACAAGCATCTTTATACATAGTTGATTTGACTCCGCAAACACTTGCGTAAGTTCATCGGGCATATGCAACTGATGATATTCTAATGTTCTCACTAAGCTGGATCACCCAGGTATTACACAAACTCCGCTCGGCAATGATGGCACCGACCGTTAACTATACTTCATTTCGATCATAAATATTTAGAGCTTCGTATAGTCACTGTTGCTGTCTAGAACTTCTGCGATGGGTGGTTAGCCCATGGCACATTGTGTAGACCTTTAGCAACTCCTCACTGGGCAAAAATCCCCACCGCAAATAAGACCGGCTCACTGACTATCCCTCTCAGTAGCTAAATGAGCTCATGTGGAATCCAGAAAAGACATATTGTGCTATTCTTGGCCTAACTTCGTGAATCGTGACCAGTCTATTTGTTTGTTGTGGTGCAGAAATGTTTCACCCTGTGCTTAGAGCATCGCCATGTTGCATTCCATGAACCCGATAATAGCGGCTCAGAATATGCTGCTCTTCTGACCCAGCAACTATCCCTCTCGCATGAGGCTGTTGAAAACATAATGTTCACAGGCTTCGGAGATAGTCGAGGTGTTCATGCGTCGAAGCGTTGTTGTCAGATGGTTACCATGGCTAAGGGGGCCGTCATTCGATGCACAGAGACACCTGTTTTGGTATCGCTGGACAACGGTGTGCTTGAAAGAAACGAGTGTAGGGTTTGCCAATCAGTATTTCATGACTGTATCCTCGAGCACATTGCATGTCGTGCATGGTGCTGTCTGCCAAAGAAATAACACTGGTGAGGTGACTAATCAAGCGAGATAAACAAATGATATTTACTTCCCTACCTGAGGATGGCGGCACTTGGACGAAATAGAAAGACAAAGCCGAGGGAGCTACGGATACCGGTCCGAAACTTTGGGATCCAATCTTAAGACAACTATAGTAAACATGCTAATAGCGTAACTAAGAGATGAGACTATTTGATCGATTGACCGCGCGTCCTTATGATTGTGCCTGTGTTTGTTAACTATTTCGTCACAATACTGCAAATAAACGAGAACAAGTTTACGTCTTTACGTGAGGGATATACGCAGTTATGTCACGCAACCGTTTTCTGTGACAGCTTCCGCTTGGCAAACAAACATCCAGGTTGGTGTGTTGAAAACAATGAGAGACACCAGGGTAATTATGTTTCTGTCTACCAGCTTGTTGACAGGACACTGGAGTACTCCGTAATATCCTTAAAATCAAAGCCATTGCAACAGTCCTCAAACCCAAACCCCAGTCGAAGCTCAAGGTAAATGGCAAGTGCACGAGAAGGAGAAAGGAGAGCTATATGTCTCCTGATCAAATCAGGTATCGTTGCTAAGTAAAAGCACAGATACCGGTGCCACTTCAGAGGGCCTACCAAAATGAAGGCGGACAAGCGGCCAGAAGAAACGAAATGCAAGGAACAATCGATTGCGTGCCCGGCCGTGTCCCCCAAGCATGGATATGGCTTGCAGCTGGATGCAGAGCTCGGCCGATTGCCTTTTGCGATCGTCTTCCTGTAAATAGAAGCATGAACGCGTATGTTGCGTTGCTTAATATATGCCCGTATTCATTGAAGGAAGACGACGAAAGAAGAGTGGCTATGCGTGCGTTATTCCAACAAAGTCATCACGCATTCGGCTGAGGCGTCTCGCTCCATCATTGCAAGCGTCGTGGCATTGGGTTAGCTTAGGATTGTGGGCTTGGACTTGTCCCTTTTGTGTGTGATAACTGTTCGTACCTTGCATTGGCGTCCAAAACGATGGATCCATCGCTTGCCACACTCGCGTGAAATTCTAAGCTCTTTTCAGCATCGTTTGGATGAGCACAAAGAGTCCAGTCCAATCCAGCAGCAGGAGAGGCATTCGGTTCCTTGCTCCTCTCTATCGATAAGGACATCAGTCAGAGCTGGCTCTTTGTTGTCGTCTGCCCTTCAGCGAGGAAAAGAACTCCAGGACTGGCTTGGCAGGGGGAGGACAACGGGCTCGACCAATGAACCGGGCGGCTACAAGGAACATGTGGGTGTCGAGTACAACGAATCCCAGCGAGTATCCAGTCACTAGAAAAGCCAAGTTGAAGAATTTCAAGGGCCCGCTGGTCATGGTCAGCATCGCCGAGGAGCAAGAGGATGAACCTGGAGCCAACAGGTCACATCTCCTGTTGAAAAAGCCGAATTAAATGATGGAAGCGGGACCTTAGCAGAGTTCTTATTGGATGGACTAGCCAACCAAACTGCGGTGACCGCACGTCCTTTGGAAAGGAAGGTGGCCCAGCACACCACGACAGATGGCTTAGCGGCCAATTGCAGCGACTGTGCCCCTGAGAGGACCAAGAAAACAGTGGTTCCTTGGCTGTCTAGCCCCTCAGAGCGCCTAGCGGCCCCTACCATGGACAGCACCTGGGCCCAAATCTCATTTCCGGGGCAGGGGCCCCTGTCGTGATCAAGTGTAGCTCAGGACAGGCTCCGAGCCAAAAACCCTCTCCCTCTGCTGTTGTGGTTGCTTTTCTCTTTCCCAACCCAATCCTCGCGGGCCAAGTTTGTGAATATCGTCGTCGGCATCGTTTTTCGCTCCCAGTACATCTTGTTCTCAACCACTTTTTGGATCTTCAGCTTCACTCTTTCAGCTGATTTCCGTCCGGTCTTTCCAACCCCCCTCTCTCTCCCTTCGTTCTACCCACTATCTTAGGCCCATCACCAACCACCTCGGTTTTCGGTACTCGCCAGGCATTCATTGACGAACTATTGGCGATATCTTCTCCCTGGCGTACGTTATCCTGTCCCATCTGACCCTCCACCTGCCACCTGTATTTCATCGAGCCGTCTGTTTGGGTTACCATTCTGCAACACGTCATGGCATGCATTGAATTGGTGGGATCGCCATGGCTTCGAATTGGCCAATCCTCCAACACAAGTCTACTTTGGAGTCTAGATGGGCTCTTCCGGCCTTGATGTGGAATGGCAGTTGGCTGCAAATATTGGAGGCTGCGTTGCAGATGACTATGCACTTGACAACCGCCACAGACAGGCTCGGTCGCTCTCGCCGGGTGACATTTCTGTCATGACCATGAGATGATGGCTTGCTAACGCGATGATGAATAGACGTTGCTGGCTTTACATTCGTTTTCTCTACTCGGAGCACCCATCGTTATTGCGAACTCAAAATCCGTTGCTACACCTACGCAACATTCAACCACAAACTCTATTCACGATGCCTTCTATTTTGAACCTCGTTACCCGATCTGATATGCCTGCCGATTCTGATGGCTCAAACGACAACATGATCAACCTCATGCTTGGCCTCCTCGGTCTTGTTTTCCTCAGCCTCATTCTGGTCGCCATCCTTTTCCTGTTCCGCCGCGCTCGTCGTCAGAAGCAGCAAACCATCCAGTCCGAGGAGGATGGTCTGCCTTCTTACTACGACAGCAACAGCAAGCGATTCACCAACCACCGCGGCCTCACCATCGAGACAACTCATAACGGCCGCTCCAGCGTCTTCGTCGTCAACCAGGACGGCCGTCCTATGCTTGCCAACCCCAACTCACCTCCTTACTCCCCCGATAACGTTCCCGAGATTCACATCACCTTCCCCGATGAGAAGGACGAGCAAGGCCGACAGCAGAGCGGCCGTGTGCTCGTCGTCCGCGTTGGTGATAACTCGACCGTCGGACTGGAACCCATGAACGAGGAGCAACTGCCCGCCTACGAGAAGGAGGCCAAGGGCCAGTTCTACTCTATCGACATGGACCAAATTGGCGGCCTCAAGGAGAAGGACCGTGCTCAATTCCAATAAAGAGATGCCTCTCCTTGACGCTTCCCTTTCCTTTCGTTCGTCGCCGGCGATGCATCTTAAGAGCCGTCTGGACGACCTTGTCACGACAAAGCTTTGAATACGATTCTTCATTTTTGGGGCTTTTCTCCCCACCAAAAATTAGCGAACTAACCCGCCTACCATGGCTCGACCTTGCCATTGCAACCGGAGAGTCAACGGCACTATTCATGACCCGTTACTATATATATACCCGTTTACGCTGCGGTCTAATTTTCGCATTGCTACCCATCAAGTGGTCGCCCCTCCCCCATCATACTTTTGCATATAGATCCCTCACCTTCCCCGTCAAGCGGCTTGAACAGTCAAAAACAAACTGCCATGGTCCAAGGTCCTAGGAAAGACAGGGTTTAATCAATGGATTTAAAAAAAAACATGAGGCGGAGAGGGGTGGCAGTGACGCACCCCGTGGAGAGGCCTTGGATCACTCTGGCAGTTGATGGGTAACATGGGCCGAAGCAAAACACTTTTACTTTGAGTAAAACAATTTCCTATTTTCCATGGGGTTGAGTCTTGGGATACGACACGGAGCACTTTGGAGTAGCAACTAACTATATCTATCTGTAGTTGATAGTGTATAATTTCTTATCCTAACAATTTTGAGTAACCTTAGTGACCAACGAATAAGTCTTCGTGATGTTTCGTAGACTGGCTCAGAGGCAGGTTTGAAGGGAGGTTGGCAGGTTCGGAAGGCATGTGACCGGATCGTAATCCTGTAGATCTGCATTCCTTGTACTCCGTATGTATTACCTCTTACATCGAATGTCTTAGTATGTAGATTCTGATTGGCCATCCGTCTCTCCGGCTTACACTACCCTTTGACGTTGAGTTGAACGGCTGCTAAATCAGATTGGGCCAATGATTTAGTTAGTTAAAAGATAGATAGCTCTTTATTAGGCTTGACTATTTTTTGTTCAGTCTGGGTCGAGGAGAGTGCCAGGCTCTCTTTACAGTATTGATCCGGGAGCTCCGGACAGTATCACGATTCAAGACCTCTTTCAATTTGGAGACAAGGAAGCATGCTATTGATTGATAATGCTCGGTTATCTTGCAGGACTCTCTCGGGATACTCATACTTGGTCCATTCTGGTACTCCTCCATGCTTTGCTATGCCAACTGAAATCAAAACCGAAGCCCTAGGGATGTACATCAAGAAGCGAAGAGTTGAAACAAGTTGCGGCTTCAAGTGAAGAGCAACATCTTTTCAAGTTTATTCCCTATTTGCCCGTCTCCATGGCAGCCGAATAAACCGTCAAGGTCGATGCATCAACGGGACACATCACCATAGGGCAAATACACGAGTTATCCTCGCCTTCGGCACGCACGGTACAGACGATGGCGTTCTTTGACGGGTCGCAGCAACAGCAAGGGGGTCCAGCAGGGGCAGGTGTCTTTTCCTCGCGCTTAACGGGAGCGGCTGTGGTGGTGGTTGCAGGAGAAGTCGAAGAGGTAGCCCAGATGGTAGGGGCACCAGCGGGACACACGACGGCGGCGCAGAAACAGTCTTCGGGCTTGACATCTTTCTTACAGACTGTGGCGGGCTTGGAGATATCGCAGCAGCAGCATGTGCCGTCGGCCTTGTCGTAGGCTGGTGCAGCGAGGGCGACGCTTAGGAGAGCTGCGACGGCGAAGAAACGCATATTGAGTTGTTGATCTTGGTTTGGACAGGAGTAGATGGATTTGGTGGGAGACTTGTAGATAGGTCAGAGGAAGAGGATGGATATATGTTGAGGCTGTATGTAGGTGAACAAGTTTGCTTGCTTGTTGGTGAATCACTTGGAAGAGAGGAATAGAAAATAGAGGCACTGAACAGGAGGACAAGGCAGGACACGAGGCATAAATAGAGACCTAAAGCATTGAACTGAATTACACGAGGAACAAGGGGATCAGGCTCCTTAAAATAAGGTATCCATCCTTTCTCAACTGCAACGGAACAGACCAGACCAGACCAGACCAGACAGAACAAACAAAAAATGGGTAAGCGTCACCGGCTGATGAAACGGTCCCCGTCCCTTCCCTTTTTCCCTGGTCGAAGATCAAGTAAAGGATCCATCGACTGCCATTTGCCGTTTATTTTGCGTACTTTATGTGGCTTATGTAGCTTACGTGTGACAATCACAATTAACCTTCTGATCCTCCCGAATCCTTCACCAACAGAATCAGCCTCAGACCAGATTAAAAGAGGAGTAAGTTACTATACGCCCAAAATCCTGTAAGACCTAGGGAACTCACGATAAGCTTAGTAGGTACTAGGTACTCGGCCATGACTTCATCTAGATGAGACTCTCGGGCGCATCCTAACTTTGGTGGTCTAATTCTTCCTCTTGGTGTGTTTTCTCTTTCTGTGCATGCAAGTGCCGTCATTCATTTCCCGGCGTGTTTCAGGACCTGGACTGACATTGAAGCCTCGCGTTTGACAAAGTCCAAGCGGGAAAAACACGCCGATTTAGGCTGTTTTTGGAGTCGGTAGGTAGATTTAACTTCAGAAGGCTGTTTGATCGATGAATTAAGGTATGCATATACTCCGTAAGCTGTGTTAACTTAGACTGAAAGGGCATGCTCTATCTTACATGCTAAATACTATCTTATATATGCTAAATGTTATGAATCCTTAGATGCAACACTACCTAGGTATTCACAGACTAGGTAATTACTTTATATGCTAAATGAATTATATGCTAAATACTATACATGCTAAATGCTAGACCAATATCGTTCCAACTCATCCGCATGCAACAAACACTATCATGCATCACAACCACGTTATATCTATGAAACAACAAACACCATCCGCAAACAAGAATGCGTTCATCTATCGTAAACTAGTTGGTTCGCTCTTCTTAATCACAACATCTTACAAAGTGACGTTTGTCCTCTCACAGCCTCACGGTGATCGACACAGCACGGCCGTCCTTGGCTGTATCCCGCGACAGAGATCGCTGCTTCAGCCCTCGGTGTCAGCACGGGACTCGCTACAGGGATCGACTTTTTTGGGTTGGAATGGAGACGACGACGTATCGAAGAATACTCGTCCTACATTGTTTCTTTGACCGTGGAGTGCATGTGTCCTTGCGTTAGGTACTTGGTGCGTAATCTGTGTGGCTTGTCGGTCATATTCAGAGACCGTCATCACGATGCTTCGTATTGATTGAGTAACATGTCTCGTAAACAAATGCAAGCAATGACATCAGACATAATGTTTGCGAGAGTCAAGATGGTCTTGGACGATTGTTCAGCACTTTTTTATATTGTTCTCATTGATAGTACTCGATAACTCAGAATCCCTGCTACGTCATCTCAAAAACCGAGCCACCTTTTTGCCTATATCATTCATAACCCGTCATTGATTGGCTACAAGATTGTCAAGCAGCAGCTGACAAGAGAAGAAAAACGAAAAAGAAATCCCGACTCAAGGTCCATTGCATCGCATCTGTCCTTATATTTCACCAACTAAACAATATGCCCTTCCCAGCCGCTATTGTGGGAGGCTCAATACAGAGCACCCGAGAACCAAATGGTTCAGACTTCATATCAACATTGAGACCGCGTGAACATAACATTCCGCATTGCTTTGATGCGGAGAAAATGATAAGACGATAATAGTACACGTACAGCCAAACCAGCAGCTGACTCAAGGACTGACCTAAGCGCCAGGCATGCGAAGGATAGGGTACAGAGAGGATCCCTCTCGGGGAGTACCCAGTTCTCTGGGAGGAGCTTGAGGGCTCTTGGGGTCAACATCCATAGCGTCAGAGTGGCTAGATTGTGGTGATTCGTTGTCTTCCACGAACTCCTTGCGCTCCAGGCGTCCACGGACATACTCGCGAAGAGTCTCGATGACTCGCATGTTCTCGAGCCAGCGGTCATACTGCTCCTCACGCTCACGGGTGGCATCACTGACATCGGACTCTGAAGAGGGAGAGCCAACAGACAAAGCAGACTCGCTAGCCTTGGGAGTGGAAGCACCACTGGTGTCCTCGTGAGGCAGAGGCAGAGGGCCAGCACGAGCTCGCTGGAGCATACCACCGGAGTAGCGGCGACGCTCGCTGCCGTCAAAGCTTGGGCCAAGAGTGGTTGTAGCAGAGTGGCCGAAACCCTGGCTAACAGCAGGGAGGCTTGTGGGGAGAGTGGGGTACATGACTGAGGCAGTCGAGCCGTGGCGGGACTGAGGAGACATGGCAGAGGATGATGGGCTTGGTGAGTGACCAGATGTGTATGACATGGAGCTGGAGGGCGGTGTAACAGCAGGAGTGCCGGTAGATGAGATGGCCGTCATAGGCGAGGCCATGCTAGCGGCAGACACAGGCTGGTAGCCGTCAGCTCCGACATGCATGCCGGTAGGAGACCTGTGAGAGGTAGGAGGCGAAGGAGTGTTGCGGTAACCGTTGAAGCCGTTTTCAGCGTGGTGGATGTGGACACCAGCAGTAGCGTGGTTGGCATTCTCATAGATAGTGTCTTGCATCTGGCCAAGAATGGTGTCGATGTGAATGAGATCCTTCTGAGTTCGTGCGCTGGGCATTGGCAGGTAGTATTGCTGAGCCAAGGGGTTCTGGCTAGGGGTAGGACCAGCGTGGACCGGGGCGGGAGCAGGCTGAGGCATGTACTGCTCGGTAGCAGTCATAGGACCGTTGGGGACTGAGAGGTTGCCATGGAGGGGCATCAAGGAACGGCCAATCTGGGCATAGGACGAAGGATCGATCTGTCGACGCTTGGCGCTGCCGAAGAAGTCGTCAACCATGTCGTAGGTGCGCTTTCGGTCATAACCGCCAGCAGCAGCGCTGTATCCAAGGTGCTCGGTACGGGCATTGTTGATTGGAGGCTGGTTGAAGTAGAGACCATAGTTGGTAGAGGGCTGGGGAGCATAGTAACCGCCACTAGGATGGCCTGCCTGATGAGCAAAGGCAGCTGCGTTAGTTCGCATCTGACCAGTGTGATCATAATAGCTAGAGGGGCCTGGAGGCGGATTAGCCTCGAGGGAAGGAAAACCGGAGGACCACAGCCGTGGACTAGAGTCGAGATGAGACATACCCTTTGGAGGCTGTGGCCTGTAGTTGAGTCCACCTTGAGGATCCTGGGATGGGCGAACAAGTACAGAGTCATCGGCATGGGTCTGGTATGCGTGTGAGCTTAAGTGTAATTCATAGATGTGGGTTATAGTTGTGGTTCTTACCTTGACATGCTTCTTCAAGTCCTGAGGACGCTTGAAAGACTTGCCGCAGAACTCACACTTGTGAGGCTTGAGAGGAACATGGACACGGATGTGCGAGGTGATGTGATCTCGCTTGACCGTGGTAGTTCGGCAAGAGTTCCACTGGCAAGTCAAGTTGAGGTTGTTTGTGCTCTTGCGACCAACATGGCGCTCACAAATATGCTCCTGTAAGAGGTCAGTTTTTGAGGCTCGTGGGTGATGTTTCAGTATCTTACGTAGAGAGCCTCGGGAGCAGGGAACTTTTGGTTGCAAGCATTCCATCGGCAGATAAGGTTATCGTCGCTTGATGTCGAGGGAGCAGTGCTGCTCTGGGATGTATTAGATGTTGCGCTAGGCGCAGGCGTTACAGACTTTGAGTCATTGGCACTGCCAGAAGATGAATCTCCTGATGATGAGCCCTGCTGTTGTTGTTGTTGAAGCTGAGGCTTCTGCTCTGGAGCCGGAGGAGACATGACGGCAATACAAGGAAAATGATTGTAATAATGGGATAGATATCTGATCAAGCCCACTGAGTGGCGATGCTGTATAACTGACTGACTGACTGACTGAGACTAAGTCAGCGTGTAGAGGGTCTTGCTTTAGTTCAACAAGGGTACGATGGGTGTCTCTCAGGGTAGGGTCAATCAAAACTTGTCGAAAGGAAACAAGTTGAAGATTGATTGATAAAGACGGATGATTACAGATGAATGAGATGTTGAAAAGAGAGTTCGTTCTTGATAAATGAGTGACGGGGGGAGTGAGCTCCCTTTACATTCACCCAAAACTCTTGGACAAGAGAATGAAGACGGCGGGATTCTTGGCGGGTCTTGGCAAAAGTCTTGGCAAGAATCAGAGGTACTGACAACTGACAGGTACACGATCGGCCATACCGGCGTGGTGGTGGTGGAGAGTAGCTCTTGGCGCGAGCTACACCCAGTTTGATGGCAGATTGAGAGTGCCAAGCCTTGGCACTCTTGGCATTCTGGGCACTGCCCCTCATGTGCGTCGTTCTATTGGTCTTGTCCACATTGGCCTCACACAAAGCTGGCCACCTACTGCGTCAAGCGTTTTGTCGTTCCGTCACCTGAGCCATTGGGATTTCGGCCCTGACCTGACACCCTTTCACTCTCACTCACCTTGTACATACATAATACTCTTCACCTCACCCAGGGAGTCTTTTTCGGCGGGGGCCAAATCCGAGCGAGAAGAGACAAATGTTGTACGAGAATTGAAAATGCTGGGGTTGCACGAATGTGCGGGCATGGAATACGCTGCATGCGGAGTTATTTTAAGCAGGGGACAAGCAGTTGATTGATTGATTGAGTTCGTAAGCCCAGGAGAGTTCCGGGTCTATCGGGGAACTGTTATCCCCCGTAGTCTAACGTTAATATCAACTAAATTTGACAAAATCTGCCGGAAGTGTAGTTAGTAGGCTCTTTCAGGCTCTGTTATACCCAGGGCAGGTTGTGGTATCGGATAGTGTGGAATTGACCTCTTCCGATAGATGAGTCAAGAGCACGAGACAACAAAGCACGCAACATTGATAATACGTGATAACTCCTGACAATAGAGAAAGAGGCGTTCAAAACATACCAGACTCTAGCAAACACATAACTCGATCAACAACTGACCTGACTCAGGGAACCCTTCTCTCTGCTCGATAACCTCATGTCATCAGCCAAGCCAGACTCCCACACAACCAAGCTTTCCGCCCATCTGCTCTGCCCAAGCACCAAGTCCAGCGTCTCGTCTCTCCCATTTCACTCTTGTTTGTCCTTATTTTCTTCGCCGAGACATTTAGCCAAGACAATATTCTCCATTTCTTGTCAAGCTTGGCCCCATACTGCCAAGACCCTCTTGGCATCTCCTTGCCAAGACAAGTGCTCTTGGTCGTTCGCCTTCTCCTCTTTTCATGTACAGTACCTTAGGTACCTTATTAGCTAAGTACGTACATACGCCAAGAAATGTTGAGCCAAGCACACGTTTTCCCCTTGTTCACTCACTACTACTACGTAGGTTAGAATGTGATTATGCTTCTTTTCCCTGCCGTTTACTGCCTGCCTGTCTGGGCTCAGATTTAGTCGATCGCACTAAACTTTGATCATGTATGTACAGTGTGATGCTTCGGTTCAGAATAAGTGAGAATGTTCTCTGCATGTGTGTATGTATGTGGTAGCCAATAAGTTACCTACTGTAGCTACTGTGTAAGACTGTTCGAAATCAGCTCCGATTCATGTTTTTCACCTGGGCATCTGACCGGTTGGCGGGTCGGGTCACATAGTCAACGCTTCCCCATATTCATTCTCCATGTTGACATGCCTAGCATGCATCTTTAAACAAGATATCACGTCTCCAAACATCCGAGATCTCTTAATCTGTCCAGTTGCAGCACAGTATGGTAAAATAGTAAACAACGGGGTTGATAACGCTCAGCAGCATCTCCATTATTTGCCGTTGAAATAACCTGTTCCTCCAAGCTCGACCAGGAAAAGAAGGACGCCGAGGATCTAAAACCATCGTTGCCGCAATGGGGAATCGGAGATGAAGATACGTCCGTGAAATGCCCAGAGAAATACGACGCAGCCTCGTAGACCTGCAGGTTTTGCCCTGGGCCATCGTCATCCAGTCAAGTCAATATCGTTCAACCTTCCAAGCGCTCTTACACAGTCCTCTCCACCGAGTATCAAAATTACATCAACAATCACTAAACAAATCCCGCACTGAAGATTGTATGTATATTCTCCTCCGTCCTCCGCAGGAACAGTTCCCTATTCCCCGAACTATTACCCCAGACCAAGCACCACTATCAGGCCAAGCGAAAGCCCAGGGAGCGCCCAGATAATGCCCAGAACTCGAGCATCCCACTCCTTCTGATGCCAAGGTCTTGGTGATGACGACAAACGGTGGCAGTGCAGGCCAAGAAATGTCCGAGGTCTTCTCGTTCTTGTCTTGTGAACATAAGCCTGCTCAAGCTTTGTAGCCAAGATCAAAAGTGCTTTGGTAATCACCTCATCGAATGTCAAAGCCAAGATGCCAGCGGCAGCATAAACCAAGATGATCGTCTATTTTGCTATTACCGGCTATCAATGCTTGTTGTTTCCTTGGCGTGACGATACTGCTTTGTGATTGAGGGAAAGAGTCCGACTGGTGAGCGGTCTTGGTGTTCAGTGCAACAGGCTTGATATCAGCTCCACCGAACTCGAGAATCATATTGGCTCATAATATCCCAACTTCATACACTGAACAAGTACATACCATACATAGCGACGAGTTCAAGAGGCCTCCAGTTCGAATTGTTCAACCGTGAGGCAGATGATGAAATTGTTTAGGGTAGGCAACAACAATGTCGATTGTATCAAACCCCTGCCCTGTCTGCGTCGTTATTCATGGCATCGACATACATAGACTCTCTCTCGGTTTGTTTCTTATCCTGGTGCATGCATGATGGGCTTGAGCAATAGTTGACTCTATTGTCATTGTTCTTTGAGAATTAAAAACCTGTGCTGTACTCTACAAGCCCACCCATCACCGATCGGGAGTAAACACCACTTACACGGGTTGCCATTCATCATACTCACTTCGTTTTGCTCAGTCATAGCAGCTTAACAAGAGAAAAGGATTGAAAACACAGAAAAGACATGTCCCAGCTTGCTGCTTCACCGCGAACCAGCATACCACACACACGAAAGGACGATTACGAAATAAACTCAAAAACATGACCATTCACGTGACTGCAGATTATCGCTGTCCCCATCGATCGAATGACTTCACTTCTCTCCGTCGCAAAACTCTTTCATTATAGTTTCCTTCAACCTTTCCAATATGGAACATGATTGATAAACACACTGGCTGAACACGAGTTTCTTATTTATAAACTCTGATCTCGCCATTCTATGAAGGTATTATCACATGATTTGTTTCTTCAATTTTTTTCAACACCACAATACAATTCCCAACCAATTACGAGATTGATGCCATATTCCCCATCGGCCTCGACCGACCAACCCCCTCATCTTCGCGTCAACATCAACATTCACATGTGCAATGCTACAGACACTCCATGTGGAAACAAAGATCAGAACTTCCATTGGTAAGCTCAAGAGGCTTCAGATACTAACGATCAGGAAGCTATCTAATCCATCGCTCCAATATGATTTTACTCCTTTTTTCAGTCTTTGTGCCCCCGGCAAACAAAAGACGCGAGGGGCGAGCGTGTAGCGTTCGAGCCCAACTGGTTCCAGCCATGATATCATATCCCTATATGTTGTGTCAAGGGTTCATTCATGATGCCCCTTTCTGTCCCTTTTCCTCCTCTATCTGTTGATGATGATGCGTTCCCCACATCAGATGCCCATAAAAGTTGATTAAACAAAGATTCGAGAAAGTTGCAAAACGAGGACCAAAAAAAATTGGCCACAACTGCCCACGAATGGTATAAAATAATCGTCGTCATAATCCTCCACATGATGTTGAAGTGGTAGGATCTGGTAATGATGCAAAGCCAAACTTGGGTGACCGGGTATTGTAAAACAAATACCCCAAGGAGACGACTCAACATCGGAGACCAGCCCTGCCCGTCAAGGGTGTTGTCGTGTCGCTCAGAAGCCAAAGCTCCCGGCATAAATATGCGCCTCGGGGCCAGAATGGAACAGCCCCCATGGAGCGACAGGAATATCAAGTGACGGAAGCGAACGCCCCAACAACTTGTGTCCCCTCAATAATAAGAAATAAGACCCGGGTGTTAGAATATTCCATCTCTGGGCAACCGAAAAGTTTCGGGAGACACCCAATCATGGGAATATTACCCGTATGCTGACCTTCCACAGCCGACGATGATTCACCTGTCGTGTAGACAGATGCCGCCGAGTACCAAGACGCCAAAAACCAAGCCCCTATTAAGAAAGCGAATAGCCCGAAGAAAAACGTTAAGAGAACCGTGTCATCGTGATAATAATAACGATCCAGAGGTCGCCGCCTCGGTCATTGGTGTGGGCCGACACGGCCTCTCCTTAAGCCAACCAGCCCCCTGCCCCGAATCGATCGCCTTCAGAAATCCCGAAAGCCCAAAAAACGCCGTGCATGCAGGGAGGTATTATACAGAACCGAGTTGGAGGAGGGCCTCGACGGCCTCCCGCTCCTGTGCGTCAGAGGTGCGCGCCAACGCCGAGAAGTCGATGTTGAGTGTTTGAGGTGGACGAGCCATGCCGGAGCTGGCAGAGAACGAACGAAGTCCACCTGGTGCATATGCAGAGGAGGATCGGAAACCATGGTCCGTCTGAGCTGCCGCCTGGTTGGGGTAAGACTCGGCTCGAAGAGCAGCAGCCCCCATGGTAGCCCAATCCTCGTCGTCCGTCGCGTCCTCAGGATCATCGTTCATAACGACATCATCATCCGGAGCCTCGGAGCACGAAGCGGATCCAGATCCATCCATGGACATTTTGTCGGCCTCGTGCTCCATCATGTAAATGTCGTTATCATCATGAGAATACTGCACCGAATCCCCGTTGCTTGACGCAATGCTAAGTCTGGGCCGGTCCTGACCCCTACCGCCGATGTTGCCGATGGGGATGCCTGCGCCGTAGGATGAAGGAGGAGTTCCTTGTCGGTTTCGAGAAGGCTGTCCTCGCTTACGAGCATCCCATCGGCCCCATCCCACCTTTTCAAATTCCACCTCTCCATCCAGTCCGCCTCCTTCTCCTCCTCGTCCCTCCAAAGCTCCCACGACTAGTCTCCGCGCCTTTGTTGGGGGGATTCCAGAAAACCCGGGTACCGAAGTGGTTAGGTACCCCATGATGTGTCTGATAGCCAGGGGGCCATGGTTGAGCAGGATCTCTGGCAGGTGGTATTTGGCGAGAAGAGAGCCAGTGATGGCACCCGAAGCCTCGAGACCAGGCGAGATCGAACGTCGTCGATCCGACGGCTCATGAAGGTCCAGGTCTGAGTCAATAGGCTCAAGCTTGGCCTTCTGGAGCTGCGCCTTGAGGCCATGAGGCGGCAGGTTGGGAGAGATGGAGTTGGGGGGAGTAGGAAGGGGTTGTTGAGATCGTGTCACAGTCGCAGGGACACTCCGAGCCGCTACAGCAGTTAAGTTGTCTCGGCTCAAGGAGGCCTGGGAGATATCACGAGCAGCCGCTGCCATGGTAGCCATGTTTACCGAGTTTCGGTCTTGATTGTATGCGCTTCCGAACGAGCAAGTCTGAAAATGGGAAACTTTGGTCAGCGATTTTTATCTTGAGAAGGAGATAAAATTTGCGACGCGATCTCTGTGAAGAGAACGAGGTACTGCTGCCCTGTGGGAGCGGTAAAGAGTTGCGGTCATGAGAAATGGAGCCCGGCTCGCTCTCGAGTCACCGCGGTCGGTCGGTGCACTGCGTCAGGCTAAGGTGAACAAGCAAGGTACGTACCTATTCAGAAGCCTGGTGCAAGGAGAGCTTGCAAGACGATGTTGCTGAATGGCTGGTATATGGCTAAGTAGGGCAGAGCTGGCGCGATAATCTGGACTGTGACAAGAGACTCTTGTACGAATCTTGTGGTTCTTCTGGTAGTGTTGTTGTGTTTGATGAAAGGAACATCCAGGGAAGGGGAGGGAGATAAGTAGGTTATGTATATGAGTGTGTGACTGACTGACTGACTGACTGACTGACTGTGACTGAGCATGAGCAACCGTGTGTGCCCTGCCCAGCGAGTTTGAGGCCGGTACGTACTTGGGCTTGCACTTACATACACCTCTGTACTGTAGGGTTTGGTGCATTCAGCACCTATCGCGAGGTCAATGTGCCCTGTCTCTGCCTGTTGGAAGGCAATCCTCACCTCAAAACAACCTAAGCACTCGGGGTCGGGTTGGCGGGTGCCATTTTTGTGGCCTGTACGTGCTAGAAGCACACCACCCTGAACTGACAAATCACAGCGCAATCGCAGGCCACAGCCCCCAAACGGGTTAAAACCTAGAATTCATTCGTCTGCACCCCCATGTTTGGCCAACTTTTTTGGAGGTGCCTTTATTTTTAGGGGGCGTGTCCCTCCGGCGTTGGATGATAAGGTTGATTGGGAGGATAAGGCGCCTTGAGATAGGCACTCACAATCACAATCAATCATCCATACATTTGCTAGCAATCTTGCACTTGCACTCGGAGGCTGGCTGATAGTTGAGACATGCAACCCAAAGCCATAGAAGAAGCCTGGAACCCAGCAAACCTTCCCCTTTCCCTCTGATTCTTCCACGCTTCTTTTCTTCATTCCCTGCCAAAAGTGGCACTCTCCTTTCTTTCTGCTGGTCCATGTGAAATTGTTTTTTTCTGTTTTTCATTTGCTTCTAATTCCCAAGCATCTGGTAGTCTAGGGAAACGAGAGGATCCGGGCCACAGCGCAAACGGGGAAGCGATCCGGCCCAGCCAAACGAAATAAATCGCCCGTTTCATGCCCTAGTGAACTCCAGCTTGGTTCAGCGCAGAGCCCACGATATGGCTCGCGCTTTTTTCGCTATTGACTCCCTTTTCCAGTCTCGTGGGCTCTGTAAGGATGCTTAGTAGGGCATGGCCACCATGGATGGCGCAACATCAAATGTCGGCTCAGCTTCCGGATGACACAGATCAATTCTCATCATGAAAGAAAAGCAACAGGGAGGGATAATACAGTCACACTTTGGACGGGCCCGGCTCCGGTGCTCTGCTCTAGTTCCGGACCTCGGGGCTTTACGGCGCACGGAGACGAGGGCATAAATTCACTCCACCATCATCATGTGCGGCATGTTGAAAGGCTACTGGAGACTTGAGACGGAGGGAGTCGGGCATTTGGCATCTCTTCTCAGATTTCCGAGGCTGCGCGTCTAACTAAGCGGCATAGGTATCGATCGTCATACTGCTTTTCTAGCTTGAAGCAGGGCCTAGCAATGAACCCCGTGTTTGCGACGGCTGGCTCTGGTTTCTCGGCAGGATGGGGCTCGCTTCTCTCTGGGCAGGTATCTGTCATGTCAAGTTATGCTACTGTCTCCAATTTTTGCAGAGTCTGGGGATTCATTAATTAGTCGCAGCTCTATTACTGAGCCGGTGTCAGTCTTAGCGTGTAAGGGACACCACAGTGCTCCCTTTTGGCCAACACCTTAGGCCACGGGGCCCAGGAGATTGGGGTAAGGTTGTTGGAGTTTATCGATGTTAGTCACTCGTCCAAGGTTGTGGCTGTTCGCGATTCAACATCAGCCACCAGATTATAGTCGCCAACATTCCATCCCTCCATCGCCGTCGACGCGACTTGACTGGATCGACTTGCTTGTGCGGTTTATTCATCGGAATGGTGACTCAACAGAAGGGGAAAGTCATCGGCGTCATGGTTTTCTATTCTTGCTTGTGGAAACGTGGTCGTCATGACATGCATCGCAGGGACACCCATGGAAGCAATGCTGATCGTAGAAAATACCTGCACTCATCAGGCTCATGCAAGAATAATGCAGGCACCCTTTAGTATAATTCTGCAACAAAGGCATGTAAGTCTTTGTGTCCAACTCACCTCTGTATGAGTTTCTTTGGTCCTCTCACGGAATCAGCGGGCCCTGTTAGCATTCATCGACAGGGGTAAGGGTCCCTCCTTTCTTGGGAACGTGAAGAAGTCATGACAAGCACCAGCAACGGATCAAATTTCCATCATCATGCCCTAATTTCGTCCGGCTGTTGTTAGTGAGCCCTTGGTGCTTGAAAAGGAGGACTGAGATAGGGCATCAAACTTGAATTTCTGGAATATTGTTGTGTGCCTAATTTGACACGTACCTGCGTGATCCAAAATCTTTGTTCGTAAGTTTGTAGGGCTAGAAGCATGAGAGAGGCACGCTCCCGGCGAACCCAAAGCCACCCGTGTTCCAGCTGTGGCATCCCGTGCGTATCGCGATGGGGGTGTGTTTCTAAAACCGTATCCAAGGCGTAGGCACACCTGCCACTGCTCCCGTGGTACTGTTTTTGAGATATTGTTCATACGGTCCTCTTTTTGGCTTGGCTTTGTGCAGTCACTTCATATCAAGACTCGCCTCCCTTGTGACCTCGCGGGCGCCTGGTGCTGGCGTTATTTGTGGTGAATAACCAGCCCTAATCATGAATTCCAAAGATACGACACTGCCATCGAGTTTACCGGCTTGACCGAAGTACTCATGTATTCACTTGAAAGCCATACCAGCGTCCCACCCACCATGTCCGCATTCTCAAGTTGTTCCTTGGCCAATCCCACGTAATCATAGCCATTCTCGGAGCCTTCGTATTGATGTCGATGGCAGTGTCCAAGTTCGTACATAGATGCACTCGCGTACTTTCTCCATTTGCAAATTAAGGCAATTTGTTGTGTCAGATGTACTGGAATTCGAGTACTAACACATCATCTAAGGAAGCCATCCTTGATGTGTTACTATCACGTTGCCAAGGTCCTTTTCTGTGATTGGACTCACGATGCCGTCAGTATTACCGACTCAAGTTCGTCACCTTTCTAGATGCCGGTATCGTCGTCCAACAGCGAGCCTGCTTCAGATAGTGGAGGCACCGACCAGCCGATGGATCATGGCGACAAAGCCTCCCCCCTCTCGATGCTTCATTAAACCAAGGAAAATCATCCTTGGGCGCCAGTGTGACCCGTCATCCATTGATAAAACCCCACGTTGGACAACGCTGCGCCGTGGGCACCTCATAAAAAAGCCTCTTCCCCGCGCATCGATAGGGAAGAACGGAAGGGATGCGGACTCAATCCATCAATCCCGTTGCCCCGCGCTCTTGAAGCCCGAGGCTACGATATCGCGTCGTGCGGGGGCCGGTGGCTCCTGTGCCGTTGGCGATCCCGTTCTATCCCGCCCCGAAGACCTCCACATTGAGTGACCTCGTCCATTCGTTCCCAACCAGGTGGTTGACGCACAAAGCTTCCTTGTCTCGCCTGTCTATTACCGAGTTCAGCAGACTCGTCACTGCCATGCTTACACCACTGTGACTCTTTCGGACATGGTTACAGCTCCAACTGAGCCAACCCCGCCGCCGCCAAGTACATCTCAACTGAGGGGTGGTTTGATACATATGCCGCCGCCATGTTTCGAGGCCATCGTTGACGATACCCAAATCACATCATTCAGATCGTACGTGTGCATGATCCACCTGCTGATAGGCTCCCAAGTCGGATTTGAATCTCACAACTTCACAAGTCTAGCGACCCACAAACGAGACAATGGGGGTGCAGGTAGGCTCGTAATGTCGTCAACTTCCAAGGTTGGCAGCTCAACCCCAGATATCTTGAAGATTGCCCGAGTTCTGAGTTGTGAGTGTGGCATCAACTAAGGGTTTACATGCCCTGAATGCCGAAAGCCCGAATCTCACGAACCAAAGACAAACTCGCGGCATGCCTAATTGATCAGGTCAGTGACACGATGGACCGAGTTTGAGCAGCATATGGGACATACCGTTCGTAGGACTCCTAGTTTCTGTTGGGACTGCTCGAATACTTGCTTGTACTGAGCGAGGCTTTCCCGTAAGACGACTTCCTTGTTCGTTCGACCTTCGCAGATAGCTTTCATCTTTATTTCCATCTCCTTCCGGAGGAATGGTTTACCAAGGCTGGTTTCGAAGTTCATTCGATCAAAGCCTAGGATTAGAGCCACTCCAAGCTGTGTGGGGACAAAGACTTTCAAGCCGCCTCGGCCACCAGATGATGATGAACCACCGCGTCCACCTCTGGCACCTCGACCGCCACGTCCACGTCCACGACCTCTTGTGGACGTACTTGTGTCCGCATCCTCATCATCTGCCGATGTTGGACCTGATCGGCTGATCGTAGCGACATATTCCCTGTCCTGGATCTTCTGGATATGCTCGGCCATGGTAGCATCTGTGCCGATCCCATTCGCATCCATGAGAGCGATCAAATCGGCTTCCGTCAGGTAACCAGGCGCTGTGGTCTTCCCTTCCGTCATCATAGCCTCCGTTGGCTGAAAGCGCTCACCTTCTGTGAACTTCGGAAGTTCCACTGTGTTATTCCATTTTTCGTAAATGAACACATCAAGGTAGTTTCTCTCTAGTACAATGACTCCATGAGCATTAAAACGCTCCTCTCCAAATTCGAGCTCAACATCAGTCGCCATACCGTGGGCATCATCTGAGCAGCAAGCAAGAAATCTGCGAGCGACATACTCATATAAACGAGCCTCGTCGCGACTTAGGACGGAAGGCGAGGCATATGTGATAGGGTGAATAGGAGGATGTGCTTTGTCGTCATGTCGTCCCTCTCTTGGTTGTTTGAAAGCACCACTGGCGAGATTCTGTGCAAATGGGCCCCATCTCTGATCGCTGGTTTGCTTCTCAACCAGAGCACGGAGATTCATCCCTTTATCGAACCGGTCTGTTTCCGTTCGGGGGTAGCTGATGAACCCTTTGTTATATAGACCTTCAGCAATGGTCATGGCCTGCTGTCCGCTCATCTGGAGTAACCTCGTCGCAGCCTTTTGTAGTTCAACGGTTGTCAGAGGCAATGGTTTGAACTTTCGAGTTGGTTTCTGCTGAACTTTGGTCACTGTCGCTGTTTTGGCTGCAAGGCATCTCTCATAGAGAATCACTGTGGACATTCGATCGAACAGCCTGTTCCGTAGCCAGATGAAATCGACTTTTTTACCGTCTCGGGTGTGCATTAGTTTTATGCTCCAGAACGGCTCAGGAACAAAGTTTTTCACACGAAAGTAACGATCCACGACAAACCCAAGGGTTGGGAACTGGCATGATCCTGAAAAATCAGCAACATGTCTAGAGGGCGGTGGCCAAGGTACAAACCATAACTCAGAGTCAGCTTCTCCATAGGTCCCCCAAGAGGCCGTAAGTTGTTTGTGAGAAAACGGGTGAATGCATATCCAATACGAAGATCCAGCTCGATTCTTGCAGATACAGCATGGACCTGCCTCTCATCCAAAGTCGCAAGGTTCTTGGCTGCTGAGATAACATGACTGTTATTGTTAGTAGGTACCCCATAGAATAGGAAGACACGGCGACGTACGCTCGCTCGACATTGCTGAACCTTGCTCGTAAAACCTGGATACCAGGTTTGCCCTTTCGTGCGGCTTCCACGATTTCATTACCGATGTGTTCTCCTTCACGATCACAATCTGTCCAGATCACCAGAGCTTGGGCATATCTTGCTTGGGATTCTAAATTCTGGGCAATTGTCTTCTTGTCCTTTGAAAGGTCAATACCGTTTGCCTCCGGATCAAGATAGGAACTCTTACTTCGCTGATGGTCGTGACAATAGGGGCGGTGAACAATGACTCTGGAGGTGGCTGATACCAGTTTTTGTGAGCTGGAGTAAAGTCGACGTTGGTTAAGTGTCCAGTGACACATGTCATGGTAACGGAGCAATTGCCCAATTGACGACCAAAGTCGAAATCGAACGAGTAGTTCTTGATGTATTTGTTTCTTGTATTGTTCTATAATTTCGTTAGCGAGGGGTTATTGTTGTTGCGCGTTGGATGGTTTCTACCGTTTCAATACGACCCCCAGAGAGATGTGTAGCCACAGCTTTGGATATAGAGGGCTTCTCAGCCACACAAAGGACTCTCATCTTGGAGGAACACAAGTCTTTGTAACTGTTTTATATCTCTGATGCAATTTTCCCATCAGTCGTGGCGATTAAGGTACAGGAAGCGAGTGGAGAGTTGCCTCAGGCTGCCCGGGAGTGCAGACGAAGTTTTGCGTTGAGGCAAGCACGATCGATGTGCATAACAAGCACGGTCAACTAGGCGCGTTTGCAGCAGAAATAATTTGCTGCCATAATCTCTCAACAATAAGATTTCAGCAGTTATTGGAATTGTTTACCGGTTACCATGATAAACTGTTTGCTGAAGCACCTGTAGCCTCGATGTTTACGCCAACGCTCTGAAGCTCATTTTTGATATTCACGGTGAGGAGGGAAACTTGAGGTAGGACCAAGGTTTGTTTGACGTTGAAAATTGAGTTCCAGCTCCGGGATTAAGCCTCTTCAGTGGCTTACAGGCGGGTAACCACTAGCCACAGCGGCTGAATCCGTTTAATCTAGGGGAGTGTCACCTAGAAGCTTAGTGGTCCCACAGACAAGGCGGGAACCAGGCAACGGGAGGTGTCCTTCCAGGCTCTGGTCTAAAGTAGTTTCCACCTGGAATTGACATCTATGACGCTATTGAAGCTGTGCATCGCTATAAGTAAGTATTAAACCAGCTGTGCTGCTATCATATCGAAGTTTCCAAATCTGAGATCAACCCTCGTCTCATCAAGATCAAGCATCATGTCTCTCCCATTCGTCAAGTCCATTGAGGACTGCGGCGAGTATGCCAAAACAGTCCAACCTTACATTCCGGAGCTCTATGCTCTTCCTCGACAGATTCTTGACAACATTGCCAGTCCTGATGGGCTGAGGCAGATTTATGTTGATACAAACCCTCTCATATCAGGCTTTGCCATTTCTATTGCTCTCGGCTTTGTCTTCCTCGTTGTCTCCGAGATCAACAGAAACTACTCTCAAGTTGATCGAATGTGGTCGATTCTCCCAAACTTATACGTCGTCCACCTCTCAGTCTGGGCGCGTTTTGCTGGTATTCCTTCTTCGCGAGTTGACCTTATTGCTGCTGCTACAACCCTTTGGAGTGTATGTGTCCTCAGATCTCATTCGTTCAGTCATCGCTAATGCTATGTAACAGTGCCGCTTAACATATAATTACTGGCGTAAGGGGGGTTACAATAAAGGATCTGAAGATTATCGATGGTAAGTAGATCGTCCACTCATAACTCTTCAGTCAGCTCATATCATGCAGGGCTATTCTACAGCAATATGTGCCCCGATTTGTCTGGTTCCTCTTTAACGTCACCTTCATTTCTTTCTACCAGAGCGTTCTGCTCTTCAGCTTCTCATGCGTGCCTGCGTATGCCATTCTCTGTTCTACCAAGTTCGAGCAGGATGTGACCTCTGCCGATATTGTCTTTGCTCTGATCATGGTCGGTCTCGTCTACAGCGAGTGGGTTAGCGATGGTCAGCAGTGGGGTGAGTATTTCGTGTGCTTTGATGTTTAGCAGCCTAACCATTGCATAGACTACCACGCGGCCAAGCATCAGTACCAGGCCGAGGCCAAGGTCCCCAAGCAGTTCAAGTACTCCCAAGCGGAGCTTAACCGTGGCTTCAACACTTCTGGCCTCTGGGCTTACAGCAGACATCCCAACTTTGCTGCAGAGCAAATGATTTGGTTTGTGCTATACCAGTGGAGTTGCTTCGCAACCAAGAACATGTACAGCTACACTTTCACCGGCGCTGCTGCCTTGATCCTCCTCTTCCAGGGTTCAACTTGGCTCACTGAGCTCATCACAGCTGGTAAGTATACTGAGTATCCCTCATACCAGGAACAGGTTGGCATGTTTTTGCCCAAGTCCCTTACCCCCTACAAGACTCCTGGGCCAAAGATCATTCGGACTAGCGATATTGCTAAGAGGATGGAGAATAAGAAGCAAGCTTAAGTTTGCGCCTAGATACATTGCCTATTGCCCTTTAGTCAAGAGCGCTGGCTGCGGGGTTTTGGCCAGCATAAGGCAATGTCCAATTTCATCATAGTCTAGGTAGAGGAGTCAGTTGCATAGTTAGTCTATACTCTATATCATGGTCTATCGTCTGTCTATTGCTTCTCTGCCAGTCTAAGATCGCTGAACTTGTCAGCGTAATGAGAGGGCACAGCAATGGCATCGGCCTTCTCCCAGTCTTGCTTCTTGTTCACACCAGTCAGGACATGCAGGGTTCCACCTAGTCGTCCCTCGATGCCGAACTTAATATCAGTGTTGAGTCGGTCACCAACCATACAAGTTCGAGAGCGATCGAGCTGGAACTTGCCCTCAACAGCGTCCATCATAGCTTGACTAGGCTTACCGAGGGCCAGGGGTTGCTTTCCTGTGGCGTGAACCACAGGTATATGGCAGGATCCAGCTCCGAGGAAGAAATCGTGGTGCATCGGCAAGGTTGAGTCGACGTTGGTAGCAAGGAAGATAGCTCCCCGCTTGATGTAGTGCATGGCATGGGCATACTTTAGGTAGTTTACGTGATAATCAAGACCGCAGAGAACTACTCCGACCTCGGGGTCAAGTAGTGAGCCATCAGCAATACCCTTGAAATCGTCATTTGTGATGTCTCGTCGGAACGCTTCATCTGTGCCTCCGATATGAGGAACACCTTCAGAATCAAGTTCGTGCTCGATCCCAGCTTCTCCGATAATGAAGACCTTGCGCTTGTTCTCGGGTAGCTTCAAGATGCGTGAGATGTAGATCGCAGCAGAGTAGCTTGAACCGAACACATCATCCTTCTCACTAGGGATACCAAGGTTGGTGAGTTTATTTAGGTATTCATCACGAGACTTTGTTGAGTTGTTCGTCACGAAAACTGTTCTCTTTCCTGTGTCGATGTAAGCCTCATTTTCAGATCGTGAGGATAGTAAGCGAACCCTTTGATCTTAGATATTTGATGGTCTCAGGGACTCCTTCATACACATGATCACCAGACCATAGGACACCTGGATGAGTCAGCTTCTGGTTCAGCTACAAATCGTGGTTATGTACCATCGCAATCAAGCAGGAAGACCTATTCATCAGTGTCAGTTGAGGCTCGAGAGGTACACGAGTAAATGACTCACGTCGAATTTGTCGATGAACTCGCTAACAGCAGCAGCATCTCCGCTGATGTACTTTGGTGACGATGCCATATTGTATGTAAAATGGCCAAATGAGGACAATGATTAAATGATCGACAATATGTTCTGTTGGTTGATTCAAGATAGGTCATCAATCATTATCAACAGTCTGACTGACTCGGCCAATTGCTTAGTCATAGCCACTTACTCGTGGAGTTTCTTGTGATGTAATTCTTCGGGAGGTGGAAAGCGTGCGGGTCTACTAATAAAGAAGGTTACTGTACCTATCATGGTCGATCATGACGATGTATCCATTTTCTCAATTTATTTAATCGCTGTAGTCTTCTTGTAAGGATCAATGTCGAGTGAATGATATAGGGTAGCATGCCATGAAAATCCAGTCATTTTTGTAGTCTCCCTGATTCACTGTTTATCTTTTTGCTATGTCGCTAGAGGAGGTAAGACAATCTAAAGTGTTAATACTAATTAATAAGAGACTTGGGTAAGTTTTTACAACCTTGGGGTGCTTCTTCCGTATACATAAGAAGGAGCATCATTTCTTTCTCAATGTCTGGAGTCTTTGCTCTTTGAGGATACCTACGTTAGGCATGCAAAGATAACAACTCTGTATCATCTGCATCTCCGACCTCACTTCTGAAGGCACCAAAACCGATTAATTGGTCCAAAGCTACTAAGAGCCGCGAGCCCGTTCCGTGTGGCGACCGAATCTCCAAAATTGAAATATTTCCAGCAACCACTTCATTGACTTTCAACGACCAGAACCGATCTATTATTGGCTCGTCAACTCCGCCCTGAGTAATGGACCAAATGGACCACCCTAATCGTCATCGGTGGATTTTCTACAGTTCCACGTTTTTTAATGGAGACTTTTTTCTGACCTGGAGATAACGGGCTACATCCGTCTTCGGTTTACCTTACCTTGTGAATTTTTTTTTCTTCACTCGCTTGCTCCGAAGCGGCGAGATTAGAGTCTCCTTACTCGTCAGCTGGACTTACAGACCGACAAACGTAACCGAATCCGTGGAATACAACATCCATTCACCGCTCTACTCTCCCTGCCCTGGCTGCCTGGTTGCTTCCGTATCAGAGAGTGGCGCCCGTGCCCGTGGACCCTGAAGCTAGGAGACTCTAAGGGTCCCACAGCATTTCTGATCGACGACAGGAGTTTCCACTTGGTTCAGAAAGAGAAAGAATTGATAACAGACCCAGATGGATACCTACGTAATTATAAATATCTACAAAAACCGTGTCGAGCTGCCTTTATCTTGACTCTTGATTTTAAAACTTTTCATCATCTCGTATAATTTGTGCTGTTATTTTGAGCAAACAAGCGCAAAGTATCCTCCGAAACCAGTCACAAGACCTCGTCACGATATCACAGCTATCAGGATATCTATCCCCTAAAAACTTATATAAAGACTGTCTCACTCAAACATTTTCTTGACCGCACTCATCACACAAAAATAATTAATGTTTTGAGACCCAAGCCAAATCATATCTCACTCAAATATCTCACAAAATGAATCCCACCGCGCCAACAACCGCAGCTCCTACCTCTGGCAACGCCAACAGCTACTTTAGCATTCACAAGACACAATCCACAGAGACAACTCCTGTGTCAACCCCTGGATTCAAGAGCGAGGAGTTCGACCAAGCTGGTCACAAGATTCCTGCCCTCAACCGCGAGTTCCCCAAGCCTACAGAGGAACTCGACATCCAAAGCATGCTTGATCGTCAACCTGGCCGGTGGACCACCAAGGGACAAATCGAGGCCAACCAGCGCCGAGCTCAACATGCCCGCAACGAGGAAGAGATCAAGGCTCAGCGTATGCGAGACTTTGAGAAAGCCAAGGAAGAACTCCGTTCTTCATGGAGGTTCTAAGCCACCTGCCCCAAACTTCACCCATGGAGGACTTTAAAGCTGTATCGGTTTACATAATATGAGAGACCAACTGGCGCATTGTTTTCAGGGCTATACCAAGAGTTCAACGATTTACGACACTACGAATAGACATTAGAGATCGGGGTTGTACGATTGAGAATACAGGACATATAGATTAGACGGAGAAGAGCATTTGCATTTCTAGCAATTAGAGTTTCAATATGAATTCACTTTTGAATAGTGCAATATTCAAGCTAGGTCTGCAACGGACAGAACACGTCCACCAAGAGTGAAACCGTAACCAACAGCAGCAGCAAAAGTGATGAGGTTGAACAAGGATGAGATACCGTGAAGCATGCCAAACTTCTTGTTCAGGGCCTTCATTTGATCACTTTGAGGTCCATCAGCATACCACTCCTTGCCATCTCGCTTGACTATAAATTATTAGTAGTGTCTCAAATCGACCCCGTGAAGATCAACGCACCTTGCCCACGTCGCTGCTTCATGACTTCGACTGTCAAAGGCAAGAAGACAAGCAGATTGACAGCACCAGTCAAGGCCATTACACTGATAGGTAGCAGGGAGTGCCAGCGGGCAAACTCCGATACCAAGCCAGCAGGACCATTTGACAGACCAATCAATGTGTTTCCGGGATAGGTTAAAGCTAGAACACCGGGCAAGACAGTCTGGAGGCCGAAGTAAATGGGGAAGAGCTTCTGCTGGATGGCAGAGAAGCTAGGACGGTCGACCGTCCTGAACATAACGATACCATTGATGAAGGTCTGCTCGTCTGTTAGAATTGAAATGTTTGTAGCCTTGGGAGATACGTACATGGAAGAAAGTCGTTCCAAGTAGAGTTCCATAGCTGCCGTAGGGTTAGCGATGCTTTTCCTTACTGCAATTGACTTCACAAACTCATAGAAACTTACGTGATGATATGGTAAGGAGCCGGCGAGAAGGCCACTGCCTTTGCTGTGCTTGCCATTGTTGCAATTCCTCACTTGTGAGTGTTTGATGAATTGTATCAGATCTAACTTGCCGAGACACTGAGGTGTTTCGATAGTCATGATATCACATCTAGTCACGTGATCGTACAAGCTCCATATTGCGTTGCAGTCTCCATGATCTTCATGATCTTCATGATTCAAGAGATCATATGCATGTAGGTAGGTACTGGAGTTTTCTTTTTAATTACCCGGTGCCTGCTCTTCTCTTGCATTTCTGGTGGCTTAATAGACTCATCCAAATAACGGTGTTCTATCAGGCATCAGTTGCACGTGATCTCGCGCGTCTTGTCGTGAGAGGGTCGGCAGGAGCTTTGACCCGTCAGACGCGATGGGTCACCAGCCTTAGTACATCTTGGGTTTGTTCTGCCTAACGATTACAAGGATTCGTTGTGAGACGTTTCTTTTGGTTGCCATTCATTCAAAAGCGCGACTGGCCTTATGAAAGTGTCTCTCCCTCTTTTCGAGTTTCTTTCATTCTAGCGAGATTTGATTGACTTCAAACTCTTGACCCCGTCTTCCGTATCTGACATTCTTTCCGTATCAAAGGATTTCATACAAACCATCTCCACCATGGCTGAGAAGGAAGCGACCGTTTTCATATTGGACCTTGGGTCGACTATGGCCCAAACTCACAGTGGAAGATCAGAATCTGATCTAGAATACAGTATGCAATACGTATGGGACAAAATCATAGACACCGTGGCAGCAAACAGGAAAACGCTATGCGTTGGCGTGTTGGGCCTGAGGACAGATGAGACTGACAACAAGCTACAAGACGATGATGGGTATGAGAACATCGCAGTATTGCAGGAGCTGGGACCGATGACAATGTCGTCTCTGAGGAATCTTCAATCACTTGTCAAGCCGAGCAATACGTGGTCTGGAGATGCTGTTTCAGCCATTGTGTTGGCTGTTGATATGATCGATACATTCACAAAGAAGCTCAAGTGGAACAGAAAAATCTTCTTGGTCACGGACGGCCAAGGTCCAATGGATACGGATGACTTGGGTGACATTTCTAAGAAGATGAATGATTCCAACATCCAGCTCACTGTCCTGTAAGTTAAATGGAAATCTTGACGACTCTTTTAACATGATACAGGGGAGTAGACTTTGATGACTCGGAATATGGCTTCAAGGAAGAGGATAAGCCGAGCACAAAGGTTAGTATGACGAGACGCAGTGGGGACTATAGCTAAAAGTTCACAGAAAGAGAATGAGCAAGCATTGAGATCGCTTGTCAATGACTGTCAAGATGGAGTCATTGCGAACATTACAGAGGCCATCGATGAGTTAGATACCCCACGAATCAAGGCAGTGAAGCCTTACAAGACTTATGATGGTCCTCTTACCCTCGGAGACCCCGAAAAATTTCCTGCCGCGTTGAACATCAACGTGGAAAGATATTTCAAGACGAAGCTGGCGCGACCTTTGACTGCAAGCACAGTCGTTGTCAAGTCAGAAGGTGCACCGGATTCTGAACCCACGCAAGTTGATGCTGACGATATGGAGGGAATTGAGTTCTCTGCTGTGAAGCAAGCCCGTTCTTACAAAGTCAATGACCCAGATGCACCAGGAGGAAAACGAGACGTTGAGTTTGATGATCTTGCCAAGGGCTATGAATATGGCCGAACTGCAGTGCATATCAGCGAGTCGGAATACAACATCACCAAGCTTGATACACAAAAGAGCTTTTCAATCGTTGGCTTCATTCCATGCTCCAAGGTACGCCTATCACCGGATATCCTGTCCTTTATAGTGCTGATGGTCTCCAGTACGAGCCTTTCCTTAACCTCGGCGAGACTTGCGTGACAGTCGCGCGTAAGTTCGACGCCAAATCTGCTCTGGCCCTTTCGTCCCTTGTATGGGCCCTCTCGGAGCTTGAGTCTTATGCAATCGCCCGAATTGTGACCAAAGATGGCAAAGACCCATTGTTGGTATTGCTCGCACCTGGCGTGGAGCCAGACATGGAATGCTTGTACGATATTCCGCTACCATTTGCAGAAGACATCCGAAGCTACCAGTTTCCTCCTTTGGACAAGGTGATCACGGTTACTGGCCAGACCCTTACAACACACAGGCTATTGCCCACAGATGAGCTGAACGATGCGATGAGCGACTATGTCGATGCAATGGACCTGTCGACATACGGATTAGATGACAAGGGGTATGTTCCGTGCTAGGTATCTTGGACCTTTTGGCAACTGACTCCCGTAGCGAAACAGATGAATATGTCTCCATTGACGAGACTTTCAACCCTACAGTTCACAGGGTAAACCATGCCGTGAAATCACGAGCACTGCACCCAGACAGACCAGTCCCAGATGTTCCTTCCATTTTGTTGCGATTTTCTCACCCGACTGAAGATCTGATTGAAACAGTTCAGAGGAAGGTGGATGCTCTTATTGAAGCAGCAGATGTCAAGAAAGGTTTGTTATAGTCATTTTAGTGATTGCGTGCCATGGCTAACAAAAAGCACCAGTTCCGCCCAAGGCCAAAGGAAAACGTGGCCGAGAAACCGTCAAACCCATTTCTGGTCTCGATGTGGATGCTCTACTGGGCGAAGAGGAGAAGGGCGACATTAGCCTTGATAACGCAGTACCCGAGTTCAAGCAGATGCTTGCTGCAACTGAGGAGCTTTCTCAAATCGAAGAGGCAGCAAAACAGATGGGCGCAATCATCTCTACGTTTGTCACGGAGAGCTTCGGCGATGCCAAATATCAACGTGCTCTTGAATGTCTTGGCGTCATGAGGGAGGAACTCATCAACCTCGAAGAACCAGGCCTGTACAACACTTTCATGCAAGACATGAAGAAGCAGCTAATCTCCGGAGCACTTGGAGGCGACAGACGAGACTTCTGGTTTAAGGTCCGATGGGGTCGTCTTGGTCTCATTGATAAGCAGCAGTCAGAGGTGTCCGATGTGTCACAAGAAGATGCAGACGAGGTACGTTCTTCGAATCAGACGATGTAATATGCACTGACATTGAACAGTTCTACAAATTAAAGTAAGGTAGTCTTGTAAGTGCAAATGTATCTATTGTTTGTAAAAGGGGTGGGCGTTTGTGTACCAATGTATTGATTGGCTGATGTGAGGTTTATCCTTCTCATGTAACGGGCCGTGTGCAAGCAGTGGCATTTCATCTACCACCTGCCTAACGAGTTTCTGTTTGACTCAATAAAACCTTCTACTTACTTTTAATACCTTTTCGGAGTGAATCATAGGGCCTTGGGCGCAAAAATCGAGACTGTGCTTTTCGCTGCCTTTTTTTTTAATCCTACCCCTTCGTATTTCCTTCCTTCTAACGCCACTGTCTTTCAACCTTCACCACATCCATCCTTCACTTTAACTCATCAGCACCACCATCTCTCCATTTCCATCTCACAACAACATTATTCAACACTGCTCCCCTAGTTGAACTCTCACTATTTCTTGTTTGATTTTTAATTTCATTCCTTCTATTTTCATCTGACATGTCGGTTCTTGATGCCCAGCTAGCCAAACTGCAGCAACTTCTAGGCAACGGTGTGAAGCTGGAGGAGAGACCGAGAGACCAAGAAGAGGACTACGACGAAACTTCAGACAACTCAGTCGGCGAGGGAGCTGACAACAACTACGCCGAGATGATGGAGCGTCAGAGACAAGCTACCAGAGAACAGATCTCTCAAACTGTTCAGCAACAAGAGGTCAACACTTATGCTGCCAGACGGCTCGAACTTGCCGAGAAGAAGAAAAAGGCGTTTGATAACTCCAAGTTTCGCATCTTTCAGTCGGTCTCCAAGGACTTCACCTTCTGCCCATTCAAAGTTGTGGTCTCGTATCCTGAACGCTTCGTGGGCAAGGCCAACAAGCCTCGTGTACGTATTACTGTTTTAACAACTCCCCGCAAGCTCACCATTCTACAGACAAAGCCATTTTTCACCAGAATCCTCTTCGAGAAAACCTGGGACTTGTAGGTCAATCTGATCAATGCTATGTATAGTGCTAACTTAACAAGCTTCTATCTTCATAATCCAGAGGAGCCGGCTAGAGACCCCTACCTTTTGATTCCAACAGCTCAGTTCGAAGTCTTCCTTGAAGAAATCAACCTCGAGCTCGACACTTCACTCAAGATCCCCCCCGGAGTGAACATGGAAAAGTTCTACCTCAAATTCGGCGAACATGGTACCCCACGCCCTCGATACTTGAAACGATCGGAGGAAGAGACATCTCTAGATGCTCGGCCATGGCCCGCTATTGACCAAGATGACATCAAAGGCTTCAAGGCGGCCACTCCAAAACAGCAACTGGCCTGGAAAGCAAAGTTTCGAATTGTCAAATCTGGGTTTCCACCCAGAAACAGGTCAGATCCTGACAAGGCAGCAAGAAAGAAGAGCCACCGAGAGCGAATGCTTCGCAACACCCAGAGATGTCTTGGTCTTCTAGGAGATCCCGATGGCTATGACGTTGTTTTCATTTGCGTCGATGTTGAGGCCATTGAAAGAAAACCCAACCCCGTCTCTGAAATTGGTATCGCTATCCTCGACACACGAGACACCGAAGGCGTCGATCCTAAGATTGTCGGCCGTGGCTGGTGGCCCCTAATCAAGACTCACCATCTTCGAGTCTATGAGTTTGCTGGTTTGCGAAACTACCAGTTCGTCAAGGGATGCCCTGACGATTTTGACTTTGGGTAAGGACGTCGTCTTTAGACTCCAACAAGCTACTAACTGTAACACAGGACGAGCATATTCCCAACAAATGCAACAGTTGCAGACTCCATCATGGAAATTTTCAACCCTTGGCTTAACGATCAACGAAACATCGTCATCGTTGGACATGATGTGAAACAGGACATCGCCTACTTCACTGAATTGGGCTTAGACCTAAGATTCCTCGGGGGGCTGGCAGAACCGGTGGACACTCAGGACATTCACCAAGCCTGGCGTGGTTCAACCAATGGACGAAGTCTCGGGGCCGTACTGAACGATCTTGATATCGCCCATAAGCACCTGCACAATGCAGGAAACGACGCGCACTACACACTTTGTGCCATGCTTGGTATTGCACTGGAAGACTTTCGGAAGGAAGAAGAGTTGAGCAATAAGATGCTCAACAAGGTTGACTGAAGGATGTTTTCGAAACTCGGAGTGATGGAAGACATGCATCCCGAAAATGCTCCAGGTGAGCAAGTTGGCAATTCCCAGAACGAAACGGGACCTGAAAGAGGGTAGATGATATTTCGAGACAGATGTAAAGTAACATCAGAACAAACAAAAACAGGGGTGAGAAGAGAACGGGTCTTTAGGACCCTTTATTCATACAGCGTCGAGCCTTGATAGCTTTTAACAAAGGCATATACCTTCACCTTGCTCCAAAGAGCTTCCTCTAAACCCAACAAACGCCATCGCTATGGAAACAACTAGTGTACAATATACACACGCGGCAAGACGCCCACGCTTAGACCCAGCCATTGATGATTCTGATAACAGCTTCGGCGACTGGTTCGTGAATCGAATACCGAACTTGGGGGAGTAATTTTCATGATCGTAATTAACTGTTCTTGTCCAAGAACTCCTTGGCCTCGTTGACTTTGGTCGCAAGGTAGGGGCTGCCACCTCGATCGGGATGGTTGAGAAGCATGAGAGTTCGGTGAGCCTTTCGGACCTTGTCCTTGGTGACAGCTCGCTCGCTAGAAGATGTTAGTGGGCTGGGTATGAGAAGAAGAGGACTGCGACGTACTTGAGAGACAGGATCAGAGTAGCCTCCTTCTTGGTCATCTTGGGCTCAAAACCGCCCTTGTAGAAGGCCTTGCCCATGGCTCCAACGCCGCCTCGAGATCGCCTCCATGCGACAAGTCCAGCCCGGCCCTGTAAGAGATATTAGTACCCGTAGTCACTGCCTGGAACCACTTCAAACATACCAAAAAGGCCGCGACGGCAGCGCCAGCACCTATAGCCATAACAGAAGCCATTTTGTAGAGCGATTGCGATTGACAACAAGTTCAGTGACGCAGAGTTATTCGGAACTCGAGATCGGAGTCACTTGATTTTTCCAGCCGGCGCGGACCGGAGGTAGAGGGGCGCGGGGACAAAAGTTTGTCCGGGATGCAACTGTTATCGATAAGACAGTTTGAGCAAAAAGTTTTTTGACTGACCGCGGAAAAGAGAAGGCTGTTCAAACCAGTGGGGTGGAAGTTGAATTGAAGTTGTTTTGGTCTTTCAGACCACCACTCAGGCAAAATGAGGTATGTCTTTATTGCTGAAGGGTTTTATATCGGGTGTTCGCTCTTGCAAAGGTGGAATGCTTGAAGTTCGCTCCCTGTGAGCGCGAGCATCTGTCATATAGCGACTCAAGCTCTACCATGAACTTTCTCTAACAAAATGCTTTAGAATCGAAACCTGTTACTTTTGCAGTCGCCCTGCTTATCCCAGCAAGGGAATCACCTTTGTGCGAAACGATGCTAGAGTCTTTCGCTTCTGTCGCAGCAAATGCCACAAGAACGTACGTCTACACATCATCTCAACCTACCAAAGATCTCGCCGCTGATACAGTTTTACAGTTCAAGATGAAGCGTAACCCTCGCAAGCTGAAGTGGACAAAGGCTTTCCGCAAGGCCGCCGGCAAGGAGATGACTGTCGACTCAACACTGCAGTTCGCCGCCCGCCGCAACGTTCCCGTTCGCTACGACCGAGACCTCATGGCCAAGACCCTCAAGGCTATGGAGCGTGTGTCCGAGATCCGCCAACGCCGTGAGCGCGTCTTCTACAAGAAGCGCATGGCTGGCAAGCGTGAGCGTGAGCTTGCCCTCGCCCGCAAGCTGGTTGCTGAGAACGAGCACCTCCTGCCCCGCATGCGCGGCAGCGAGAAGAAGCGCCTGCGCGATCTGGGCATGACTGAGGAGGAGATCGAGGAGATGGAGCCTGACCGTGAGAAGACCAAGGCCTTCGGCGGCGAGAAGAAGAAGGTCGCCATTGCGCTCGAGGTTGACGAAGATGACGATGACGATGACGATGAGGAGGGCAACAGCGGCATGTTCGACGATGAAGACGATGAGGACGAGGATGGTGATGAGGACGATGAGATGGATGATATCGATATGGATGCCTATTGAGTGGGAAAAGTCATGGGGGAAAGAATCTGAAAGAGAAAAGTTTTACATGGCAGAGACAGCGAGAGGTCTACGAGACAGGGCGTTATGGGTGTTTTTGATTCGAAGGCATACCACGGCGTTGGGATACTATAGAAAAGCCATTTTTCTTCGTCATGAGTTACACACCGACACCAATTGATTTGCGATGTGACTTTGGCGGGAATCATTGATGTTCCAGTATCCCAAGCCTTAGAAGCCCAAGTTGTTCTTTATCGTTGCCGCTCTACACACTTTTGACCAAACACTGTTGGTTCCGAAGCTTTTCAGACGGGAGTAGGAATGATTGGACAGTTATTTTATCTAAGACCAACCGTTGAGGAGAAAAACAGCTGCTGAGCCGGAACATGCGGGGAACTAGGTAGATTAGGAAGACATTGAAGATCAAGAATGAGATCTCATGACCCATGCCAAATTAGGTGATTGGAATAAACTGCCGTCTGATAGGACGACGTAAGCAGAACTCTGAGCGTCGCAGTTGCAAGGAGAAGCCTAGCAGAGGCCCTAGACAGACTCTCAAGGCGGGCTGAAAGGCCATGTTTTACTTTGCTGGGTTAGTAGCATGCTCGCCCGGCTGACGATCTCTTATCGAGCCGCTGCATGTCTTGGGCAAAAGGCTTTAATTCGTAACTGGGAGGTGTCCAACCGACACAAGTCAAGGGTCCAATTCCTTCTTCTCTGCCCTTTTTGTTTTCCTTGGTTTTATCTCTACATCTATTCTTTTTCTCTTCTGTGATTTTTGCGTTTGCGAGTAGTGTTTTGTATTCTTGATTTGCTTGAAGCGAGTAACCTTGAATGATCTGACCGTGCTCTGGCTGGCTGGCTTTGTTACTATGAGTGAAAAGGCGACCGTAGAGGCAACGCCTCTCATACGAGGACGACTTCAACAACGACCACGAAAGTCACCTCATTCCACCATCTTAGGCCTTTTGGCCGCTGTTTGTCTTGTCACATTCTTCCACCGCCGGCCTTTTCCTTACCCAGTGAACATCGAGGATCCAGCAGACAAGCCATGGACTTGGAGCGATGTAAGCATACGTAAACTATGGATAAGATATCTAAAAGGCAGACTAACAAAGAAAATAGGTCAAGCCAAGCCGAAAACTTCATTGGGAACCGTGCTATGAGAACTTTGAGTGTGCAAGACTTGACGTTGGTAATTCACCATCTCTTACTGTTGTATATACTGACTTGGACATAGGTCCCAATGGACTGGCTTGCGCCCTCGGACGATAAGAGAGTTGTCCTTGGTGTTATCAAGCTACCGGCCAAGACAAATGACAACCCTGTTTCTCCGCTCTTTGTGAATCCTGGAGTATGATGTCTTTGTCCCTGAGGCTTCTGGAGCTGACTTATGGACGTAGGGACCTGGCGGATCGGGAGTTAACTTTGTAAGAAAAGAGGGACATATCCTGCAAGCAGCTGTCGGTAACAACCATGTAAGTTGAAAAGTCGGAAACTCTGGTCAAGCTTTATGTTTATAATTCCAGGACGTTATCAGCTTCGATCCTCGTGGAGGTGAGTTATACCAGTCCTTACCAAGCACCGCTGTTATCACCTAACACTTCACAGTCGGCGTCTCTACACCTCGAGTTGAATGCTGGGGCTCTTCTCAAAAGAGAAAGCTATGGAGTCTCCAAGACACACCCGTTGCCGACGAACACCCAGGTCTTATCTACGATGCCTATGCCCGAGCATCTGCCTACTCGGGAACTTGTGAGCAGGCTATGGAGGAAACTGGTCTTCTGCCGTTCCTCGGTAGTGCATCCATCGCTCGAGACATGCTAGAGATTCTTGACAAGACAGGTAGTGAGAAGCTACGATACTGGGGATTCAGTTATGGCACTATTCTTGGTGGCGTTTTTGCTGGACTATACCCTGAGCGTGTTGAGAGACTGGTCAGCGATGGTAAGTTTACGATATATATGCCATTGTAGTTCTGACTGACTTGAGCCAGGAAACGTTGACTATCACGACTGGTTCAACTTGGATCACGGCAACTTTGTCTCTGACACAGATATGATCTTCGATGGATTCGACAAAGCGTGCCATAAATCCGGGCCCCTCAAATGTGCCTTCTATGCAGACTCGCCAAAAGCAATTGAGGAACGTCGAAGCAATCTCCTCGCCCATCTCAAAAAGTCGCCTGTTCTCGTTCCAGCCTGGACTCACGATTCTGGCCCTGAACTACCTCTCCTCGTCACCTATTCCCATATTCAACGCCTTATCCAAACATCCATTTATTCTCCGCTAAAGAAGTTCCCTCAACTTGCTCGTGTATTCGCTTCCTTAGAGCAGGGCGATGGAATCCCCTATTATGAGATGGTGATGGAGGGTAAAAACAAGAGCCTCAATGGAGATATGTGCGAACTGGGGGAAACTCCTGCAACTATGCCCCTCGAGACCTCTATGGGGCTTGACGCTTTCCCTGCTATCATGTGTCTGGACTCAAAGCCTGTGACAGAAACACCACAGGAGATTGCAGAATATTTCGACAGAATCACACACAAGAGTCGTTGGGCGGGGGCAGTCAACTCCAATTTCCGAGTGTCCTGTGTTGGAAGAAAGACAAGACCAAAGTGGAAGTTTACAGATGGTGAATCACCACTAATACCCACGATAGGAGATATGAGACTAACTTTGAGAAGCCGACTTTAGGGGTGATACAGCCCATCCAATTCTATACATTGGCAATATGGCAGATAACGTGACGCCTTTGCAGAGTGCGTTTAACAACTCTGCCAAATTCCCCAGCTCAGTTGTCCTCAAGCAGAACTCCTACGGTGTAAGTCTCATCCTATTTCTGTGTCACTCTGTCTAACTTCAGCCAAAGCATTGTTCGCTGGCGGCGCCTTCAGCATGCTCCCTTACCTATATCCGAGAATACTTCCAGAAGGGCACATTGCCTCCTGCTGGTGCCGAGTGTGATTCCGATTATGACCTTTTCGAGATGCCTGGGTTGGAAGAAGATGTGACTGGTTTGGATGAGCTCAGGTCGATTGCGCTCAAGCTGTCAAAGGAGGTTGAGCTTCCCAAGGCCTTCTGAGAAGGTAATTGTTTCCTTGCCCTCAGACTTACGAGCCTCGGGAAGGTTCAGTGCAACGAGATGAAGCATTAGTTCTCTCAAGCGGAGAGTTGTGGACATGACTAGAAAGATATGAAAGACGCGAGATTTAAATCAAGAAAGTAACTAGTAAGATCAACCCATATAGCTCTAAGCCTTCTAACCCCAATCCCAAACGTCCCGCTGTCATTGTCAAGCCTTATTGTTCGTTATGCTTAACATGATACCCGTGATGGGCCTTTTCGGGCATTCTTAGACCCTGATCAACCTCCTCCTTCACCTTCTTGGCCAATTGCTCACCTCTCAATCTTTCTTCTTCTCTCATCCTCTCCTCTTCTTCAAACGAAATAGCATGCTTCCAGTTTCCGGCTCCACCTCTGCCACCAAGTCCTCCCCTCGCAACGTGATTCTTCTTGAGGCTTGCATTCACAGCAGCCGCTGTCTTCTGAGCCATCTCGTCTTGCTCTTTGGCATCTGGTAGTTCCTCTGGATTGACGTAATTGCCGAAGCCACCACGGCCAGCTCGTGATGGACCGTTGACGGATGGCTGGGCCTCATCTGTGGCTAGGTTCTGTGCTTCAAGATCGGCCTGAGAGTGTGAGATACTGAGCAGATGATTGAGCAAGGTCAGCTTACGTTGGCGGCATCATCAGGTTTGCTTGATACGAAATTGCCGGCACCACCTCGACCGACTTTGCGATATACGTCCTGATCAGGCATTTTGTGATGTTGTTTAGATTGTGTGAGGCTTAGATATGCGCGTCGATTGCTCGGAAACTATGTGGTCGCAGTAACAACAGATTTGGCTTTTACTCTCCAAAAGAAAAGAAAAAGCATAGAACAAAGTATTTCCCTCACTCTTTAAGTCTCACAAATTATTAAAAATACAGTCGTCACTACGCCACTGGCCAGCGTGGGGGGTGGTCTTGTAAGGTACAGTTCTGTTACAAGTGGCCTCAGAAGTGTTACGCATCTCGCTATCTTGACTCTCTTTTCCGTGTGTCAACGCATTTGGACATGGGAAAGGCTCCAGCGCCCGCCGGAAATCGAAACTAACGTTGTTTTAATTAATCTGGGGTACATGAGCTAGGCTGTAGATCTTGCGGCGCGGCTATGTTCCGTCTCCTGTGTGTGACTTTGCCTTAAATACAGGCAGAAAACAAGATATTATAATAATTATTTGTTTTCAGGATATGTTTATCTTTGCTGATTAACACGAGATGTCTCTGGAAAAGCCTCTGATTTCGTTGCTGTGGCTGATGAGCGAGTTGATGTCATGATCGGCGTCTCTCCAGGAACAGGGCAGATATCAGGTATGAAGGCTTCTGCCACAGATTTTGGACTTTCGCCGTTGCCGGCCAGAAATACAAGAATTTTTAAGACCAAAATCCTCTGTAGGTCGTTCACTGAAGTACAGAAGCTTCTTACAATACCCTCACGCTTTCACAAGACAAAAAGGTGCTCTGACAATTCGAAGCTAGGGCTCCGATATCGGCAATGACTGTTCGTCACCAATTTATGACTATACTTGCGAAACTACAGGCCATAGACCTTATTTGCTGACGAAACTTACAGTGAATTGCAAATGATAACCTTTTTGAGCTCATATCTTCAGATTAGCACGCCATGACTTGCCTGAATTTGCATTTTAGGGCAATACGTGGCCTCCATCCATAGAATCCAGTCAAGCCTCGTCAACAACTTAACTTATAGCCAACAATAGTCAAGCCACAGAGCTTAATTAGTAAGAAAAAGGTTATCGCGTTTCTGGAATAAGAATCAAAGAACCAAGGAATTCGGGTACCCGTCGTAGGGCTCATCGTAGGGCTCGTCGCCGAGGCAGGGTCCCCTCCCAAGATTCCTTCGTCCCATGTTCTAAACTGGCCGAGCCCGATAAGCATTGCTGATCTACGGGAGTTGGCAGACTAGACCATGGCATTGGGAACGTCTGTAGCAGTTAATGGTTGATCGCAGTGATGGGAATCCTTGTCATGTCTTCGTGTTGGGCCGGATGTGAGGGAGATCCAAAAGACAATGATATGATTCCACGTGGACGGAGCTTCCATGTCATGCAGGAACAGCTCAGGAACATAATAACCCTCAACATGCCTACGTTGCCCTTGACTCTTGTAACATGTCAAGTAGCATCGTCCAGGCATCCTTCAAACACTCTCTGTCAGTGTTCCAGTATTAGACTGAGGCATGAATTTCCCCATTCTTATCAAGACGGATACTGAGAGGAATATCCACATTCTCATTAGAATCCCTGCTGTGATGCAAGTGTTAAAGCACGCACACCCCTGTGTGTATGGTCGACGCTATATGTGCGAGTCCCGCTCAACCATATCCATATCAGCGGCCGCGTCGTGATAGAGGGGTAACAGTAGGTAAATCCAGTGAAGGCGGGGGAAGCCTCGGCGACAGTACAGGACAGCAAATAGGTTCTCACAGAGACGGAGCTTCGGGCTTCACTGCCGCTCTGAACCGACAGCAATAGGCGGCATCATGTTCTAAGTGCCGGTGGTACGAGTTAAGCCGCGGTACGGTATGTGATGTACAAATCGGCTGTCTGTTGTCCGTGACCGCCGTACCGTACCGTGCAGCACTGAGTACGCTGAGTTCCCTTACATAGGAGTGGATTCAAAGGTCCGAATAGGGTCTGGGTCGTTGCAGCTCATACATATTATACCATCCATGAATAACTCTGTATCATCCACTTTCAACACGCTCAATGTTGCCCTGTAGACCAAAGGTCGTGACCGAACATTCCATCTGCATCGAACCCTTTTGGATTAGTGTTAGGTCTTCTGCCCCCGGGGAAGAGGTTATTGTTGGGTTGGTGAACTGGACTGAACTGCGTGTTTCTGGCGTATCACACACCCGGGTCCCAACTGTCATGAAGCCCATACTCCAATAGGGAAAAGCCTATGAACCGGGCAGCGGGTCATGGGAGAGCCGGTCTTTGTTTGGTGCTGGTGCTTGTGCCTTATCAAGCACCCCGGATCGCCATAGTGCAGGCGGCTGGCCAGTGATTTGCATCGCAGAACAGACATCCAGGACGAGAGGGAGCACTGGACTCAGGCCATTGTTGCGCTACAATGCACTGTACTGTACAGCAGGCATTCTCGACGCCTTCGTGCCAATGTCTCAGAGTTGGCCAATGACCGGCATACTCGCACGGCAGTGAGGGAGTTTTTCTCTTCAATCCTTTGCCTACCTTAGCCAAGACAGGATCGAAGATCGAGATTGGTAAACTGTGGAGGAATGTTTGCTGAGTCTGATTGGCTTTGCCCAGGTAAGCTCAGAAGCTCCCAATGCGTCCCAGAATTCCACTCTGAGGCTCTGATGGAGTCTTTGCTATAGGGAATCCATCTTTTTTCCCACACCAATTTGAGCATGTTTTTTTATGTATTTTGTTGGTTGTTCGCTTTAATGTTAGAGTTACATCATATGTCAGAAAAATCAAAAAGTCAATGAGCAATCGACCAGAGAAGAAATGGTCAAGAATCCACGGCATGATGGCCTTCGACAAGGGGGCCATGGCAAGGGGAGACCATCTGATGGCGTCATTGTATCACAAACTTGAAATAAGAAAAAAAGAAGAAAAAAAGTTGAAATCTTGTTACCAATTGTCAAAGCTACTAGACTTCGGCATTGTTTGTGTAAGAAAGACACTGTACAGAGCCACCGAGGAGTAATGCGACCATTCCAATCAATGCTCCAGATCATTAGCTCCATGTGTCAAAGCCCAATCGTTGCCAAAAATTGGCATTGAAGGGCATAGCTTCATTGGCAGTTTTTTTCCGACGTGAGCTGGGATTCAAATTGATCGTCGAAGCCCTATCTCAAGAGAGTAGTGGTCTCGGAGGATAGTCAGGAACATGTTGTAAATCTTGAGTGCTAAAGATGGATTTTGTGCCTTGGTTTGCTTTTGATCGAGTCAACATTCCAATTCATGTCTTGCGAAATTCAATAAACAATTACAGAAACAAGAGAGATCTCGATAGGCTGGACTAAGAAACCCGGCAGTCCAATATTTGATGTTGCACCTTTCCACAACTACCTATCACCAGCACTGTACGTACTGGATGTGTACTTACATACTTATGCATGCGCACAACAGGAATACCGGTAGATATGTCAAGGTTTCTTCCCCACGATGTGATGCCTCCTCCTGATGGTCCTTGTGACCAACAATTGGTAGGCTTGTCAGGTGAGACCGGTCAATCATCCAGGACAGGTTTAGAACATAGACGGGATGATCTTAGCCATTTGAGGGGTAACAAACAAAGTGTACTGTACAGTATCTCTACAATCCTGGCTGAATATCACAAACCTATCCTATCGAACAGCGAATGTAAAATGCAACTGCGACTAGAGAGAGCTCTAGGATTCGACGTTACGTGCAGCTAATTGCCGCAAAGCATTGGCCATTGGGACGACACTGCGACAGCTTCTCCTCCCTCTGAGGTATCATCATCCATCGCTCGGGTTGTTTGCTACGTTGGCATATACACCCCCGCATCCCTTTTGCCTCTCTGCCTCTTCCCTTATTACGTGAGAATCTGGTTAATCTGGCTTCTTTCTTCAAGAGGTACAGTGCATTGCGTGTCGTCAAAGAGACCATACCATCTTTCAACTGAGCAATACGCCGACCGACTTCTTTTACCCTGCTGAGCACGGTTCCCTTTTCAGCTCTCCCCTCTACTAATTAGTGATGCCTGGAGCCTCCGCGCTGCGCCTTAGTTGCGCTCTAGAGGCTAAAGATTGCGGTGGCAGCTAAACTCAGGGCATCTCCTTTTACTGTTCCCACAGAGTTCAGACTCGAGATGACAGCGCCACAGTGTAGTGGGCGTAGCTGACGAGACGCCCATGAAAAGGACAAGCAGCTAAAACTTCTGGGCGCTTGTTATAGACACGCCCCATGTCCATTTCGGGGAAACGCAATCAAGTGACTGATGATGAGCATGGAGACGATATCTCGTACTCGAAATGCGAGAATATTCTCTGCGAGGTTTTAATATAGAGTAATAGTAATACGTTCCTACGCATTCAAATAAATACGTTTTGAGGTTACATGGAAACAAACTGTGGTTCTGGCAAATAGCTGTCATTGCTTTCAGACAACCAAAAAAAAAAAAAAAAAAAAAAGAGTTGGAAAAGAAGGGGTCTTAAACTTTTTTTCCTTGGATCGCCGTGGAATCAGCCATTGCCGAATAAGAACTCCTGTCCAACGAGCTTTTGCCCGACAACAAGAGACACAAAAACCATGTCCGGGCCGGGCTATATTAAAACATCAGCCCAGTCCAGCGATCAGTTGACCGAAGAAACAGGGTTATCTGATCAGATCAGGGCTCCTCACCTTGGCTTGAGTTGGGACGTTAAACCAAAAAGGAGTAGGGTCAAGGGTTAGGTCAAGGGTTTAGGTCTGAAGCGACGGGGATCATCACCACGTGTAAGTGGTACGCAGTACGGATACTGACACTGATAGAGGAGTCATTCAACGGATGTCAGGTCAGGACGTTAATGTAATGAGCCGGTTTGGTACCGTCTCCTGTTGGCATTTGAGAATGCTTCTTGCAAGTCATTCATGAATGACTGGTTGTGAATGCTCGATTTATCGCGGGACTCTAATCTCTCGTACCTGGATACGGCTGATGTGAGCCGCTTGCGTTTAAACTCTACGTAACATCCAGTCCATTCAGGTACACAATTCTAACTGCACAATTAAACTCAAAACATAAAAACTTCATGCAGCGGCCCATGGGAAAGGATTATGTACATACGTGTAAAAGGTCACTGAAACAGGTTTTCCAAACCTCCACACAAAAGGGCTCGAAACAAACCCATCCCTCCTTGGTCCGACGTGTTATTAGACGCGTCTCAAGCTGGTACAGCTAGCGAGAGACACGAGAGCCTCGTTACATTCTCTGGTCCTTGACCTGAAGGGCTAGGTACTATCTCACTTATCTATTTACTGAAGCCCTCTTCCAGAAACGGAATCGAGGCTTTCATTGTATCGTGGGGGAACTCAAGCCACAAGAAGACGGAAGAGCTTATTCCATGAGGGCAGTAAAAAGTTTCGATGCAGGGCAAATCGATCCCTAGGAGTAAGATTCTCGGTTAAGATTCTCGGCTCGCTTCTAAAATATCCGATGCAAGATGAGTCGGTCACTGGGTCGAGATGAAGAAAAGCTAAACAACTCTCGAATCAAATCGAGCACCGAGAAGGATACCTGGACCTTGGAAGCATAATCTGAGACACGTTCGCTATCACCGCATAGAAACGTATGTACGGAGTACTGTACTGTCATTTCCAGGTAAGCTATCGACATGCATCGAACTATTGTTTTCGATGGTTAAAGTGGCTCGCGCATCGAGACACATCGAGCAGCCCAGCAGCCCTCTTCTGTGCGACCTGTGCTTGGGTATCTGAAAACCTAAGACCATGGATCAGGGCGAAACATAGTCTATACAAAGAGTCCACTAGTTGTATGGAATCTCCCCAAGATAATCCTAAGATATCATAAATATTTTGTCACCTAAGTCTGGTCTCAAGTTGTCAGCCATCGCCTTCTAGCCAGGCTTGGCTTCAGCGAAGTAAATGAAAGAGAGTGAGCGCGCACCTTTGCAGTACAGTACGGAGACACACCGTACGAGTGTACAGCCCCTCTTTCGATTCCCCAGGCTTCAACACCACCCCACTCCATGTCCATCTCCAAATCAGTCCTCCATCGTTCATTTCATCAACACCCTCTCCGCCCAGTGCGAGCTTTCCATTGCCCATCTCGATTAAGCCTGGAGCGGACGTCGGATGGGCTCGCCAAGCTAGACCACGGGGCCACTGTCCACTCTACCCGTCTCGGAAGTTGGGGAAATGGAGAGCGAGCAGGCAGAGTAGGCAGAAGTTCTAGTGCTGTGGCCTGTGGGTGAGTGAGGTGAGTGAGTGAACTGTACAAAATCGTGTACTGTATCATGTACGACGAGAGGATGAGAACATGGACGCGTCGGGTGACGAATCAGCCCAGAATCGTCCATGGCAGAGGCGATTTGACTGCTGATGATTCCCAACAAGAAAAACGGACGATGAGAACCCGAACGCGACCCGGTACGTCTCCCTTGCTATCGCACTTGGTCGACATGCTCCCGCTGAACTCTTCTTCCATCTCGACCGGCAACGTTTGTCCAGGCCAGACGGGCCCTGCTGATGAGTTGAGTGAGATACAGCTGCTCCAGGGAAACGGTTAGTTTCATCCCCTGGCCACAACGTTGTGCAGCGGACGAGAGGACCCTGGCACGTCTGCACTTCTTTTTATGATGGTGCACAAAGAGAACCATCACCCATTTCATACCTTATCGAGAAAAGCCTATCCAAGGATCCAATCACGGGCACAGCGCAAAGCACAGCGCCTCATGCACCACGAGGAGGGGAATGAGGGGATACGTACCTCGGATTTCCGCCCGTCTCCCTCGCCCGTCGTTGTTTCTCGCTGGTAGATGGTACCTGAAAGTCAACAATGAAGTTTATACACTTGCAGCTGCCTCTTCATAAAAGGAGTCAGGCACTATCGTGTCGTATCTCCTTCTCACATATCTATCTATTCAGGTCGCCAACAAGGGGAAGATGGCTCAGCCCCTGTTTGCCGTCCGATTGCGACGTTCTCTCTGGCCAGTTCCTTAATAGGGCGCATCGTACGCCCACTGTTTACAAAGGACACGCCCCCCACGAGCCAGGTCAGGCGCTCTCCCACTCCTCTTCCTTGCTGCACCTCAGTTCGGGCAACAGAGCCAACCAATTGGCTCGTCTTACACTCTCCACCTGTCGCCATTGAATGGATGGATGCCCCTGGGCTTAGGGGAGAAGGCGTTGGAACCGGTGGCCGCTCCAGGCTTGTTTGGCTACTTGGTTCATTCAAGTAGAGCCATAGAGGGAGGCCCCTCTCATACTTTCAAGGCCAAGGTCATGTTCAGTGATTCCTCAATGGGTACTAGCGAGGTGATAAAATCACACAGCCAGATATCTATTCAGAGCCAAGATACACTCCCCCGCACCTTCTGCCACACACCTTGGCTGGTCTCCCAAAATATTATTTCTCGTTTGTCTCTGGGACTTTACTTCTCCTTCTTCAACACTTGACACTTGACAACCTCACTTTGCAAACTTTCAAGCCCAAGAGCAACTAACAACACGAATCCAAACACATAGTTCGAGATCGACACGACTGAAGTCGGTCGAATCCTGAACATCCATCCCAAGTTGCCGGCAATGGCCTCATCCAAAGTACGCTGCCCTCAATCCTCAGAGGGAAACCGACCCGAGCCCTGCCTCATACCCCGATCTTGCCCTGTCATGATCTCTCCGTGCACGACCTGCCAGATGGCAGAACAACCTTCCAAGGCCCAGATTTGCTGATCTCCTTCATCCACTTCAGGAAATGCAGCAGTCCTCGAGGCCATTGACTCAGAATCGTTCTCCGATGTCGTCCACGTCGTCGGCCCTGCCTGGCCGTCAATCCCACGCTCGGACGAGCTCGCACTCGCTGCTAACAGGTGCTCTGAACGCCAACCACCGAGTGACTCGACGCAAGTCTGTCACCAACCCGAATGCCAATGTGACCGCGATCGCCGCCGCTCTTCGGGAAAGTGAGCGTTCTTCCGCCTTGCCTATCGGTAGTGGTGGACGCCGGATGTCCAAGAGCGCTGCTGCCCGGGCCGCTCTCGTCGGCAGCCTTCCCTCTCCCCCCGCTAGTCTCCCGAACCACAAGTCGATACCCGAAACGAAGCAAGAACTCAATGGTAGCGCCATTGAGGACGATGTGAATGAGGGCTCGGCTGACGAGGGAGCTACCAAGTTCCAGAAGGCTCGTCAACGCCGTGCCAGCGATGGCCAGACTCTCAAAGAGAGCAAGAAGAGCAACAGGGTTGAGGTTCGCTGTGACAAGTGCGGTAAAGGCTACAAGCATAGCAGTTGCTTGACTAAGCACTTGTTGGTCCCCCTCCTCCCAATGACTTGCCCCAGCACAGCAGCTCTTATCTTGAGATGAGAGCTGTTTTTTTTTTTTTTTTTTTTTTTTTTTTTTTTTTTTTTTTTTTTTTTTTTTTTTTTTTTTTTGGCGTGTAACGTTTCGTATCCATGATCGGTGTCACTGACTGTGTCTAGGTGGGAACATACACCTGAGTGGGCTTTGACCTCGAAGCTGCTCATTTCCAAGCATCAGCAGGTTCAACTGCTTGAGGCTGCTTCTGTTCTGGTAACCATGAACGGCGTTGAAAACAGCGCTGACACCCCCCCCCGAGTCCACCAAGGACTTCCAGAGTGAAGCTGGTTCATCCTCGCCTGCTGCGTCTGGATACTCCGATCCCGCTGAGCGACAAAGCTCTGCCGACACTACCCCACCTCCGTTTGCTGAAGGGGTCAATGTTGACGGCACTTCGTACCGAAACAAGCGCTTCAGCAGCAATGGCGGATACGCGACCAGCTTCCAGTCTGCTTCGGCTGCCTCCTTCGGAGCAGGAAGTATGCCGTACGGTTCAGGATTTGGTCACTACCGCCAGCCAAGCCATGAACACCGCCCAGGATCTTCCGGGCGTAACGCTACAGGCGAGGACGATCGGGACCTGGCTGCTGCTGTTGAGCTTCTTAGCTGCAGCTTTGGGAGCAACAACGGATCCCGACCTGCCATGGTTCCTGCTGATGCCCCTCCCGTTCCTCCGCTGCCAGCTCAATACCTTGATCAGGCAGCATCTCTGTCTGCAAGCTTCATTAACAGCTTTCCAAGTCGACAGCCTGAGAGCTTCACTCGTGGTGAGATGAGACGCCCCAGCGACGACGTCAGAATGGAGGGTAGCGGTGATTCGGTCATGGATGATGACGACTTCGAGATGCGTTCGCGCGGTCGTAGTGAAGATGATGACGATGGTGTTTTTGGTCGCATGGAGGAATGAAAGATTTTGTATGCATCACTAATGGGTTAACGATTGGGACGGAGTATATGTCTTGGGTCGGGCATGTTGGCTCTGGAGTTGGATTATATATGGGATGACGTCGATGGACATACACGTTATTCCTTCTTATTTATATGTACACATACCTATACAGCGTGTTGGTTGAGGTGGACCAAGCTCCGCCACGGATCTTTAGCACCGATGAGTTGGAAAGGCCCTTCTTTGCTTCGCCCAGGTTATTTGGGGATACAAGGAGCTAGATGAGATTGCATTGCCACGAGGTTAAAGTGAGGATTCGGATAGGCGTCGAGTTGGCACCCAAATAAAGACCTATCTATCAAATGGATCAAATATTGAGAATCACATTGTCGTGTTCTAACATTGACTCACCATGAGATGTGAATAGGAATGAAGAAGCATCAAATTGGGAAGAATGAGAGAGGTGATGAGACATCACGCAGTTCTTCAAAGTCACACCGGCGCAGAAGAAGATGCAGACTCTTCTGTTAGAGGACTGTTGAGGGAAGGGAGATAGCAAGATGGGAGAAAGCGAGCAGCTTCCTCCTCTTGACCACACTTGATTGAAGCGCGAATGATGGATCTTCAATTGGAAAAGAAGAAAGAGAAGAAGAAGCTCATCATCTTGAGGAAGAAAATTCATCTTAGTCGGCTGGTGAAGCGATCCCGGGGGACAAGAAAACTTTTGACGTTGAGCCATGATGTCAAAATTAAATGGTAGGAGTGCCTGCTAAGATATGCGAAGTCTAGACGAGTCTTTTGTATCACCTACGATGAGTGTCCTAAGTTTTTCTTGTCTCCTCTACGCGACTAACCCATTGTCATCTTAGTTTTGAGTGTGGAGAAAATGAAGTCAGTTACCCTTGACGACGACGGGAACGACGTCAACGTCACATCTATTGGATCACCCCCACTCTGTCGCTCCAGCTGTCGCTATATTCCCTGACGCACAAGAAATACCGACCTACACTGCTACTTTACCTACTTCGGATACATAAACATCACCAACTATCAGCGCCCTGCTGTCTCTCCATCGCGACGCTCTCATACCTAGTATATATTTGTCCTAGACAAGTGGCGTGTCTCAACTCGGAGACGATGACTTCGCGACGAATCGCCGCAGCTGGCGATGATGACACAGCCCTGACGACAATTCCATCCTCGCCAAAGGAGGTCCAACAACCTCCGCGCACCTTTCGCGACGTGGTCCCCCGCCAGGCGCAGTTCCCTATCGCTGTTGCGACAAGCTTCGCGATGGCTTCGCTTGGATACAGCTTGCTGGGCGAGCTTACCAATGGCGAGCTTGCTGCTCTGAGCCGAAGCCAGGATACTTGGGCAGAGGTTTCGCTTCTTGCCGGATGGAGAGTGTGAGTCGGATGCGCTTGGGACTTGGAAGAAATACTAACGGTGATGCTAGGATTGAATTGACATTGGGATGGTATGGCAAGCTTGACAGCCTGGATGCTGCGATGCTGAATCTTCTCGCCCATGGCCCTCACGTCAGTTGACTCCACCCGTCGCAAAATATGGACCAGCAAAAAACTGACTGATAAACAGTACTACCTCCTCTCAACCTTTTATGAACTCAACTGGACTATTTCGGCTTCGGCTCTTGCTATTGATATTCTCTCAATCGCTGTGCCTTTCTTCCTGCTTCGCCCGCTCTCTACTATCCATACACCTTCGGCTGCTGCTGCTGCAGGTCTGCCCAACCGCGAGCTTCTCGATCTTCCTCTCCAGACGTACACGGCCGCTCTATCAACGGGCATCTACACCGTTGTCCTCGTCCTGTCGCTTCGATTCATTCTGCCTCGTATTCTGGTTGTCAACTACTCAGGAGTGCCAACATTGGAGCCCGCCTACAATGCTTCATATGCTGCCATTCTCCCCGTGACGACTCTTTTCGGCATCGCCGCCAGCACTTTCATCTTTGCGCCTTTCGCCACGACCGCACGTGCCCAAGAGGACGACAAGCTTAACGAGTTTGATCCCGTGGCTGCATCTCTCCGGGAGACCGTCTGGTGGAATGTGTGGGGTTACACTGTCAAGACCAAGGTTGTTATCCGTCGAACAATCGTCGTTGCCCTTGTCACCGCGGTAAACACGTTCCTCACCTCGTCCAAGACCCTGTATCGTGTCGATGCCTCTGGAGCTGCCGTGTATGCGGGCGTCTGGGCATTTGCTGCCATCTGCAGCGGTATTGGTCTGGGTTTCGTGGGCGGAGATTAAATGGCCGAGATATTATATTCTGGAAGGCTATATCAGCCTTACAAAGACGAACTTGGTGGGGAGCAAGGAAAGGGTGTCGAGAATATCCTTGATTTGAGATGGAGGGATCAATACCCTGGTTTCATTTATCGATCGGAGTCAGAAGGATTCAAGGCGTGGTTACTTGACGATGTTGTCATTGTCAAGACCCTGGGTTTTGATATTTATTGCCTTTTCTATGTAATTTTACCAGGTCTTTTCTTTTTCTGTTACTATGCTATCGTATGAATACCATTTTTAGGAGTTCTTCTCTAAAGTCGTCGATTCATTTCTTACGAAGTGATATTTAGGCAGATATGAAACACTGCATTCATCGCAGCTGAGACTGTCGAGATATCGCACAGGTGCCTTGACTGCTTATTAGGCAACGATCGGGCATCCTGGGCAACGGCTTGGCGTCTTCTAGAAGGAAACAGGGTGGTGTGCGCCTCTAAACGGGGATACTCCAGCATCAGCGAATTAACAACAAGGAGAGGTCAGTCATAGGGCTGAGGCGCAGATCCAACTGGGGACAAGTCGATGTAAACTAGCGGAACTAAGAGACTGTACAGCCTCGGGCGATTCTTGACGAGAACAAGGGTTTCAACGTTAAAATTGCCTGCAGCGCGATACGATACAGTACAAACACTAGACTACGCCCGAGAATCAAGGCAGCAGAATTGGGTGCAGACTGATCGACAATTCGGTATACTCAAGGGGATGTCTACCCAGGCAAACACCAGTAAAACGAGTCCTAAGCTTACAGGCCCTGCTGAGCTGGCTCCCCCATTTCTGGGTCTTTTATGACGCATTGGGCATGTGAATGCAAGAAATGAAGTTTGTCAGTCATGGTTCACTGTCGAGATTGTGAAATGGTGGTGTTCGTGGGACAGAATGAGGCGTTGGTCCTGGTCTCGGTCCTGGATATAGGACGATTTGATACACCCCTGTTAGACATTTCTAGGCTGGGGGGACTCCACAAAGAGTGCCTTGAGTGTCTCTTCCAGACTCATGAGCCTGAACAATATGGTAATTATGTCAATTTAGAAGAGAGATAACATAAGAGTAGTGTTATCTTGGAATGAATGAATCAGTCACGGTAAAGTTGAAATGCCTATCAAGAGTCTGATGCCTGGTCACCCGGTGTATGTAGGTAGGTTCAAGATGAATCACAAACTACTGCTAGTCCTCCCATCCCTTTCTAGACCTGCATATCTCCATTGGCTAGCCCGATAAGCCTCTACTCTATTGCTCCAACCTGCATAAGGCGTCACGCCTTTTTGCTGCAGTGCCCGGCATCTCGGTATCCATCTACGGGTCCCGTGCCTGGCTTGAGTAATAAGGGTCCCCATATCGTCCTGCAAGATATGCCTTATGGCTGGGGCTAACAGAGCAAGGGGTTGTTTGTATGGACGTGAGTCTCTTGAGGCTCCAGTGTGCCTATGTGTAGTTTCAACCTCTTTGCGCAAACGGGTTGAAAACATGAAGTATAAGAAGAACGGCCTTGTTCCTAAGGACAGTATTTCACAATTCCATCTTCACTCACATCTTTGCACAACATCTTACAATCACTACCGCTATAACAACAATTGCAATCTTCTGAGAGAACACCTAAAGCAAAGAAACACACCCAAAAGTCTTTAACATGGCTAGCTACTACAACACTACCGCCTCTTACGCTAGCCCCCCGGCTTTCAAGAGATCTCGAAGCATCAAGAGTGACCATGAGATCGATCTCAATGGACCCATTGAGGTTGTCGGATCCGTCAAGTCTGGAAGCAGCATCAGTCTGAACGGCGATGTGATTGTTCGAGAGAAGGTTGACGCCTATGGAAGCCTTGGTCTGAACGGAAGCATCAGATGCGAGTGAGTATGACCCTTCTCCTGAGTGGATTCCGAGACTGACAAAGAAACAGTGGCAAGGTCAAGGCCTATGGAAACATCTTGGTGAACGGATACACCGTTGCCAACGACAAGATCAAGGGTTGTGGAAAACTCCGAGTCGTGGGAACACTCGAGGCCACAGAATTGGAGATTTATGGAAACGTGAGCATTACAGGACTATTGTAAGTATACTCGTAGCTATGACCATGACTCAACTAACAAGATAAAGGAAATGCCGACGTCTTGTTGTCTACGGAACTCTGACATTGATCGGAAGCGACTCAAGCTACTATGTCACAGAGTCTGAGCAAGTGGCCGGAGCTGTCATGATGAGGGAGACTGAGCCCGACTGGGACTGGTAACTGGATGTTATGATGTGACGGAATTGTGAATAAGGAGTCACTTGTATGGTCAGGAGGCTATGGTTGGGGCTTGTTGTATTACTAGATTGGAAATTGTGTCTTGGGTTTACTTTTGGGAATGTATTTCGGTCGTTTTGCTTGGCGTTGGATACTTAGATTCATCATGGATTCAGTTCTATCTTAGAGGAGGAAGTCTTTCACAAGAACAAGATTGCAACAGGAGATATTTAGATTGGAATACACAGTTACAAGGGAACGTAAAGTGCCATCACGACTAAGACAGCCAAAGAAATGCCCTTGGATTTCTCATGGACATGTCCAGTAACCCCCTGCTCAATGACCTCGAAGCCTTTCAGTCACCTCTGAGTTTTGTAATTCCGATGTTGAAGCACACTCAGCTTGAAAATCGCCAATATCCAAGTGATAATCTCCCATGAAAACAACGCATCCTTGAAAATCATTCTCGGTAATCGGTACAAGTGTTGCCGAGTTTCAAGGTGACTCCAAGTTTCTACGGCCGAGGCATACTGCGCTAGAGGTTCCATGATCTATCATGACTCCTTCGGCAAGGCGTTCCGCTAGATCACGGGGACGCCTTGGGCTCCGACTAGACACCGGAATCATACAAAATATTTTCTGTTCGCATATGCGCAGATTCTAGATCGCAAAGGCACAAAATCATTTCCACGGCTGGAAGTTCCAAGTTGCAGTGCAGCCTGGCGTACCTAGGTTAGTAGGTAGGCAGCTTCCAGGTTGGTTCTGGAACTCGAACTTACAGCACTGTACCTAAAATCGATGAGTCAGCTTCGCGGGGTGCTCATATGGGGCTAAGTCTTTTCGGGGCAAGCGCACCAAGGCCACTATTGACGTCGCCAACGAGCTCCCGTCGCGTTAGCTCTAGACGCGCAATAACCCACATCGACAAATGGCTTCATCAGTTTATCCATCGTTATAACGTCCTGATTTGCGCTTCACACACGATCGCTTTTGTCTTTTTCTCCTTTCGGGCGCGTCAAACCCAGACTGCGATGATGGGTGAAGCAACAGATCTCGATGGCGACACAAACATGGAGGCCATCTCTCCAACGACCCGGACTTTACCTCTGAAAGCGCCTTCGCTTGAGCGCATCGACAGTCTCGCATCTATGGAATCGCGCGTGGATCCTGATGCCCAGACCACTGTGACAGACTTCCTCGATTTCACCGATTATCTACCTTCCGACATCGTGCGATCCCTTACCCTTATCGGCCAACTCGACCAAACCTATGCGAATGCTTCCCACAAGATTCACGATCTGACAGCAATATGGGGTCGATTACCAACACTTCCCCAAGAGGAGCGCCCCGCGCCGGTTCAACTGAGGGCAGATATTTCTGAACAGCTGGAGCAAGCCATCAATTCTCGCACTTTCGCCCATGCTGAAGCTATCCGAATGTCTGAGAACATAAATCGGCACTACGCCAAGGCCAAAATTTTACTCTCCAAACTACGCAAGATGAGAGACAACTATCCAACAGAAGAGCCCAAGAGCCCTGTTCAGTCGAAATCGCCACAATTATCAAGGAGCAAGGCCCCGAATAAAGCTGCTGGTGATGGCCAGAAGCCTCGGCGTCCACAAGTTCCTAGGATTATTGTACCCGGCGAGATACAGGCGCCGTACGATCTTGACTATGACTCTTACACCGATGAAAGCGAAGTAAGCTCAGACGAAGACTCTGATACGCCAGCGCCAAATCGAAGAACGCCTGCTCCTGGGGCGCGAATCAAGGTCGTTACTACTAAACCACCCAAGACGCCAAACCGGCTTGCTCGTCCAGTCACATATGCTACGCCAGCTCTGAGCCAAGCGGCTGCTGCTAATAACGCCGCTCTCCTTCAGCCTCCGCCTGAAGATGCCGTTGTGGGCAGTCCTGATGCCCCATGGCTACAGCTCACCCAATATGAGTTGGCCAAGTTGCGGAAACGTATGAAGAAGAATGCAACATGGACTCCCAGCGAGACCATGATCGCTCGCGAGCTCAAAGCTCTAGGACGTGGTCCTGATGCATATCATGAGGCCAAAAAAAAGGCCGAAGATGAAGGAGAGTCCTTCGAACCCCCAGTCCCCAAGCCGGTTATAGATTCCGAATCTGGGGAGAAACAACTTCCGGCCGGCGCTATGAGTGTCGAGGTACTCGAGGCTGAAGAGGTCCCGACCATCAACAGGGGCATGAAACTAAACGAGGCCAAGAAATTAAAGAGGGATAATCTCGCAAAGATGGCAGTAGAGGAAGCAGAGGAATCTGCGAGGAAGATGAACGAGGCTGCAAAGGCGCTTCTCAGGGACGGAAACAATAACAACAGTAACAACAATGGAAACCAAGCAACTCCAAAAACGCCAACATCTGAGACCCCCAAAGAGACTCCAAAGCCTGCAAAAACCCGGGCTGCATCGCGGTCGACCAAGCGAAAAAGGGAGCCAGAGCCAGAGGAACCCAACAACAGCAACGAGAGTGCTGAAAAGACGGAAAGCCAGTCCCTACGGCCTCAGGCCAAGCGAGCCAAAACCGAGACGCCAGTCCCGCCGCCTCCCCAGCTTACTTTGAATAAGGGCCCAAGTCCTGAGCAGGCATCGTCCGCGCCTACAGCGCCCGGCGGCCCGGCTGCGGTGCAACACACACAAACCCCTGTTCCCATACCTATCCCTGGCAGGACCACAAGAGGGTCGGTAAAATCTCCAACACCAACACCCGCTACCGCGTCGGCTACAGGACCTTCAAAACCCCCTCAACAGACTCCAGTTCCTCTACCGTTGACAGAAACTAGAAAGTCTGTGACTCCTGTGCTACCTCCAGTGAGAGAGAATAGTAAAAGAGAGACCCGAGGTGAAGCAGCAAAGCGAACACAGCAGGCACAACAGCAAGCAGAATTACCGCCGCCTCAAGTGATCCCGCCAATTCCGGAGATATCTGAAGAGGAGCCTCTCAAAACTGAGCAGAACTCATCCCCCGCCCCTCAGCTCCAACATGTACAGATTGCCCTTGCTCCCCCAACATCTCCCCCTCCCCCTCCTCCACCCTCACTCTCTCAACTTGCTCACGAAGCAGCAAGTAAGACAGCAAACAAGCAAGTTGCTTCTCGAGCGCCTACTCCTGGATTGACTACTGGCCCCGAAGGTCTTGCCATACGCCGGCCCAGCTCTCGAGGTAAAGCTGCGAGTCAAGAGCCGCAGCCTTCGTTAGCTGCGGATCGACCACGACGAGCGAGCACCGCTCGCAACACACCGGCTCCTGAGCCTCGACCACTGAAGCGAACCAAACGGCCTGCTCCTGGAATTGTTAGTACCACCAAAAGCGGCGGTAACAGCGCTGTGGGTAAACGAAAGGCGCCACCGAAGAAGAAGGCTCGCGCGAAGAAGGATAAGGGGTCTGTCGAGGTCGAGCTGGAGGATGTTGACGATGATGGAAACCCGATTGACCCAGACGAGCCGAGGTATTGTCTCTGTAACAGAGTCAGCTTTGGCACAATGATTGCTTGCGAAAATGCCGACTACGTAAGCGACTCTACCGCCTCAAAAACCTACCTTTCTTCCTCAACGGCACGCATGAAGCAAAAAGACATGAAACTGACAAACCAACAGTGTAAGCAGGAATGGTTTCACCTCGAATGCGTCGGCCTCGAAGAGGTACCTGCCCGAACGACTAAGTGGTACTGTCCTGAGTGCCGAATTAAGCTCAACATCGGCGAGAAGGGCGAGGTCAGCGCCCGTGGTGTCAAGAAGTAGGCAGTCGTGACGGTAACGGGTGTCCTGGGGCCCATAAGAACCAGTGGGGATTTGCGTACGATGGAGGACGGATTTCAATGTTTTCAAGCTCCTTTTGAGCTCACGGAGATAATACCCTTCTGTTTATATAGAATCATGCTTGAATGTAGCCATCGACAACAGACATGCGCAAGGGACGGTTTTCTCGTCAATGCTGTCCAAGAAGGCTCCATAGGACTCAATATCAACTCATTCCTTCAACAAAGCGTAATTGGTTTAGTGGTAAAATTCTCCGTTGCCATTCGAGCAGCGTCGGGGAGCCCAGGGTTCGATTCCCTGATTACGCATTGGAACATCTCCTTTTGCTCTAATGAGCTCTTAATTCTCTTTTGGTCGATATCGCGATTTTGGATCTTGGTGTTTTGGCTGGTGGTTGTCGCACTAAGGTAAAGATGGCAGTTTTGAGTTTAGGGAGTGCCTGCTTGGAAACGATGTTTTTAAGTTAAAACCTATTTTACTTGACGGGAAGCAGCTCTTTCCTGAATCTACAGGCTACCAGTCTGCGCAGTGTTCCCTGGTTGGGAGGGTTTAAAGGAAGGAAGAAGGAACTCAATGGTATGTTCACACAAACTGCTCCATTCTCTATTGGGGTTGCAACTACGCGTGGTTTGTATGCATATCAGTCATGCCAAAGGACCACCAACTAAGTCGATTCCGCTAAAGACCTAACAGTGACGATTATAGTTGACTGATCTGATCTCTTTCTCAGACCCTTATAGGGTAGGTAGTTATGAATATAACTTGGGATGGACAGTGACATATATATCCATCAGCGGTGATGAGAATGCTAGCTAGTAATATAAAGAATACGTTGGAGGTAAACATTATATACCATAACCACCCGATTTTGGATCATTACACTGTGACTTCAACTGAATCCACCATTGAGATACATCTTTGTATTGAAAACAACGTGTAAGCGGTTGTTTTTGATCGTCGTTGGTGCTGTCATGACAATCATATATCCACAGTTGCTGGCGTAGCACACATGATATCTCAACCTCATTCTTCTCACAATGATGTACATACCTTGGCTAGGGGAGGAAAGAAAACTTAGGACCTTGATCCCAAATGACAAAAAGACTTAGGTAAACTTCCATAAATTTAGGGTATCCTTACTAAGTTTAGGATATCTTTTACTGAGTTTACTTTGACCCCATTTCAAGGTTCGGTATTATCTTGCTCCTTGAGGGCTTGGGTTGGCCAAAAAATCCCCGAAGAAGGATAGAAAGAACAACTTCATTTCCTTCCAGAAAGAATTGGAGAGGAGCTTGAACGGCAACTTTCCGAAACAAAGTTTGCTACTAATAAGTCATGACGATCCACTCGGATGGAGAACAATTGCATCATGCTCTCCATATATGTCCCCAAGTTAAGAAATCATGAAAGAACTGATTTCTCGTCCTTGATCATCGCTCAAAGAAATTTCTTCAAAATTGTTCCTTCAAATTTTCAGAGACAGAAATCATAACACATACTCACCATGGCTCAGAACGCCCCAGAGAACTACGTGCCACTCTATGCTACCCAGGACGAATGGCAGGACAAAGAGCTTCAACAATTTGCGATTGACTTCTACCGCATCTCGGACAACCCTGAAGAGAATCAGCGTTGGGTAGACTCCTTCACGGAAGACGCAAGCGTGCAGATTGGCGCTGACAAGGCGCGCGGCTCAAAAGGTATTTCGATGCTTTCATCACCACCTTCATTCTGTTGGGGATAATAAGCTGATAAGGGCCATAGATCTGGTCGAATTCCGAAGTCGGATGTGGAAGCACATCAAAGAGCGCAAACACACGGTTCACAAAGTCTTTCCTGGGCGTTTCTCAGACTCAAATGAGTGCATGATCCTGGGAGACGTCAGCGTTACCACGACAGATGGACGGCTCAAAGAGGCTGCTTGGTCGGCACATGCAGTCGTCAGGAAGGTTGATGGACAGTGGAAGTTTAGCCAATACCGCGTCTGGCTGCAGACTGATGGACATCTGCTGTGAAAGTCAGGTTCTACAAAGATGATGGAACCAGCCGGAAAAAAAAAAAAAAAAAACAAGCAAAAATAAATTTGTGCATAGCCCTTTAGTTATTCAATGTCAAGCAGCTCGCTCAGAGAGCAACTGTAAAACAGCTTCACCCAACCGGATACGTCATCATAGGCTCGTGGCAGATGTTGACTGTTGCGGAGTAGAATCGATAAATGCCGAAGAATACCGTTGTCGAATGGCAAAGCCGGGATCAACACACGCCGATTGACGGGAGCTCTGGCAGGGAGAGCCCAAGGATAGAAATACTAACGACACACCCAAGAGGCCATTCAGGTGCCCATCTAATCCTCACTGTAGCAGCGCAGCGTTTCCTGAGCTAAGCCAAGGTTCACCGTCCCTTGCTTTGAGTGCTAAATCTGGGATATCAGCGTGTCGCCCCCTGGTGATTAGAGAGGCACGGCCATGCTGATGGCGTAAATGGCATAGCTCACCTGACCCATGATCACGGCGTAGAATCATGTGGCTTAGCTGGGTCGGATGGATGGGGCATGATCTATTGAGCCTTGAGAGGAATGGATGAACGATGACAGGTATCGAGACAATAAAGACTGCATAAGATCGAAGATTCAGTCGTCATCGTTGTGACCTTCTCAAGATAGCCGAGTATACTGCCCAGTATCATGGAAGCCTGTCAAACCTGTTATGATGGTGGATGACAAGGCAAGGTATCGAATCGAAAACCGATTCAAGGTGTAACTGAGGCGCTGTAACCTCCGGATTTGTACCCTCCCATTCACTCTCTGGCCAGCGCATGAACTCAACCCCGCGCAGGCCGGATGGACCTTGTTCCATTAAAGGCTTGTTCTCGTCATTTATCCAGAAACTGTCGAGGTCAACAGAATCGCGAACTACAGTATGTGCATATGCGCTTGCGCGCTATAACCGCGCGTACTGGATGTGTCAATCATGCCTCCCTATCCAGTTGTTTGGTACGAAAAAGAAACCTTTGATCTTCCGGTTGAGCTAGAAATGCGGGCTGTTTGGTTTGGTTCCTGACAGGCCGAGGCGTGGGCGTGGGTAGTGGCAGATCCGCCAATGCCATGGATTTGCCCGTCAAGATGATGTTCGGGTGAAAGTGGAGGTGGAGGTGGAGGGTCGAAGGGGGCGTCTTATCAACCCTTCAGTACAAGAACCACTTCCTTATCGCTTACAGTGCATGTGGTGGTGATGCCCACTACCAGCCTCCACTGCCATACTGCCTACTGCCCTCCCTAGGCCACCCGACCCCTCTATTACACCCCACGTCACATTGGAACAGAGGTGTGAATCTAGGCCCCATACATGGATGGGTTGGATGGGATGGGATCTATCAGAGAGTGACTCTTCGGCCAGCTCCCATCAGTCCTTTGAGCTCTCTTCCTTCACTTACAACTGTGAATGACTATACGATACAAACTTCAACAAAGCGTCTGAATATTTCCTTGGTTTCCAACTCTATAACGATCTTTCCCTTTCTCATCTATACCTGCATCTGCATCTGTTCTATATTGCATCGACTCAACTCAAGTCAACTTGATAGACGCGACGAGCTGGTCTACGCCGCTAACCCAACGATCCCGAGCACTTCGCCGTTCTTTCACGATAATAACTCAACTCAGCTCAACTCGCTCTGGCCGATATTGATCTGCATTACCTTTCCTTCGCCTCCCATATCCGATAGTAGCTACTGCGAATCGACCCCCGATCTGTGCGAGCGAAGCGAAATACATAGGAACACAGACTTCGAGCCTAGACAAGTGCCGGCGTCACCTCGACTGCAAGAGAATCGACTTGACGCCTCATTTATAACAAACGCGCTCTGCAGAAACGCGGGCGCAGCGTTCTAGTTTTAGGGGTAGGAAACTGCTCCGACACTTGTCCAAATCTGCATATGCCTTGTAAGTGCCTCTCTACTGGGAACTCTATTCCCACCTTAATACCCCTCCATCTGTGTATGACCTATCAGCCGCTGGCACTCACTGGGATCCCCAATCCCGAACCGCTTGCGCAACCGCGCTCCTCTTTAACAAACAGGAGAGCTGACCATGACCCTCTCGACAGCTTCTAAGAAGGAGAGGAAACATGCCAGAGAAAGTGGCGGCATCGCCGCGGCCGTGACAAAGCAAACAGCTGGTAAATTCGCGTGAGCCTCCCTGTCCGCATGACTCCTCTGGGCTATCATGGACCACTTTAAGTACCTAGCTGACCGCAGTCACACAGCACTGTCGCTGTCAATAACGGTAACGCCAACACCAACACCAACAAGGATAACGTGAATACAAATATTAGCAGCAGCGGAGATAATAAGAGCTCATCTACTTCGGTCGCTTCCACGCCCCCCGTCGACACGCCCGAGATTAAGCCTTCTTCTGGCCCTGACAATGTCAACCCTGCTGTCTCCCCTATGCTGGCTGCTTTGTCCACAACTCCAGCTTCCGTGAGCACAGCACCGAGTATGAACAATGAATGGATGAGGAACGGCATGGCCGGCTCTCCAGGAAACTTGATCAGTATCATGGGCGATTCACCTCCTACTCAACCGTCTTCTTATGAGGACTCAGGTCGACTGCAACAAGGATGGCCCGTACAGCGTCATTTCATGAGTCCCTCGCCTTCATCTCTATCCCCACCAAACCACAGCCGACGTCCTTTGAGCTTCCAGATGGACGCCCAATATCAATCGCCAGAAACACCACCTCCGAGTGTCCCCTACCGACGCAGTTCGGTCAACTCCCCGTTCCCAGGCTCGAGGATGGGAAACCATCCGCCTCTGCCTCATCAGCCCCAGCCACACTTCTATGGTGTACCAGATATCGACCTCAACATGACTAACAACTCGGGCATGAAAGCCGGCGAACGAGGCTATTTCTTTGGCTTCGACAAGTTACCCGAGTGCCCCGATTTCCCATTTGGTCCAAGCAACGTCGTCATCGCGGGGTATGAAGGCGGTTTGGATGTATACGCTGTGGGTAAGAGAGGTCTTGAGCCTGTTGCCAGTCTAAAGGGACTACGAGGAGGCGTTCACCATGCCAAGATCCTCCCTTGGACGCTTGGCAACAGTAACAAAGCTCTGTTCCCTCTTGTGGCGGTGGTATTGCATGGACCAGTTCTACCCTCAGCTGTACCTGGCTCTGTACAGGACGAGGGACCAAGCCCCAGGCTTGATGGGGCAGCAAGCCCTCGATCCGTCTTCACACACCACGATGGCTTCCAAGGGCGACAGACCATCGACTCATATCAAACGTCTGTAGAGGTGTACTCACTCAGGACCAACCAACTCGTTGATGGTTTACTTCAAGCCCCAAAGATCCCGATCAACCCTGAAATATCCGTCACGAACCCAATCTTCAGACCTCCTTCACCTAGTGGCTCCTTCACGATTCGAGCGGACTCGGGTACACTTGCAGTTTGCTCAGGCGTTACCGGCGAATGCTGGGTCTACTTGCAATTGTTGGAAGATCAAAATGGCCATATATTTACATGTGTCGGAAAGATCTGGACCAGACTCCAGCAAAGCCCCCGAGGTGAGGTGCCAGAGGAGGCTGGTAAGACACAGTCTTCGACCGCACCACCGCGCTCAAACCCGCAAATACCGATTCTCGCAGTTAGGGGACGATGGATCGCTTACTGTCCTGCGACGCCTTCTTCACAAGTCTCGTTGAGAGCTCACGTACCACTTCCCATTCGTGGCAAAGCACCTGGGCTCGCCACTGTGACGCCGCCGCAGCTCCCTTCGTCTTCTGCATCGGTAGATCTTCCTATTTCCGATAGTGTCGTTAATAAGATCATGCGAGAGACGACCCAGGAACTCATTCAAGGCGCTAAGTGGGTTGGACAGCAAGGCCTGCAAGCTTGGAATTCATACTGGAACAAGTCGTCAACCCCCCAAACGCAAACTCAACAAGCCCGCTCGCCTCCCCAGAACTGGGCTGGTACTCGATCTCCTCGTGGCGATCCTGTCAACTTTCCTCCAACTCATGGTCCTGCCGGCCCGGTTGGAGCGAAAGACCCAGGGCTTGTGTCGATTATTGATGCAGAGTCGCTCACTAATTCATCTACCATTCATCCGATTACTACGTTCTCGCCGCCTTTGGGCTGCAGTTTTCTTTCATTTTCGCCATCGTCTTTATCCCTGTTCACTGCCAGCAGCAAAGGCGATGTGCAAACAGTCTGGGATCTGTTCCGTATTCAACATACACGATCATCCCCTCTCCAGACCACTGTCACGCCAAATGCAAGCACAGGACCTCAGGTCCGCCAAATTGCACAATTTTCACGAATGACTGTCGCACGCATTGTCGATGTCGCTTGGACGCAATCGCAGGGGGAGCGATTAGCTATGGTGACTGAGCGTGGCACTGTTCATCTACTTGATATGCCCTCAAGTGCCTTCATGTGGCCTGCACCTCGCCGTCGCCAGGCTGTCCAGGAAAGTGGCACTGCAACACCAGAGCAGTCGAACACTGCTGTTTCTTTAGCTACTGGAGCTTTTGGTGCAGCCTATCAAGCTGCAAAACCCTTTGTCTCCCGACCTCGTCGCAGCAGTGGTAACGTGCAAAACGTGACTGGCAATAGCCTAAAAGACTCAGCGGCTATGGGTGGGCGAGTGATTGCTGCTAGTATCAGCAGTTCACTTGGCAAGACAGGAACCGCCATCAACCAGCTTCGGCATACTGGTGAAAACCGAGTGTCCTTGCCGCTTAGCTCAGGCCTTCCTTCGGCATCCTGCGTGACCTGGGTCAAAAGCAGAAAGCATCAAGGACTCTTTGTGGTTGGCAACGGTCTAGTCCGAGGTTTCTCCTGTCGAAGTCGCCGATCTAGCGTACAGGCTGGCAGGCGAGTCACACGGGCTAGCAGGTATCACGATTACAATGTGCCAATTTTACCCAGCGACTTGGTTGCTCCAGCTGTACGGCAGATGGTTGACCTGGGAGCTCAGGATGAAATCCTCGACCTCTCGGACCGTGATATGGACGCAGGAAACACGCTGACACTGAACCCCCGACCTCGAGTTGCGGCAACAGATCAGACTATGGAATCGTCAATCCCTCAAGCTGAGATAGAGTCTAGTGCGCCTTACCAACCTTTCCACACGGATCGACGAGTAACTCTGTGCGAGTACCGGAGAGGAACAGCTGACCAGCTCGAAGTTGTCTCAGCTATACTAGCCGAGACAAGTCTAGACGAAAACGCTACTTCCAAGAAAAAGAAAAAGAAGGGGCAACCCATGGAACTAAATTCATCCAATGAATTCTCGAACACGATGGCTTGGGCTTTTGGTCAGGATATTCCAGTGGTTCGACTGGATTTAGGCTTGGCAACAGTTGCTGAGGAGGAGTACGACGGTCCCGAAGACCATATTGCATTGCCCCCTTCAGCCATGGAGCGCGTGATGCAGTATGGCGACCAGGAGCAGATCGTGGTGACTACGAGAAGGCGACGTGGAGCGCAAGGTGGAAGTCAAGGTGAGGATGGCTTTTTTGAGGATGACTGTGAAGTCCTTGACTTTGCAGATCAGAGAGTGTGAGAAGAACTCTCAGACAGACAACGTGCGCTTGAGGTTGGCGTCTAGGTCCTTGACTTTGCTTGATTATATGCATACGAAGCTGGAATGGCAACTCATTGCTTAAGCTGTTTGGCGGTATGGAGCAAAGTTTGTATCTTTTCGTGTGAAGCATGATTAGTTACGCTCAACCCAACTCTTGGTCCGGTTTGTTGGAGTTTGATTCTGATATGTGGGCATTTTGCTTGTACGGAAGAAACACTCTTTAGCACGGTCGTTTAGCAGGTCATAATGCCTTATTATAAATAGAAAAAGATTAGATACCCATTCCCTGTAGTGCTCATCTCTTCTGCATTAAGACATTGCTGGCCTGAAGCTTCAAAGTCCCGTAGTGTGATTAGGTCTTGGGCGAAACAACGCCATTAAAAGACACTGGATGATTACAAGTATATAATCGACATGTCGTCGTCTAGTTGGCCTTCTTCGCGGCAGCCTTTGCCTTTGCAGCCTTCTTCTGGTTGCTCCGAATCATAACCATGCCGAGGAATGAGCCAACAACAGCGGAACCGAGGAGGATGATAATGACGGGGATGCGAATGGCCCAAACGCGAGGGGGGAAGAAGTTCTGAAGAGGGTGATCGTCGTCGACAAAGGGCTAACCAATTGTTAGTTGACCATGTGTTCAATACCTAAGCTGGTGTCTATGGATCGGTAGGGGTGTACAGTCGCATCGAGCTGAGAAATGAGGGGCATCTTACCATGAGCAGAGTCCAGATGGTGTAGTAGGTGAAGACGACGGAAGCGGCCACGAGCATGGCGAGACCGACGATTTTGTCCAACTGTAACAAGAATTATTATGTTAGTAAAGTTGAAGCACCACGAGGGGCTGCCACGATGCCCCGGTCTGAAGCGCGTAAGGGGACAGCGTGTAAATCAGGCCTGGACAGATGATGCTGCTTACCATTGTCAAAGATGCGCAAAGCGAGCGAGTGTAGTCTTTGTTGAGCGGAGATGAAGATTGAGGCCGAGAAGCAGAAATAAAGGAGTGTCGTGGCAATATCTCTTGGTGGTGAAATGGTTGCCGTCAAAAAGTCCAGTTGGCTTTAGGGACAAGCTTCAGGAGACGTGACGACTAAAGGTGGGGCGCCACAAATGCACAGCCACATTATCTCGAAGCTCCAAACGTGGCTGAACATCTTTTTTCAAAGTTAACATTACTTCGCGCGCGACGAAGCTAACAACGACATCTTTCTCGAGTCGCAAAGAATTTCACTTTCTTGCCCCCACGCCATCGAAATTCAGGACGCAGTAATCGATACGGTAGAATAAATCGATCGCGACTGTAACTGCGAGTGTAATTTCCTGACGATGGCTTCCGCCGAGGTCGATCTCCCGCGTCGGGACCGCGATCGCAGCGACAAGCGTGATGGCGATTCATATCGTCCTGCGAGAGACCAGCGATCAGCCTCTCCCAGGCAAAAACGAGAAGCTCCGCCTGTGCGAACCGAAGAGGAGAAACAAGCGGCTGCAAAGGCAGAGTACGAGAAGCTTCTCACAATGCGATCCGGCGGTACATATATTCCACCCGCTCGACTGCGCGCGCTCCAGGCCCAGATCACGGATAAGACGAGCAAGGAGTATCAGCGCATGGCATGGGAGGCGCTCAAGAAGAGTATCAATGGTCTGATCAACAAGGTCAACACTGCGAACATCAAGTTCATCGTTCCCGAGCTTTTTGGAGAGAATCTTATCCGAGGCCGCGGTTTGTTTTGTCGGTCGATCATGAAGGCCCAGGCTGCCAGTTTACCGTTCACACCGATTTATGCCGCCATGGCTGCTATCGTCAACACCAAGCTACCCCAGGTCGGCGAGCTCCTGATTCGCCGTTTGGTTATGCAGTTCCGAAAGGGATTCAAGCGAAACGACAAGGCTGTTTGCCTTTCCTCGACTACCTTCCTGGCACATCTTATCAACCAGCAGGTTCAACATGAAATGCTCGCTGGTCAGATTCTACTTCTCCTGCTTCATAAGCCGACCGACGATAGTGTTGAGATTGCGGTTGGTTTCTGTCGAGAGGTTGGGCAATACCTGGAGGAGATGCAGCCATCTATTGCCATGGCTGTATTTGACCAATTTCGAAACATTCTGCACGAAGCCGATATCGACAAACGAACACAGTACATGATCGAAGTGTTGTTCCAGGTGCGCAAGGACAAATTCAAGGATAACCCAGCTGTCAAGGAGGAGTTGGACTTGGTGGAAGAGGAGGATCAAATCACACATCGAATCGAGCTGGAGGGTGAAATTGATGTGCAAGATGGACTCAACATTTTCAAATTCGACCCGGAGTGGGAGGAGCACGAAGAGGCGTACAAGAAGCTGAAGGCTGAGATCCTAGGCGAAGGTAGCGACGACGAGGATGACGAGGATGAATACGAGAGTTCCTCCGAAGACGAGGAGGACGAGAAGACGAAAGCCATGGAGATCAAGGACCAGTCTAATGCCGATCTGGTCAATCTACGAAGGACTATCTACCTCACTATCATGTCTAGTGCTGATCCTGAGGAAGCTGTCCACAAGCTCATGAAGATCAACCTCCCTGCCGGCCAGGAACCTGAACTTCCCTCCATGATCGTGGAGTGCTGTTCACAAGAAAAGACGTACACCAAGTTCTTTGGCATGATTGGTGAGCGCTTCGCCAAGATCAACCGACTGTGGTGCGACCTGTTTGAGCAGGCTTTTGCCAAGTACTACGACACGATTCATCGATACGAGAACAACAAATTGCGCAATATTGCGATGCTGTTTGGTCACATGTTTGCTTCAGATGCCCTGGGCTGGCACTGTCTATCCGTCATTCACTTGAACGAGGACGAGACCACATCCAGTAGCCGTATCTTTATCAAGATCCTGTTTCAGTTCATCGCAGAGGAAACCGGCATGCCCAAGCTGAGGGCACGTATGACAGACGAAACCCTGCGCCCCAACCTGGAAGGCCTCTTCCCCAAGGACAACCCCCGCAACATCAGATTCTCCATCAACTACTTTACAAGTATTGGTATGGGTGCTCTCACAGAAGAGATGCGAACCTACCTACAGAACATGCCCAAACCTGCTTTACCTGCACCCCCTGCGGCTGGTTCAGACTCTGATTCAGTTTCAAGCTACTCGTCGTACACGGGCTCTTCTTACTCGCGATCTCGATCTAGATCGCGAACACCACGTAAGGCCGCTGATCGAGGAAGAACTCTTTCTCGGTCTCCTGATCGAAGAAGCCGGGGACGTTCATACAGTTCGTCGCGATCAAGGTCTTACTCAAGATCTGTGTCTGCACGAGGAAGGGCGCGCAGCGACTCTCGCTCTGCCAGCCCTCCCCGACGAGGACGTCGTTACGACAGTGAGAGCCGCTCACGATCCCCTGCCCCACGAAACGGCAAGGGTCGGGCTCGCAGCGCCTCATACTCATCTCGAAGTCGTTCCCGCACGCCTCCACGTCAAGCACGTGGGCGCAAGGACTCCTTTGCTTCGGAAGGACGGTCGCCGCTCCCTCCAGCTCGAGATGGGCGAAGCCGCTCATATGATTCCCAGAGCCGATCTCCTTCTCCTGTGAGAAAACGGGAGAGGTCATACTCTGGCAGCCCACCTCGACGAGGCCGACCGCGCGGAAACGCCGGCCCAGCCACACATCGGCGCAACAGCTCTTCCGTCAGTGATGGACCGCGAGATGCTGGCAAGCAATATAGTCGCTCTCCTTCATACGATTCGCGATCCCCGCCTCCAAGAAGAGCCAGGCCAGACAGCGTATCGCCATCACCTGCGCGCAATGGTCGCCAAGCCTCTTACTCGCGGTCACCTAGCCCCCCGCGCCGTGGAGCAAAGAAATCTTTGAGCCCTGTGCCTCCAAAGAGGAGACGTTATAGCGATAGTGTTTCTCGATCACCGCCACCGATGAAGCGAGGGCGAAGGGGAAGTTGAATGGACGGAGAATAAGGAGCTGGAAATAACGAAAGACAGGGCTTGTTTATAATTAGAAGACCAGGTTAAGGAGTTGCATCATCAGCGGGACTACCAAAATTGTAAGCTTTTGAGACCCAGCTTCATTGTCCGTAGAATTTCTTCAATGGTGAATTTCATGTTCTTTGTCGGATGCATCATGAGAAAGTGAATAGTTTCATCCTTCATAAAGGGGAGGCTCTGGTTGGAGAATAGCAGCTTTTCTATGAATATAAATACCGTTGATCTCTGGAAACATATCTCAGATCCTCAGCTATCCCGCTTCTCCTATTCTTTCCATCTGGTAAAATCGACACAGTTATCAGTATGGAAACTTCCAAGGAACCGCCCAAGGCCAGCAACAACGTCACTGCATTTGGCATCTGTATTATCATGATGAGCTCAAAGACGAGAAACACTAATACTTGTATCGGCCCTATGGCTCTTGGTATCGTCGCGATTGGCGTTGGTATGTCTATCAGGCATGTTTTGCGCCAACAGAGTGGTTGACCTGTTTTTAGGAAGCGCTGGCTTGGAAAATCTGGACGTTGACGTGACTGTGCTCGCGACCAGACTCTCAACAGTTTTGAACATGTAGCATTCAAGCGTCGAGACTACAAATCCCTTTGAGGGTTGAGTTGGGGACTGGGACATGGAGATGTGATGGATGCATACTGACCATGCTCAACTAAAAAGGAGTCTTGTCCTTTTCGTATCATTGGTATATTGAAGAAGTAGATGGTTCTCTGAGAGCATAGATTTGAATATCTGAACATCTAGGCCAAGAACAAGAAGAGAACAGAATGTATTATCCTCAAGTTACCTCTGCATCGGAGAGATACGGCAGTCAACACTTCTTGAAACCATACACTTCTCAAAGTGTCCTGACTTGAACAAGAGCTTCTTGAAACCTACCAATATTGGTATACCTGGTGATGGTCTGATATCGACGTTTTATTACCTAAAATCTGCAACCACCCGATAGCTATGTTTCTGAGCTTTGTTTGTTAAAGCCTTGCATGTTGTTGGCTACAGCATAACAAAGGAAATTCTACAATGAATAACACTAAAAGCCATTCTTTGTTTATACTGATGAGTGATGTGTGGGAATGACATAAGCTATTGATTCTCAATGCTATGTATTTATTCTTCTTTGTAGGAAAGCTATCTGTTTAATAACACACTCTCAAACTTACATCATGGAGCTCACCACCATCTGCCTTACCGTTCTTATCATAACTTTCCTTCTGATTGGAAACTCACCAATCCAGATGCCACAAGAGGCCTGGGGCTATACTCTTGCTACGGTATTCTTTGCCGTTATAGGAGGTAGATCGGCCATCATAACCACACGACCCCTGGCACTGACTATGATTAGGCGCATCATTCTTTGGCCAGATCATCCATACGGCCCTCCCAGAGCTTCATAGAACACATAACAACCCTGAGGACTACTTTGAGCATCTATCAAAGATCTTGCGTCAGGGCCAAGTCAAGTTCAGTGCACATGATCACCGCAAGTACGGCATCTGTTGTGACCAAGAGGGGCACTGTATATTTTGTCTCGATCTTCAGGATAGAGAAGATGAGGAAATGCTAGCCTTTCTGAGAATGTTGCACAGTGGATTTGACAGGAGAATGAAAAGAGTTCTTGCGAAAAAAAAAGAGGAGCGAAGAGTCGATTCTTAGGGGATATGGTAGAAAAGACAGCTAGATGTGTACCCTACAGAGATCAAAATGTCTACTCAACATAAAGATCGTTATATGAATGCAGACTAGTAGATGGTTTATTAATAGAGGTTAATTAAAACTGAACGAAATCATTGACTACGTACTTACGCAAAGCAATAACCTTGCTTCCTACCGACCTCGGCTCCATAATTCTCCTGGCATGCTTTCTCCAGGCGACAACTTAACTAAAAGTTTATAGATGCGATACCCGGATGCAATATGCATGGCTGGTCTTGGCTTCGCCGAGGTAAGCATCTTAAGATAAGGCAATGATGTCGGGGACAATGCGAGTTACTTATGCTACATAGCATAGGGGCATCGAGTTTCATCGGAGCCATGTAGGTCGATATCTCTGTTGCCCTGCACGGAAGCATACCGTTAGCCATATAGTCGAGCTTGGTTCTAGCATCTGTCCAGGTATCAAACTCACAAATAGTGCAATCACATTGACACTGCACAACTGGCTGGTCTTAGCTTCCAGAGGAAATACCATCTGTAATGACCCAGATCACCACGTGAAGGTGCCAGCCATCGATCTGGTGCCTCCACTTGGGTTGCGAAACCACAAGCTTCTCAGGCGTTCTCAAGGTCCCAATTCTGGGAAGAAGAAGGTTGGGTAGCTCGCGCCAAGAAAATAAGAAGGGTAGCTCACGCTAAAGAAGAAGGAGGGTGGTTCACGCCAAAGAAGTTGTAAGGTGAAGCGTGTCAGGCCTCAGACAGAGGAAGAAGGGTGGCTCGCGCCAAAGAAAGAAGAATGTTGAAGAAGTTGTGGCTCACACCAGAAGAAGAATTGCTGACTGGCGCGAAAGAAGCTGCTTAATGGTTTGAGGTGTTGACCAGCAGGAGGAGAAGACTGTCACTAAAGAAGAAATGATGATGGTAATGGTGATGATGATGGGCGCGGCCGAAGACAGCTTAACGCGATTCAGATGCAGAATCGCCATCATCCAGGCCCAGCTCGGTGCCCCCGAGCCTGGTCCCCTTATATTGGTTTTTGAAAGAGATCTCACGAAGCATCATCTTCAAGAGACCGCTTGAGTACGTCTTAGGCTTGGGACCCTTGCGTTTGCGTCTGGGAGACACAGGAGGTTTGGGAAAGATTTTGTCTTGAACATATGAATAATGGCTAAGATCCCCCAGAGCCTCGAAACGTTGGACTGGTTCACCAGTACGACTGGACTCAAGCATGTCTATGAGGTCAACACGGATTGGACGCATAACCTGATTTTATCGTAAGTCATCAGTTGGGATAGCTGGGGTCAAGTATTTTACTCACTGTGTATGCTTCGCTGAGAGAAGTTGGCTCAGGCAAGCCAATGGTTTTGAACATCTTCTGCCAGTTCAACAGGTTGCGCTCGTTCTCTCCAAAGACGTAGGTGAACTCTTGTACAAGAGCGATGAGGAAATTATGCCAGGGCTCAGTGGCCTCGGCATCAGACCAGCCGAAGTGATCGCACATGCGATAGAACTCGTCATAAAAGGGCTTGGTTCGCTGATGATCGAACCCTTTGAAGTTGGCGAAGAAGAGATCCACAGGGTGATCGCTAAATTCACGGCCGGGCAGTTCCCATGGCACGAAATGGAATTTGTCGCAGGATGCACCTCGGGGGCAATGCCCGTTATAGTGAAATTGACGGCACTCCTGCGTGAACTCACGTTGGCGCCTGGGAGCCTTGGGCTCTTCCTTGACTACAGGCGCAGACCGAAAGAAGTCGTCTTTAAGCTGGAGTACGTTGTCAATAATAGAATTTGGTAAGATGCTGATTTGTGATATCTTACCCAGCGAAATCGCATCAGCTCACGCTCAACCCGACTCTGCGGGATTTCACCCTCACCCTCACCCTCACAATTGGGCTTATTGTCGTCCTCTGGCGACAAGGAAGCGATACCTTTTTGTTGGTCATTCTATGACGTCGACATGTTGGATACTTCTAGTAGGTATGTTTTGTGTGTTGTGCTGTTGTGTTGTGTTAGAAAAGAAGAGGAGAGAAGGAGAGTCCAAGACGAGGATCAAAATAAGAAACAGGGCGGAGATTTAAGGCAGAGAAAGGTGCCTAAGGCAGGGCACGAGGTGTAACAGTGGCAGGCAGTGTGACGGTGATTCAGTGACAACTTAAGCGGGCAGGCAGTAAGGCAGCATCTACTAAGGTATTCTTCACAGTGGCACTGCATAACACGAAATGGCTAAGGTAAACGGGTGCAGAAGGACTCCAGCTGTCTACGATATGTTCACTTTTGAAGTGCACATGGCTGGGGTGAAAGAAGGATAGGGGTTGTTTCATGATGCACAGCCTTCAGATCAGCGCAATCAGCATAAAACATAAAGAATACTGGGACTCTATTCCCTAAGGGCAGAGCTAGGTAAGTATACAGAATACCTATATATATAAGAATACATAAAATTGAGAAGGTTGAGAAAACCGGAAGTGTCCAACTGATAGCCACCAGCGCGACCAACAACAACTACTTCTAGCAACAAACCTGAAATCATGAAAGGATATAAGAAAATCTGACTTACCGTAGTCTCTTGCTACAATTATAAAACTGGTGATTATACACCCAGTTTCCCTTAATGCTCGAGTATTCTGCAACACTGTCATCCTACAGTCTGCCTACAACACCAAGCATCCCAACTACTAATAGAACGAATCATAGAGGCCAAGTACTACACAAGCATTTACAACTCAATCAAGGTAAAGACCCCGGTAATCTTAGACATGGCGGTAGAGCCAGAATCGCTAGCCTTCGTTCCTGTGGTCCAAACAGGTAAAAGAAACGCACAGCAGTTTACTTATTCGGATTTGAGATGATAGTGTTAGAAAATAGGTTCGTGTATCTTTATTGGAGAGGAGAATCATCCACTGTCCTCTATCAAACTAACAGCCATCTAGAATGAAAAGATATCCAGGCCATTACCGAACTTTGTGCAGACAGTCGATCGAGGTAAGGTGTTTACAACCAATATCGTTCAGTGCCCAGACGTATACTTGTCCCCTAGTACGCCTCCTCAGTTTTTCTTCGACTTAGAAACCATTTCCTCAGTATCGTCTCCCTTGTGGATTCCATCGGTTTCTTCCTGATCTCCGTTTGCGCTGTGCTCATCACCCTGGCCCTTGAGCTTGCCCTTGAGCTTGGCAGCAAGACCACCAGCACCGACAACGACGGCTCCCGAGACCTGAACAATACCGTTGACAACAGCAAGGCCGGCGCCCCCAGCACCAGCACTCTGAAGAGTGGCGAAGGCGCTACCAGCTGCGACGCTGCCGATGCCGCTCTGGATACCAGCGGCAGCCGAGCCTAAGATATGAATTTGAGTGTAAATCAGATATAAGAGCAGCTAGACTAACCGGCAGCAATACCGCCAGCACCAAATCCAAGAATACCCAAGATGGGCGTAACGACAAGACCAGGGACTACAACTAGTACTGCTCCAGTCGCCATCATGGCTGTTGAGGATGCATTCTGAAGAAGTTGCATTTTCCGAGTGGGAGACTATATATCATGGTTAGCAGGCGTCCAGAGTCGATTGTGGTATCACTCACTCACAAGATAGAAAGAAGATAAGTAGTCTATAGTCCAAACTGTGTCGGTGTTGGGTTCTTCTGGCTCCTGGGGTGTTCGGGATGAGAAAAGAAAAAGAATCAGCGATGCAGGCTGTGGAGGGATAGTGTTATACCTAGACACAACCAGCTGGCAGGCAGCTGTACTGTTGGTTCATCGACCACCACCGAGTTTGGTAGCCCAATCCGCGGCCTACCGGGGGCTGTTCAAATAAAAGGCCAAGTGAATGCGGCCTCAGGTGAGTGAGATTCTTTGCAACCAACGCAAAGCAAGTAGTTCATGACGCTCTCTTATTGGTGGTATGTCCAACTCGAACAAGGAGCCCGGCTGACCCATCAGCTGGAACAAGTAACCACCGATTCAGCCTTTCAATACCTAGCATAACTTGGGAACAAACTGAAACATATTAACTAGGTACTTATCCCAAATCATGAACCAGGTCTCTAACGGTTTCGTGGTCTTGAAGAATAAACACCGCCTCGGTTGCAAGCCCTGTTCCTCTTGCTCAGCCAAGCATTCACTGACACTTATCAAGCTGTTTTAAAAGATTTTATTGCTAATTTGGTTAGATAATCTAGAGGCCTTTCATAGACATAAGATGAAGGTCCAGCGTCATATCATCAAGAAACACTGCAGAGGAGGGAGAGAGAAATCTATCATCCTTTCTCAACCGGCATAAGTGCCATTCTCAGTTCCTCTCGCTTGGCCAAAAGATGAGCACACGAAACGCCCAGACGCGTAAGTCGGTATGGCAGAAAACATATTGACTACATTTCCCAAGATCTCGACTCCGTAGCCACCCATGGCAGCACTCTAAAAGATTGCAAAGAGGCTTCTAGGTGCAACATTGCCTATCCAGCTCTGAGCCCAAGACGCGAACGATCCTTAGTAAGCCTAAGTCATCATAGTAAATTCTTCATTTGAGAGTATTTGCTAACCGAATAGCGGGCCGGTTGGCGTAAAACCAAAAGCCTGAAGGATGATAGTGAACCATGCCATTGTGAAAATGTTGAGTTAGTGGTCAAGAAGGAGTCAAACAATCTGACGTGAGGGACAACGAGGCGGTTGTGAGATTTGTCTTTTGAAGGCTCTGGCTAGTTTCTTGCTGTATGTGTTTGAGATGAAGGAGTTGTAAGTAAGAAGAGAGATTCAAGCTGGTGCTGGGGTTACGAAGGGGCTCATACCTCACTCAAGTCAGGCAGTGACGTTTACATTGGCACTATTACCTAGCTTGTTTGGCTAAAGGTGACTTATTTCAGTTGTTGTAGTCGTAGTTTTTTGTTTCTGTTTCTTTGTATGCCTAGGCAAGCGCCATACAAAGATCATGTTGAATTTGCACAAATCTAAGATGCATCAAGACTGCAGTCCTACCTCAATGCACCAAGAAACAAAACAAATCAGAGAAACAAACAGCAAGGTCCAAAACACTTTCAGTTTATCCAAATCCGCTCGAAGGTAGTCATTCACGTGTTGAAATTCAAAGTTAACAAAGATGTTTATAAACAGTATTCAACACCCCATATGTTACCAACAAAGAATGTCACAACAGATATCATATCAAAGATTTAAGGAGAGCAGCAGATAGAGTCAAGTATCTTATTTTCAGGGACTCGTTCGGGCACAATCCAAGCTAAAGACGAGATATCAATGACTTTCCAAGGGTCAAGGATATTAGTAACATAAGGAAGCCCAAATCTGATATGACGGTCTCATACTACCTATTCTTGGCATCTCAAACAGGGCATGAATACTTGACATTGCGAAAAATGAAGAAAGCCGGTTTCTCTAGGGGATGGCAAGTCCCATGCTGATCGCAGAAAATCACACAGTTACACACCATGGCAGCTCTAAGAAACCCGAAAAGGTCGCTTCCAAATAAACCATGGTTCACCGGACTCCCGGCCCAAGGCGAAAGTAAACCTAAGTGATATATGATTAGTAGATTCCGTAGTACAGGCCGCAAGTCTCTACTAACTTTTGAATACATCAGTGGTAATCAAGCCGGCAGAATACATGGCCTTCAGCAGAGACCAAATTTGCGCTGGAAGCGCCGGTATGTTGTCCATAGTCCAGACTCAGGGGATGACGGAACTTGGAATACGGGACGGTGGACGGTGTTATGGTAGAGATAATGTCTTGTGAATCAAGACTTGTTTCTGTTGCACAGATAGTGTTCTTGTGTGGATGATAGAAGATGAAGAAGAGAAGAGGGACAGGAGATGGTGGGAAGTCGAATAAGGGGCAAGTCAAGGCAACTTTCGAACAGGCACCTACTATAATACCTCACTACCTCACCTTGGTAGTGCATCTTGTTGTGATACCTTGCCGTCTGTTTGTTGCAAACAAATCTCAACATGTATGTAGTTACCCATGCCGTGTACTCCTTTCTTCTCACTTGCACTTCTTAATACACGGCAACAAACATGGTAACAAAGAACCAAACAACCCAATTTTCTATCCTGGGATTCTAAAGAGGCCACTGATGGACTTACAGCACTCTCTATGGCAGATCCATCTTGAGTGACGTTGAAGATAGATAAACCTATAGATGCTTTTGCTGACATTCCATCTCCTATGAGACAGGCAGCGCTGCAGTTATGCCTAGATATGTAATCCCTCTCTTCACTCATCATGTTACACAACATGCTTCATCCCGATGTGAATAGATGAATTTTACTTTGAATACCCATGGTCTAGGTATATGTTTGAAGAGAAGTTTCTCAAAGTCTTGGTACCAAAATATTGAGTACTCTCTCTTGTATACTCTTCTACATATAAACACAAATAATATCCTTGCGTTCAAGGGGCAGCAAGGCCGGCTTGTACATATGAGACACTTACTCCATGTAAGTTCATTGAGGAAGGCCAAATATATATTTGTCCTCGATCCTTCTTAGGTCTGCTTGTATAGTGGACATATTAGTATGATTTCTGAGCATGAAGCAATCTGGAATGAATGTAGGTAAGACACCGGCATCGTAACGTAGACAGCCATGCTGATAGTTTGTCCAGATATATACTTTACATCACAACCTTGGGCTACAGCTCCTGTTCCACATCTCGAAATCATCGAGATCACACCTCTTACACCCAAACCCTTTCATGTTTGTTCAGTTCTACTTCCTCATCCGCCCTGCATTTTGAAAGAGATAAATGGATTCCAAATCATTATTGTGAGAAGCTATATCTTTTGATCTATTCTAAGTATTTCACTCCCATACGCCATCTATATAAACTCATCGCAATCATAACTTTATCCCGCCAAAGCCTCATCTCGAGCCTTGATATCTTCCTTTTTACCCTTCTCCTCCTGTTTCTGTTCCTGCGCCTTGACTTTGTCCTTCTTGCTCATAGTCAAAGCTCCCTTCTTGAACGCCTCGTTGGGTAGAGGTCGAATAATCGGTTGAACCACCCACCAAGGTCTTCGGCACCGCCTTTGTGTGCCTATTGAGCTTTCAGTCTCGGGAGGGTCCTCCTCGCCCTCGGCCAGTGGTGTCTCCGCAACGCTCTCACCATTGGTGCGCTCGTACTCGATGAGGCCTTCTGCAACCTTGCGTTCCACCGCAGATAGAACGCGCTCATAGGCTTCCATGTCGCCTGCTCGGCTCTTGGCCAGCATATCTCGCACGTCGGTGTGCTTGGAGACAAAGTGTCGCAATAGATGGAAAAGATGAGGCTGCATGGCTGACATGTTGGGGCCCTGTTCTCCCTTCTTGCCTAAATCCTTTCTTCGCTTCTTAGACGGTGGCTCATCCTCAACTGTCTCGCTCTCGTTCATCCATTCAGTATCGTCACCAGGCATGAAGAGTGGTCGGCGCTCGATGTGCTTCTCTCCAAAAACGTGTTCATGGAGGATGTCCATATATCGTCTGAACACAGCATCAACTCTGTATCCCCCTTTTCCATCCTTTCCTCTCCAGTATTCTCGTCCCTCCTCTCCGACGGGTGGTGGCTTTGAGAAGATAGCTGGATCACTGAGGTTGCCCTCAGCACTCATCACACCATCAGCTCCTGTAGCTTCGAGGCACTTCTCGATATCTCCCTCTTGAAGGATGTTTCCATTCGCGAAGATGACTGTCTCCTTGGGCAGGCTATCTCTCAAAAATCGAATCATCTTCCACTCAGCCAGGCCTGTTAAATGTCCCTTCTGCTCCCTTCGTCGACCGTGGACAGTGAGGATGGATGCGCCAGCCTTGAGAACATTCTGCGCGTATGCCAGTGTCTCCTCCTTCGTGTCCAGAATCCGAATCTTGGCTGTCACGGGCACAGGCAGCTCCTTGTGCAAGATATTGATCAAGCGGAAGATAAGGTCCTGGTCTTCCTGGAGGAAAGCACCATACTTTCCCTTTCGCGCGATACCTTGAGGACATCCGAGGTTCAGGTCAACAGCATCGCAGTAAGGGGCGACTTGCTTGGCGGCAGAAAGGAGCGCTTCGGGGTCGTTGGCGCAGAACTGGACGAATAGCGGTCGGTCGATAGAAGGGTTTCCGTCAAGCCAGGGAGTTTCGCCGTCAGGTTTGAGTGATTGGAAGTGTGCCTTGCGATACTTCTCGTCCTGCGAAAAGAGTCGAGCGTGGAGCATGGGTGTATAGGCAAGAAGACTCTTTTGCTCAGAGGGTGAGATGAAACTTCGAGTCAACATGCGCCAGGCCTGAGTTGTCAGTCAATTCACACATGGCGAGTTCGAGCAATAACTTACAAATTCAGACTGATCTACCATCGGCGCAACAATGAACTTGGGGCTTCCAATAGACTCGTAGAAAGCTCGTCCTTGCAGCTTAGTAGGGCGCTCCCCCGCGCTGGTGGGGTTCTCCTCTGTGGTCGTCATTGTAGACATGCGCTGTGCGAAACAGATAAACCGGGGGCTTGGAACAGAAAGATGTAGATATCCCGGACTCTTCAAGAGCCAGGCTCGTCCTGTTAATCGATCCAGAGTGTTCAACGAGACGTGGCGCAAAGTGGTTAAGAGGGAGTGCTCACTAGCTTTGTATGACCACCAAAATAATTTTTTTCCCAATGTTTTACCTCCGAGTAGTGTTACGGCCCGGATGTGGGGGTGGGGGGTAGTTGTGGCTGAAGAGATCGCGGGGACCTTGAGGCTTAAGCCTTATTTCCGAGAGATCCAATGAGTGGGTAGAGAGTACAGAGTACATGTACATGTACATGTACCGTTTCATTCTTCTCATGTACCTCCAATAGTGGGTCCGCCACTTTAAAGGTGCCAAGCAACCACCTACACCACAAATCATGTACAGTACTGTGTCCTCAAAGTACACCATACCCTCCCCTTATCTATAAATTGATTCGATCCCCTGAATCAAAATGAAGATCGAACAAAATCTGAAGTGTACACGCAATCGAGATTAATGATCATGTTAAGCCCCTGATGCCTGGATCAAGAAAGCCAACTCGGAACAAACCTGAGCATGGCACTTATACGGATACTGATGAGCTCAAAACAAGGTAAAGTATTGTCTCAAACATTCACAGGGCAACGAAAAATGATCCGGCCAGGCAATTCAAACTTAATGATGTATCCATTCCATTGATTTTTTTGGGTTCATGTCGACAAGACTAACAAATGACGTTCTGTGAGTTAACGCGGTGTCCCCGTTTCGATGGTTACACTGCTGCAAGCCCAGAAATATGTATGTATGTATGTAATTTCCATTACGCTCCATTCCTCGTCGGTCCCAGATGAAAAGAAAAGAGAGATGAAGAAAAGCAAGATTAAAGAAATGTATGACTCTTTGGTCTAAATTCCACATGACATGTAGAGACTGGTTAGAGTGATCAACACCATTAACACCGTACAATGCTGTCCCAAACGCCCAAGCGGTTAATATGGTTGCTTGCAATACAAGATTCCGGCTTGATCTCCGGTATCAGTCAAGGAAACAAAACACTGCGCTAACAAGCTTCGCTCCTCGTGGTGGGCATTGCCATCATCAGAAAAAGTGCGTGTAAATCTTTGAGTTTTCGTGAACCTCCATTTCCTATAACCCGTTAGTAACTGCTGTGCCGTTGAGGTTGTTAATGTTCTATAAAACGTACCATCTTGAAGGTATTCAGCTCCTCCTTGATCTGCTGCGCAAGCATGGGAGTCAATCGGTTGCAGGTAGCAATCTCACCGCGACGATCGTACTCCTGACTAGGCCAAGTATCGTGGAAGACGATACGGGGCGAGAAAGTAGCGTTACGCTTGGTAGATCCGTGGGGGGTGTTTGGTGCGCTCTTGCTGTCCTGTCGTAGCCTCAAAGCGGACATGAAGTAGTCTTCGCTGCCAATAGCAATCGAGCCTGTTCGGCGATGGCCCTGAGACTCGTCGTTGGGAGTGCTAGGGGCACTGGAGTTAGGGGAATCGGTGACAGCAGGAACGCTGGGGAGGTCAAGGCCAGGAGAGGAATCAGCAGGGCGGATAGAAGGGCTGGCTGAGCCGGGGCCTACAGACTGTTAGCAGGAGAATTCGTACTAAAATCTTTAGACTTACGCTTCAAAATTCCCTTGCGGACGGCAGCAAGCACCTCCGCACGTTCCCTGTCGCCTCCAACAATACTCTTACGCGAATTCGAGTTGTCAGTTCCAGAGCTCCCAAGACGCTCAGCAATCTCAGCACCCAGATTGGTATCGATCGAATTGCGCTCGAGGTGGGGAAAGGTATCTGTCTGTCTGGGATCGGCCGACACGTTAACTCGTTGAGTCTCAGCCTCGACAGTGACCATCGATACAGCAGCTTGGCTAGCCTCGGGCTTCATAGGTCCATCAGCAGGAGCAACTCCAATCACTGACTTGGGTCGGAAAATTCCAACAAAAGATCGACCACCCTTCTTCATACCTCGGCCCATCTTTCGAATCATGATGGAAGCTGATGACGCTGTCGAGGAGATGGAGAGGTTATCGGTTGAGCCACCAAAGAATCGGCCACCATAGATACTGTGTCCGAGGCCTGCAGCCTCCTGCGCTTCCGCGATACGTGCTTGCTCGGCATCGTAGGCTTCATCGGCCGTTGGGTCCTTGTGGAGTTTGGAGGGTTCTGTCTTATCAGTTCCCTCACCCTCATCAGCATTGCGGAAATCGGCAGCGCTTCCAAACGAGAAAGCGCGTCGCAGTCTGGAGGTCTTGCTCTTGGATTTGCGTCCTTTATCCTTGATAGCAGCAAGCTGTTTAGCCGCAGGTGACTCTACTTTACCCGCACCTGACGCATTGGAAGATCTGTCTTCAGCGACCTCGCTAGCCATGGTAGCTGGTCTAGAGAGAGGTGAAGGGTTTGTAGTGCGTTTAATCGCATCGGAAGATGATCCTCGAGCTGGGATGTTGACCTTGGCGTGATCTTGCTTAGAAGTGACTTCGCTGTTTGCCTGGGAAGAGGGGTTTCCAGTGGGGGCAGACACATTACGGTTGGCAGACTGCAGAACATCCCTGTTAGCATTCAAGTTTTACCACCCATTGCTGATTGGATAGTGTTTCAAGGATCGTCAACTTACCGAGGATGGTCGAGAGTGGCTGCTGCGGCTGGAACTTACACTCTCAGAACTTCCGTTGCGCGAGTGTGCGGCGGCGTTAGTAACAACACGCAGTGTTTGAGAATTTCCGTCTGCTTTGCTCTTTTCAAGCGTAGCAGGCTTCGACAGGTCAGAATCGGCACGAAGACTTCGACGACGGGATCGGTTTGAATCATCCATGGGAGATTGAAGAAGTTGCATATCATCCATAGATGTGCCAGGCATAGCGTTATAGAAGCTGTTCGGTCTGTTTGGAATCGCCGAGCGGCTAGGATTGGGGCCATTATAGAGTTGAGTAGCAGTAGGCATTCCATTCACTGGGACAGCTGTGCTCTGAGAACGCCCGTGCTGGTTTTGTTGAGGAGTAAGTGACCGTCTATACCTGTCAGGTGCAGCTTTGCTTGAAGAAGTTGGAGAGGTTGGTTGTGTAGGGCCAGCGAGGAAAGCGGAATGAGGTCGAGGAGCGGGTACAATGTTTCGTCGCTGAGGAATGGCAGAGTCATCACGAGCACCCGTTTGGCCAACGCCCATGGCATTGTATTGCACGTTGGTAGCTGAGGAGCTAAACTGGCGACCGCCGTAGTTGGCGTTGTGGTTATAGTTCCGCGTCGGTTGACCTTGCGGTTGCCAAGATTGTGTGTGGTTCAGGGTCGGTGTGCTAGTGAAAGCGTATTGCTGGACAGGAGTCGAACTACCCCGGTAGCCAGTGGGAGAGGGAACAGCATATCTTGGGGCTTGAGCCGCTGCCGCATACTGAAGGCCAGCCTGGCCTTGGTTGTTGGGTATCATGCTTGTTGAAGAAGACGGTCGGGTCTGGAGCATTGTAACCGTTGCAGTTTGCTGGGGAAAGGTCTGAACCAGAGCAGCCATAGTTTGCGTTGACGTATAACAAGCAGTAAAGCAGCCGTCAACAAGCGTGACAACGAGAGTGCCTGTTGAATACCTTCGGTCTTGATTCGAAGGGATCGGACGAGGTCGGTTCGAGGTGCAGTATGTTTGCACTTAACAGAAGAGTAACTGGCCAAGATTCATGTTAGCACAGCTTCCACTAGATACGGCTTGCAAAGACCGAAGAAAGATTGAACAATCCGGATATCCCTTCTTGGGTCGCCTTCCTGCAGAGAGCCGGGAGAGATTTGCGTTACCACCTACCTACTTTTTTTTTCCTGTTATAATTTTATGACAAACGAAAGAAGATAAGGAGGCTGTGATTAAGGACGCCAGCGACCAGAAACAAAGGGAATTGATCGTGCTGAGGAAGCAGCTCACTATTACCGTGAGCAGACTTTGACTCTGCTACGAGACGAGATATGCTAATGGAGATTGGGGACAAGATCAAGAGTCGTGACAGACAGCTTGAATCTCGACCTAGTTGTAACGGAACATGAGAGGATCGTCGAGAGTTCGGGGCAATAGAACGGTGAAGTAGACGAGTGAGGCGAGGAAACAAAGTATTACGGAGTTCGCTCGCGAGATGAGGGCTATGATCGACAGGGCAGGCAAGATTTCCAGTGGTCGAGAATCGTCACAGGGGTCTGGAGAGAGCAGAAGCGAATGGCTAAGCAAATGCAACTGCGGATAGAATGCTACAAGTGTCGAGGTCTGAGGCCAAACGATCGATCACAGGAGACGATGGATGTAGAATGTGCAAGATCGAAAGATCGAGAGCGTTCCAAGGGTTCTGGGAGATTCGGGGCAAGCGACGGCCGAGAGAAAGGGGTACGGCAATCTGGAGAAAGTCGAGCCGGGGAGACGAGGGGCAGAGAAGGCCAAAATGGCGATGGATTGCGGTGATGGCGATAATGAGGAGGAGAATAGAAAGGAAAGGGAAGAAAAGACCTGAACAAGGAGAAAGAACGAGACGATGAGATGAGATGGTGAAGAAGTCAATCTGTTGTTCAGAAAGTGAGGTGAGGTGATTGAGAAACCTCAAGAGCCCAGGTGGGTACGTAACTCGTGTTATCCACACGCTAATAATGCATGGGATGGTCCTAGTCGGACTTGCAGAAAAGGGACCCCGTGGTGCAGAAGCTCACTATGTACAGTGGACTGCCAAAGTTTGTTTCTACAGGGCACAGACAGCAGTGAAGTCCCTATAATTTAGCGGTCCAAGACCCAAATTCCGGGTACACTCCCACCACGCGGCCCATCGTGGGAGTGATCTCGGACATGCAACCCTTTCGACATGAGCGTGACAGCAGTGTGGTTGCAATCTAACGCCTATTCAGAAAATAGCCTCGAACGAGGATTGATCGCTAGGAAGGAAGAGGCAAGTGACTGCCGCGATTCATCTGTCTCACTCAAACATCCATCGGCTCTTGGGTCTTGTTCAGCTTGATCACGACAATGATAACACAACCTCACGCGTTCAAAGACAACGTATCAGGCTGGTAACCGTTCCGTAGTCCTGGAGACACATAAAGTATTGTCAGCATGCAGGGGACAAGGGGCAAGACGTCGTAAGCCAATTCTCTCCGTCCGTCTGGTCTGGTCTGGTCTGGTTGCTGTTGGCATCTCGAGATGGTCGATATTCACACATGCCTCTCATGCACCCGCACTCGTCCTAAACACGAGGTGCTCGTGGAGCCATCCCAGGGATTCCCCAAGTGAAAATCCCACAACTCCCAGGAGACTTGAGCGGGTCTTGTCAATGCCAGAAGGGCCAGTACGTCCACCATTGGTCACCGCTGCACGGAGCTAGCAGGGAGCCTGGTTCGGTAGAGTGACCACGTCGAGAGTCTCTCATCTCTCACTCTGTTTCTGTTGTGCTTTCTAGGCTGTCGCGAAAGAGGCAGAGAGCATTGATCCAGGAACAAACTCCTGTCCGTGCTAGTTTGATGGCTTTTGCCTGTGCTCTCTTTGCTGCATTACCCAGTGACCAGCTGACGGGACCGGGAAGGGCTCAAACATTGGTGCTGTCTCTGTGCGAGGTTATATTGGTGCTTGAGATGAAGTCCCTGAATTTCTTTCCTTTCCGTCCCGTCGTCGCTTGTCGGCGGTCCTTTGTTTGTTGCCGTCTCAAACTAGAGAAGACCGAAACGGATTTCGGGGTCTTGAGAAGAAAAAAACCACCTCACAGCAGACAGCGACTACGGGATACATACTCAGGGGTCTGGACGTTTTTCGGCCGCTGCACAAAATACTTGCGTGTACAGTACAGTACAAGACATACATACACATCCATGAATTGAATCAAAGCAAGGGACATTCAGGGGATAAGCCTGGCTTAGTAACTGATCCACGTCGGACGTGCCAATCACCAATGAGCATCATAGACGTTGAGAGGATCAACATTGAGATACGATTGATTTTCACGCTTTAGCTCCTTTAGGGGTTCGCGCTTGTGTGTGTGTCTCGTCTGGAAAGGGTCATGGCTTTTCTCGGCTGTTTCTTTCAGGTTGTGACTTTTGAGCCGGACAATTGATAGCGGCTAACGTTAGATCAAGCCAAACAGTCTGGTATCGCTTGGCGTTGTGTTTAACCTAATCAACAGCTCTTGAAGCTATTCTGGCGATATTAACAAATGTGTAATCAATGTGACAATGACTCGCCGTTTCCAGGAAGGAAACAAATATCTCAATCTTCCAGTAAACAAGACTACCCAGTCGATATGTGTGTGAACCGACTCAGCTGCTGAATGAACTTCTTTTTAACTCGGCCAAGTTTCTGCAACTCAACTCTTATTGTCCGCGCTGCAAGATACGAAAACACCAATTACTCCTTAAGCCGCAGCCATTCTTTTCAAGTACCCGCAGTTCTGGGATTCCTCTGGCATATGATCGAGGCCGTTGGGCTCGATGTCGGCAGAGAGAAGCGTCTCATGGCTTGCAGTCTGCAGTAGCTTCTGCAGGATGCGTGGGATCTGACACCAAACATCCGATAAGTCCAACTGGTCCAGCCAGTACTTTTAACGGCCACAGCGGGACACTCAAAAAGAGCCCCCATGGGCCGAAGACGCGAGTCCAGTGGATCTCGAAGCAGAAAAAGAGGCCAATCTCATGCATGATGAAATCGTAGACGGGCCCTCAACTTCTGATAGGAGGGGATTTGACAAGACATGTTTTACAAGACGACACCATCTTCTATCACTTTGACCCTGAGAGACATTCCTATGCTTGACTCTTGCTGCCATGGAGTCTCTTTCAGCTCACCACAATTGCTGACCCTTACATATCATAGGTATTCTCCCCGGCCTTGGTTATCCTGTTTCTGTATTATCATAACAACAGCTCATCTAGCTCATGCATGGTACTGGAATTTTCCATGACAGCATGATATGGCACTCCAGTCTCCTCGCCTCTTCCAAGTCCACAAGAATAGTAGTTATCCGCGTATTTTTAGAATGGGTCCCCAGGTCGTCAATCGCGTACCCACTGAGGAACTTAATTGTGCGTGTATTTTTGCTTAATGGATGTGTATAGAATAGGTGCTAAACCAAGAAAGTCCCGTCAGAACTTGGAAAGATCAAGTTTCTAGCCTGTTCATCTTGGTGCAGAAAGGGAATGAATACCGAAGGCACAAAACTTTAACAGAGAAACTATTACTGACGAGAAACCTGATCATGGATGGTTTGCCCTCACCGACAAAACACCGTCATTTGCATACCAGTCTTTGTCTGACTCAATTTACGGGTCTGGGGTAGGTAGAGAATGACAATGGAGGAGATATCCTGGACATTTCCAGGGTTGAAACAAGCTTGCAGGCTGGGGTCTCAATCTACATTCTGAGACAGGCACATTAAATTCTGGCGATATTTTAGATTGCTTCATCATGCTCATTGCTGTATATTGAACTCTGCTATAGAAACTGCGCCTCATGGAGCAGAAGCAAGGCATGCTATCCAGATCTCCATTGACCAGAGATATAGAAAGAACTGAGATGAACTCAAATCTCGGCTCTGCAACAGGCCAAATGTGTGTTGTTGAGGTCTTGGCTGCCGAGGTTGGTGTACACATCCCATTACAGCACTGCTTCAAGCCTTACGAGCAGTTGCTTGTAAGGGAAACTGAGCGTGGTCCCTGAAGCAGAGTTCATACTATGTAAATATATTGCTCAGTTTGCCACTGTAACTTGTAGTTTCTTGCTCTGGCTGTCGCGGCTGATTACTTTTTTTTTTTTTTTTTAAATCAGCCTCAACTCAACTAACCATACAAGCAGACTCTCCCGCCTTTGCCGTTGAACAACCCTATGCCCCGTCTGGACCGACTAGATTCCAGGTTCGACCAACAATTTAGACAACTAGCTTGGCTATCGCATTAATCTAAAACTCATTAAAGTGCTCGTCTCCTCATTCGGCGTCTCTAGCTCGATATACGCAATCCAACACACACGCACAGGCTAATATGCGATCCGTCCTTCGGTACTCCAAAGAAAAAGCGAAACTGCTTGGGTAATGCAGATCAATCTCTCATCATCCACGATTTAATTACTGGGCGCATGTAACAGCGTCTCAGCTCATGGATGATGGGCCACAGCGGCCAACTGCGTTGAGGCTGGGGCCGTTCCCCTATGTTCAGATAGATTACACAGGGATATGAATTCATTTCAGTCCTCAGGACGAGTTGAATACCTTCCAGGGGTTCTCTGAAAACCTCCTAGCGTCGTTCCAACAGAGTAATTCCCGCAGCTAATTGCCGGAGAATACTGTGCATAGTCCACTGTCCCCATGGGCTGGTTACGCTGGTAGGCCGCCCGCAATTGTCTATTCTTCAATTTCGGTGAAGTTGTCCTAACTGAGCTTTCTGAGAGGGAGACCGAGGATATGTTACAGATACATCAAGTGATCGACATTGATAAGAGAGATTGATTGAATGCAACACCACCGAGCCTCGGGCCAGCTTGTAAAGTGGTCCTGGTGGAATTCGATCACAGTTTCTCCAGATCTTTGAACAAATCCATTCGTGACAGGCTGGATAGACTAGACCTCGATACTACATAATCCTCTCAAGGTAGCAGTACTGTGCGTGATCCGCGTTGTCAGATTTGCGAGAGGCGTGGTAGCTGTTCTGGGGCTGATTTCCATATGGAGGAATAGGTAGCGCTGAATCCCTTGTTGATTAACTTAAAACTCTACAATACTAGCACACACTGCCTCCGGAGAATACTTACTGTACATACATACATACATACATCCATCCATCCTTAATAACACGACATAGAAACCCCGCGAAGACAGATGGTCTCTAAAGGCCCGATCCGACAGCGCAAATCATCTCCCTTCCCCGCCTGCACGAGCATATTCATCACAATCCCCTCAACGTCGCCGGCCGCTTCGGGAAGTTAAACCGCTGGGGGTTCATGTCGATCTGATCCGACCCCGATAGCGGCACAGATGATTAGTTAAGAACCGGCGGTGAGCCCTTGATTAACCTTGTCATGGTTGGGGTTCCGAGAAGCACTGGATGCCGACTTTGCAGAACCAGGAAGGTCAAATGTGATACCCTCAAGCCGTCCTGCGGCAACTGCATCAAATATGGAGCAGAGTGTCCAGGTTATTCTCGTGGCCTGAAGTTTGTCGATGAGAAGCATCAGATTCGTCAACGCAGCAGACGACAGGGCAAAAGCCAAGAAGTGTCGACTACTGGTAGTTCCGCTTCCAGTACAACGGGCTCTGATATCGCTGCATTAGACTCAGAATCATGGTCTTTGGTAAGGCCCTCACCAACCCTGCTGAGGCTGGAATTGCCAAGAGGGCCACTGCTACTCAACATGATAGAGTCGTCCACTAACTACACTCGGTCCACTGATGTCTTTATACTCTTATCATGGTTGAATATTGATCGTCTAGGAAAGCGGGCTCTGCTCGACGGGGCTATCTGTTCTTTTGCTCTCCATCTGACTGGCAAAGCAAACTCCAATGCCGACCTGGTCGCCAAAAGCAGAACCATATATGGCTTGGCACTCAATGAGTTACAGGCCGCTCTGCAACACTCCACAGAGTGGAAGGCATCTGAGACCCTATGCGCTGCTATACTATTATGCTACTTCGAGGTATTCCTGCCACCAATATTTTTAATTCAAAGCTTACGCCCCATAGCTGTTTGCTGGGACAGCAGTCCCAGATACTTGGATTCAACATGCCAAAGGCATTGGAACTCTAATGGAGCAGCGAGGACCAGCAGCTCACGCTGAAGGCTGGGACGCAGCCATGCTGCTCTCATGCCGTGGTATTCTTGTATGTCCTATGTTTCTCCTTGACTACATGAACAAGGCAAAGGATAAGGAACTCGCATTATCTCCAGGTCAAGTGACGTGACGGAGCCTTGCGAATGTCTTCCAGTAAGAACCAATCGCTGTTTGGGGAGCACAATGCGTTGGATCCTGTCTCTGTTTCGTCACCGGCAGGGTTACTCTGCATTGCTGCATTGAGATGGCGCGATATAGCATCTCACATATCACCCATCCAGTCCAAGTGGACTTGTCATCCTAGCCCTTCACCTTGAGTGGATCTTTCGTCCCTTTGCAACGGCTTTGACAATATTACCCTAGCGGGGTCACCACTAACACGGTCCCATGCCAGACTATAAGCGATATGTTCTATCCCGGAAAGGACCAATTGTTCCTGTCGAGGCCAGCATGGAGGCATGTCACGTCTGATGGCGGTAGACGTCTCATCTATGCTCCTGACGCCCCCATTGAGCACATCCGCGTCGGTGATGGCTTCCTTGCAAACCTGGCCCAGCTCACGCCTATTTTGCATGGGGCTTATCTTCTGAGAGAAGCTAACAAGGCTGGCATGTTTGTCAAGCCTGACAAAATCTCCGCCTTGGCCCACCTAGCCACCGTGGAACATGCGAGATTGGCGCGATGGTTCGACGATTTCGACGCACTTGAGTTTCCAAGACCGGTCGAGGTTCTGCCAACCGACCCGGATAATTCGTTGTTCGAGACAGTGCTGGAACACAAGTCGGCAGCAGCCGGGTCCTTACTCATGGGGTACTGGGCAAGTATGCTCATCCTAGAAGAGACATTGGTCGAATGCGGGACACCGCGAGCTAATTCGGAGATATCCATCCGGTATTTCGTGGAACAAATATTGCGGTCGGTAGAATCTGTGGGACGAGACACCATGGGGCCATATCGAATTGGGTTCGCCATACGGATCGTGTATGAATTCGCTACTGGGCAAGAACAGAGGTGGATTGCCAGCATGTTGGATAAGTTCTCACAAGGGTATGCTGCAATTGACAAGAAGACATACCCTAAGCCTAAAGACGATGACACTCAGCCAACGTAGTTTATTCAGTCTACAGCTTAGGGTAGATTGTGACCTTCCGAGGTGGTGATAGTTAGGAGTTGGAGTATGTTTGATGACTTGGAAGATCCCCCAAGATGATGCTTGATGTCATAGGTAGACGCTGTTTATTAGTTTCCTGAGGAGTTTCCCGCAAGTCAATTGATATCCAAACCTTTACAAATCTTTACACCAGTGCTGAATCTATTGATCGAGGTTGATAAGTGCGTTCTTCCCTTTCAACTAATTGGCGACAGATAGCCAGTCCTCTTATACCATAAATACCTTGAATGTCACAAGTATTCGTCTTGATTAGTTACCTGGAATGATGTAGCTGGAAGAGTTACCCTATCTGACAAGGTCATTGAGACTTGACGGTTTGCTCAAATAACATATTCTTACTTATACTTCTACAGTTGTTACTGGAGTGGCTGAATCTCAATTTCTGATTGCCACTAAGCTAGATATGTGAGACATGTAATTGTTGTCTTGTGTCATTATATGATAGGAGCTCACTATGGTGAGTTTGAAGCTTGAACATAACTACGTCGAGATTCTGTCAGTTGTATATGAAACTCGGTGGGAAAGCGTTACAAGTCAGTAGAGGTTTTGATGGTCCGCAGTGACCTTTATTCGCTGAAAGATGTCTCGTTTGTTAGACAAATGTGACTCGAGAGTGCCAACTTGAGGAATACATAGCTCCCTTTGAGGTCGCTCACACTCATTTAGTAAGCTGAATCGCTCTGTTATGAGGGCCAGATCCTGCAGATCCTGGAAAGAAATCCCCATATACAAGAAGCTTATGAGTGATGTTACCTAAGCGTACACACAGTTTGGTCTGGGTTGAGGTTCTGCATAGAGAGAAGTTACGAGCGATGGCTCAGGAAGAACCAGTACATTTTCTCCATCAGCGTGTACAGCAATGGATTGTATCACCCTAGGGGACTGACCCAGACCCGCGGCGAGGGTATGCTTGTACCTCGAATGTTTGATCAAGTTTGTACGAGTGATAAACAAACAGTGTAGCAAGTAGTACAAACTTGCCGTCCAATATCAATCAGGAGCCACTGCCTTTCATTGGAACTCTACTAGCCATAGCAAGTGACAGATATAGTATCATGGGAGTTTCGATATCATAGTGAGGCTTTTTTTCTTCAAACGAATAACCATGTGTAGTTGAAGCCAATCCTATTATGAGCTGTGTTATTTACGTGTACTCCTGTCACTCATCAAAAGTCTTGCCACCTCAACAAAACCGCTCAGTTGGACCTAGAAAATAAATGAACTATGCTTGAAACAAAATGACAGCAAGTTTTAAGCTTGTAATTCCAGGAATCAAATGTCTTCCTTTGGAACAAGCCGCCAATGTCAATAGGTCGCTTGACTTCAGCAATACAAATTACCAGAATCTATAATTGAATACATTCTGACTGTTCATGCTATTGATAACACTATGGTAGTATCTCTGTGCCAAATGTCCGATGAACATGAATTTTCATATGGTGTATTCACATGCCACACTGCTTCTGATCAATATGTGCGAATTATACCACAACGTCGCATCGATTGCACAGTCAATCACATGTGAATCGATACGAATACTTGCAGATAGGTCTGCAAAAGGGTATTCTTATCCGCCCCCAACGACATCCCAATCAGGCGGTCTGTATCTGGACCTCGGGGTGAGGAAAAACAGCGGAATGCCTTAAACCAAAATTCGCTGATCTCCCACCAAAGCCCATCCGCTGTATTTCCTCACCCCCTAGCTAGATACGGTCTCCTTTCTCAAGATGCAGGTTTGAGTCCACTTCCGGAGCGTTGTGTAACGACGGGCTCAAGAGGTAAGCAGCTAGAGTAGCCAAAATAAAGCTTATCAGCTCTGTCATATCTCAATTCAAACAGTGTTTGCTCATTCACTTTAAGCAACTTAGAAATGGATGTCAATTGGATCGCTCACTGGTTCGATGTCTGGCTTCCTCACAGGGTTACGAGGAAATACCCGGAGAGATATAGACTGGGTACGTTTACCATGGCGAGTCTTACGTTACACAGTAGCTGATATTTACTGGAATGATATGCTCTTTAATGATTATCAAGACACTGAATGGTTTGGCCTGGAGAACTCGCCAGAGTACAATGCGAGGGAGGACTTGTCTACGGCTGCTTGATTTACTACGAAGAATTTACCAACAACTATCCAAACTTTCGGTGCGGTTCTAACGCCAGATATACGTTAAGGTGCAGTATATAATAAAGTTTAGTCAAAAGACCCATACCTGTAGGTGACAACATGTTCATAGCTCGCATCACTCATAAGTTTCATTCTAGATCTAGCAAGATATCTCCACTCACCTAGTTCGAGCAAAGAAACCACAAGACACTCGCATTCATTGGCAAAGATAATACCATACTGATCCAATGACAAAACCTCATAGCAACAATTGTGATGCTTACCTCACGGAAGTTCCCTTCGGTGCTACTTAGATGAGGCCTGTTCATCTCTTCAATGAAGAGAGAACTGGCTACTCCACTGAATGACAAAGAGAAAAAAAAATCGTACCACAAAAGTACCAAGATTAAACTAGATAGGCCATAATAATATCCACCTCTCAGCACGTCCCGAAGATCTGAGACTCCCGGTACGCAAAATAGGGCTGATATAGGCAGGTACAAAGTCGGGATGGATCATGGGCCGAAACCTTGATCTCAAAATTGCCGTGAATACTCCAACAGGCAAGAAGTTGTCAATAAGAGATGAAAACCAAGGATAAAACGGCATCTTAGTTCCAACAAAGAAGATGTTGCCAAGATGACGAACGCCTCTTGGTAGAGACTGATGAGAGTTTCTTTAGCTACCTTACCTTTGAAGCAGATGCTACCATTGTGGGATGCAACCTATCGACGTAATTGACGGCGTGGCCGTTAGAGCAAACGATGCAACGGTCTAAGAGCTCATCGCTGCTTTGTCCCTTGGAGAAGAGTCATCGCAGGGTCTAGAACCCGTCAACTAAAAGGCACCAACCTGATAAAGCAAGGTCAATCGGATCAGAACCTCCTCACTGGAAAGTGCCGTTTGACACTTGCAACTGTGGCTTTCAGCTCAAGGCCACATCGTCATCCCTTGCCATAGTTTCACTAAAAATAAGAGCTTGGGCTTATGTGGCTGCGGCTCGTCAGTCTGCCCTACGCTCTAGACCGTGTCTTTTGTTTAAGGTTCTCAGTAGTGGAAGACGCCGCGATGCAACGTTCCCACACTATCTCTAGGTTAGAGAGAGTTCTCGCATAGCTATTTTGAGTTCCTGGACTCTTGATTGCTTGGTGCGTACCGACACAAAGGTTCGCAGATAATTGAGTTTATTTGGCGAAATCGAGCTTGGGGTAAGCCACTTTTGACTATAGTAAGGCTGACTGACATCAGGCGAAGTTGCCAACAGTTGCTGCGTACGTGTGCAACCAAATCAGCCAATGTGCAGATCTGAATCAGTCAGTTGCTTGCACGATTAAGCATCTGACGTGGAACCCTCAAATATGCTTGCTATGACAATCTACCCTACCCCAAAAGCCATCAGGCAGCAAAATAATGCATACGCTAAAAATGCCAATATTCAATTGACCAACGAGATCCCAGGCCGCGTATCTCATGATAATTCCCCATGACTTCACCAAGCCAGAATGAGGTTGCATCGGAGATATGAGAAGCCCCCCGCCAAGCAATAGTTTGTTCTCTCGGCCCAAGGCTGAGAGAACGCCCGGGTTCGGTGTGACAGACCTTGATCTTATCTCGACATTATCTGATACAGATGGGCGAATCATTACCCAGACCGTCAATCTTACATGCATAGAACTCCTTCTAGCGAGCTTCTGGAAATGGAGCTTTGGTGGAGACGTGGTCACGAGGTTGTTGTTTTCTCTCTTGGCGGGAAGGATAAACGGTGCCGATGCTTCGGTGCTTCCGACTATGGGGAAATCGGTCTCCACCCGGCGGATGACGGTCCGGGGTTATGTCAGCATCTCGGCCGACCAGTGCCGTCCGTAAGCTCCACATGTTGTCACTGGAATTCCGCTGGATGGGAAGTGAGGGGAGAAGAGATAAGGGGAACCAAGGGATGTGCTTTGTGGGCAAAAGTAAGGGACTTGCCTACGGTTGAGCTATTTACTGCTCATCACAATAAATGCCGAATAACTGTATCACGGCAGTGTCTGACTCCCTTATCATACGACTTTCCGATTGACCCTATCGTAATATTTACCGTATCACTCGTACTCAGCACTGACTCCTTGTTGACACCTGAATGGCTACCTGCACGGCGATCAATGTCAAAGGTGAGCCACAAGGTCGCATCGTATCTTCAATTGGACCCCGCGGAATCCATAAGCTATCCAAGCCGGCACGTCATACCCAAGAACAGCCAAGCTAGCCAAGCCTTCGTCTGACTACAGGCATTTTTAGCGTCGCTCCATAGGGCGGCATCTGCTACGTAGCAACTATGGTTGGCGTGGTCTTGGACTCTTGGTACAGCTTGGGGTAGATCAGCCGCAGGAGCATTGTTGACAAGAACTTTTATTTAAGGGAGTCTTTCCCCCCTTGATGATTCTATCTTATCCTCCTCATCATCATCATCAATCAGTTCCTTCGTCAACAAACAAACTCTCCTTGAACATCTTTTAGATTGCACCAGGAGTGCCTTGAACACAGCTACAGTACCTTGAAGGTTACTAGACGATACATCTACGATACCCATACTCAGCAGACTAAAGACAGTCGAGCAATTACTTCAACTATACACACCACATACAACTCTTCAACTTCACAAAGATCACAATGGCTTTCGGATCTTCTCGCACCAGAACCTCTTCTGAGGAGCAGCGTGGACGAAGCACTGAGCCAATTCCCCTCATGGAGTCTAAGGTATGTGACACTGAACTCAGACTTAGCCTGGACCCCACTAACAAAGCTATTTCAGCAACGAACAAACTCATACTCCAGCGAGTTCTCGACCCGGTCTACGGCATCTTCCACGACCAAAGCTTCCCGCTCTTGGTTCAAGGCTGCTCCCCAGCCAGTCAACAATGTCACCTACTGCGGCCGCCATTCAAGCCAGTTCCTCTTTGGCGGCCCTTCTCTGGCTGATCTCGCCCGGGCGATGTTGGGCAAGGATTGAAGTGTCAGCTGTACGAGCACATACGAACAAGAACAAAGAAACCCTGCTCTGTCTGCAGCATCACCAGCACTATAGCATGACCGCCTAATCACGCCAAAGCAACATAACACTGCGCTGGTAGTTTCACACTCACTCGTCGTCACTGGCTGGTACGGGACGGACACTCTCATTCTCTGGGAAGCGTGGCGTCTTTGGTATGGTTACAGACACTTGTCCATCCAACCAGGCGCAATTAGGGAACTTTTTTAGGAGTCGGGGTGGGAATGACTGTACCACAAGAGACCATGATACCAATTTCGTGTAACAATACCTATTAACTACAATGAGTCCATGAATTCGATACAATTTTTAACAAAATCCGCTAAAACCTGTTTCTAAATTTGGTGTAATGTTCAGCAAGAAAAAGAAAGAAAAAAGTCTGATCAGGCCGTGTTTTCCGTTTCACGAATCGTGAAGATCCTCGCATTCGGAACGATCTTCGCATTGCGTGGCTAGTCTTGGCGATTATGAGCCAAGACCTGGGCCGCGTAATGTTTGGCCGAGCATCCGACTATGAGGGTATTCAGGGTCCGGGAATATTACGATGAAAATATGGCTATTCCCGGTGTAGTCCTGGAAACACTAGGGTAGGTCGGTTCATCATCCGAGCAAAGATCTAGACCAGCTGATTATACGCGGTGTCCAATAGATAAGGGCTGGCGTTTCTTACGATCCCCTCATCTCCTGTGTTACGGATAATTTCTATTTATTCTCTGTGATATGTTTGGAGTATAGCTCATCATATTCGATCGATAGCTTCGGGGGGGTTTTGGACGTCACCCCCTCACAATTAGAATAAAGTGTCAGTCAATCAAGTGTATACAATAGGTCAAGTTGAACATACCAAGCACAGATTTCACGAACTCTAACTTCTAATAATCATTACCCAGTGAAGCGCACGTAGTCATACATAAATCCCTCTCAATAGTTTATTGATGATCATGTGTGATCTATTGTGTGTCGGGAGATCCTCTTGTGGTGCTGCCTAAATCATAAGGCAAACATTTTCTGGGGTGATGCGCATGCACCATGCTGTCAACGTCTTCAGCCCTACAACGATACCGAGCTGTAAATCAAGCTGACTACCGGGGACGAGCTGGGATAGATCGAATTTATATGTGAGCATGTTGGAAAATATGATCAAGAATTGAAAGTGCAGATGGGCTTGAGAACGGTCAAAAATGCGAGGAAAACGAATTTGAGGCCGAAACTGACCCTATAGACAAAAAAAGAGACCCGAAAGCCATTAAACAAGTCATGTTGAGAATTCGTCCTTTTGTTCTCGTCATGAGAGCTTCGCAGATCAAGCTACAATTAAACTGCGATCACATTGAAATTGGTGGTGACCCACCAATCAGAGACCGGGACCACAACTGCCTGAATGAAAGTGGGTCTATATTGCTAACCTGTCGTTTGGTATCCGTAACTAAACCTTCACTTCACGCGGCGAACCCCCAAATTCCATCTCCTATTTTGTCCGCGTTTGCTTCGAATATACCATCAGCATCAGTCAGTTCAATCATCGACATTGTGCGGTTTGGTTGTTCGGCTTGTTTTCTACTTGATGTCTTTGCGCCGATCTTGAGTGCCACAAGCTCAACCGCGACTTAGGCCGCGCCCATGCATGCTTTGACGTGAAATCATATCTAGACGCGCATATAGGTGAGTTTACCCCCCAAAAATCATCAAAAGGAACGCGACGATTCGATGATTGCAATGCAAGGTCCGCGCTTATGGCTGTGACTGTTGCGACCCTATTGGCATCCCTTGGCTGACCTCCCTTTGCGTACAGAACCGCCAAAGTTCAATTATACCGGTCGCCGATAACCTCCTTCCATCATATTTACGCGCAAACACCATGGTTAGCAAACGCAAAAGAGTCCTCGAGGACTTTGATCCCAACAAGTCTGATCCCGAAGACGAGAATTTCGACCCTTCGGAAGCTGGACCCCCCCGAAAAAGCACAAAGAAGCACTCCCGTTCACGTAGCGGAAAACCCAGCCGCCGACGCAGGAACGGTTACCTGGGTTCGGACATCGATGATGACGAGGATGAAGTCTCTGATAGCAACGAAGACGATTTCTTCGATGACGAAGAAGAAGAGGATGATGCTGCTCCTGTGAATGCCGCTGGTCGTCGCGCCAGAAAAGCTGCCACGCAGCCACGCAACTACGCAGAGAGCAGCGAAGGAGAAGAAGCATCGGCTACCGGCGACGAATCTGACAAGCCAGACGATGAGGACATCAAAGTTGACGAAGATGTCAAAGAAGACGACGCCGAAGGCGAGCCCGTAGAGGAGCCTGCCAGGTCAACTAGATCCAGAGTTGTCAAGCTGAAACTCACCAACTCCAAGTTGCCTGCGCCTCGTAGGACTACTCGAGCTCATACAGAGGAAGCTGAAGAGTTCCTTGAACTATCCAACTCTGGAAAACACGCCGTCCCTTCACGCGATTCGCGAAGTAGAAGCCCTGAGACATTCGCTCGGAGCACAAGAGCTACACGTGGGTTTAAAGGCCTCAAGAAAGCCCCGGAGACGATTCAAGAGGCCACACAGGAAAGCAGCTTTAAGGAAGTCAGAGAAGCCGACCAGCCCGACGAATTATCTCAAGATCCCGAAGAGATTGAAAAGAAAGAGGTGGCTGATCAAGAAATGCTAGATGCTGCTGATCAAGATGCACCTGGAGAAGATGCGCCTGTGCAGACGGTAGAGGACGAGGACGATGAGGATGATGTGCCTGTTACTCGCCGAACCCGTGGATCCCGCGCCAACGCCTCCGCAGCACCGGAAGAAGCTGAATCGGATTCTGGACCTAGAAAGACGCGCCGACTTACCCGCAAATCGAGCAAAAAGTCTCAAGAAGTCAGCAGTGATTTCGAACCAGGCGACGAATCTGACGACGCAGAAGGCTCCGGTGCAGAAAAGCCCCTACCTCAAGATGACGATGACGTCGATAGCCCAGTTCCCCGCGGCCGACGTTCCCAACCCGCCAGATCTCGCCGTGGTGGGGACTCTGGAGACGAGGAACCCGAATTCGACTTGGACGAGCTGAATGAAGAGGCACGAGAACTTAGGCAGGACTCGCGCTCTCGTCGCCGTCGCCCAAGAAAAGAATCGCCCATTGTGTACCAGGAAAGCACTCGGCGAGCGAGAACACGGGTGAATTATTACATGCCCCCTCTCACCTCGGCCAATATTGAAGAGGAAGAAGTTGAGGCTCCTGCTGCGCAATCGCGCTCGCGCCGAGGACGTGGCGGTGCCAGTCAAGGCTGGGAACGCAGCCTCAACACTACATTTGGACCCTTTGGAGGCGGCGGCGGAGCTGGATCCCTTCTTAATGGGCCCTGGGGTACTGGCGCAGCTGGCGGGGTCGATTCAGACAGCAGCGACGATGAGATGGTGCATCGCTCTAGTGTAGCTGGTAATGTCGGTATGACGCCGACCGCAGCGACTCACGGTGGGCTTCTTCCCGGTGTTCCTGGACTAAACCCTGATGCTGGCGCTCCCAACGTTGGCAAGATCAAGGACCGTAAAGCTCTTGCGGATGCTGATCCTCTGGGTGTTGACCTGAACGTTGACTTCAGCAAGGTTGGTGGTCTTCAGGGACATATCGATCAGTTGAAGGAAATGGTACAGCTTCCTTTGCTCTATCCTGAACTCTTCACACGATTCCACGTCACTCCACCTCGTGGTGTTTTGTTCCACGGTCCTCCTGGAACAGGTAAAACGCTACTTGCTCGTGCTCTGGCCAACTCAGTTGGCTCCGGTGGCCGTAAGATCTCATTCTATATGCGCAAGGGTGCCGATGCCCTGAGCAAGTGGGTGGGTGAAGCTGAGAAACAGCTTCGATTACTCTTCGAGGAAGCGCGCAGAACTCAGCCTAGTATCATTTTCTTTGATGAAATTGATGGTCTTGCGCCGGTCCGTTCCAGCAAGCAGGAACAGATCCATGCTTCCATTGTATCAACCCTGTTAGCATTGATGGATGGTATGGACGGTCGTGGTCAAGTCATTGTTATTGGAGCTACCAATCGACCTGACAATATCGACCCCGCTCTTCGTCGACCTGGTCGATTCGACCGAGAGTTTTACTTCCCGTTGCCTGACATCGAAGGGCGAAAGTCAATCCTCAACATTCACACAGCAGACTGGGGACTATCAGAGAAGTTCAAAGATTCCCTAGCCGAGAACACAAAGGGCTATGGTGGTGCTGATTTACGAGCTCTCTGTACTGAAGCAGCTCTCAATGCCATTCAGCGAACTTACCCCCAAATTTACGCCTCCAAGGAAAAGCTTGTGGTCGACCCCGAGAAGATTGGCGTTCATGCCACTGACTTTATGCTGTCCATCAAGAAGCTTATTCCCTCCTCTGAACGATCGGCGACATCTGGTGCTAAACCACTTCCCAAATCGATAGAGCCGCTATTGCGCAAACAGTTCAGCGAAGCCAAGAATGCCCTCGATGACCTGTTGCCTCGTAGGAAGAAGATGACAGCTCTCGAAGAAGCCATGTACGAGCAATTCGATGACGATGATCATGGCTTTGGTAGAGAAACCATGCACCAGGAGTTTGAACGATCCAGAGTGTTCCGCCCTCGCTTCATCATATATGGTGTTAGCGGTATGGGACAGAGTTATATTGCTTCTGCCATTCTTCACCATTTCGAGGGTGTTCATGTTCAGAATTTTGATCTTCCCAGCATCTTGGGTGATGGAAGAGTAAGTTTGTGCACTTACACGGGAAACTACAGACTAACATCGGCAGGCTATGGAGCAGGTCATTGTCGGTCTCTTTACGGAAGTCAGGCGACACAAACCTAGCGTTATTTATATCCCTAACATCGAAGCTTGGTACATGGCACTACACAACACTCTGGCTCTTACAACTTTCAAGACTATGTTACGATCTATTCCTCCTACAGATCCAGTTCTTCTTCTCGCCACAGCAGAGGGTGATAGAGACGAGCTTCCCAGTGAACTCTTCCGCGATTTCTTTGGATTCGCAAAGAAGAACCAAATGAAAATTGAGAAACCTGATCTGGTAAGTCAGAGAGTTGTGGAATGGGGCTCCTGTGCTAACCTTTGTAGCATTCTCGAATGGAATACTTCAGCACAACGTTGCAATATGTTAAGAAGAAACCCCGCGAGTTCCCCGACCCTGAAAACCGGAAGAAGAGGGTCCTTGAGGAGCTTCCTGTGGCTCCTCCAATCGAACCACCGCCCCCTACCAAGGCTGATATGAAGGCTGCACAGAAGAAAGACCACCAGCTTCTCAATGCTCTCAAGATTCAGCTTCAACCCATCATGGATCAGATCAATCGAAAGTACAAGAAGTTCAGGCAGCCTGTCATACCTCAAACTCAGATCGACTATCTTTTCGCCGAGTCGGACCCCAATTATGTGCGTCCAGACCTTGAAGCTGGACAACTTCGACCATATGAAATCGTCAAGGACAAGTATGACAACGATGTTCTCAGAGATACCACATCTGGGAAGTGTTATTATAATCTTGAGACAACCACCATCGAGGAGCGCCTGTCAAATGGTTTCTATGCCCGTCCAAAGGACTTTCTTTTTGACATCAAGGCTCTTGCAAAAGACGCCAAAAATATTGGAGACAAGGAGCGAACTCTCAAGGCCAATGAACTCCTCAGCAACGTCGAGGTTGATGTCGCTAGTATCGAAAACCAAACCTCTCAAGTTGACTGGGAGGCGCTGTACAGACGCCAAGTCCAGCGTGCCAAGGATGCTGCGGAGAAGGAGAGAAAGCGAAAAGCAATGCAGTCTGTCATAGACCGTGTGCAATCTGATCTGGGAGGGAATGACAGCGACTCTCAAGGCCCTGTTACTCTGGGAGAAGCCGTGCCAGGATCGAGGACAACTGCCAGGTTCCAAGTTAGAAGCCCACTTTCAAATGGTCATGGCACCTCTGGTCAGGAGTCATCACACCCCTTGAGCAATGGCATCACCCACCCATTAGGAGAAGATGTACAGATGAGTGGTGTCCAAGATGATACGCAGGCTATGTCTGACATGGGACCTCCACCAAAGTCTCATGACCCCAGCGTGGCTCATACTGGCATGACCCAGATTTCACAGAAGTCAGTAGTGACTACTCTTCCACCAGGAGTTTCACCATCAGCTGTTATCAACGAGGCTTCAACAACTAAAACCTCTGACCCATCAACCCACCAATCCTCAAACTTTAGTCAAATGACAAATGGTGGCCATGCTGAGAACCGAGGTGTTGAGGATGATAGCCAAGTCGACATCCCAGACACGTTACTCGTAGCCGGGCACAATACTTCTGGAGATGACTCTTGGTTGCACTCTCAAGCTCAGGCTGCTGCAGCAGGGGGTAACCTCATGCAAGGATCGGGCATTTCTGGTAGCCCACCTTCGCAGCGATCATCCGGTTTCAAGGCTCAGAGTGTGGGCGGAATGGCCAACATCCTCAATGATCAGACTTCTGATGAATATCAGTCGGTTCGAAACTCAGGTTCATCCACTTCGGCTTCTCAACCTTTCGCTGGAGGCGAGATAGATACAGTCCTTCAGCACCTAACGGACGCGACAAGCGGCTGTACTATTGAGCAACTTGAGCAAATTAACCGTGAGCTCATGGATGCTATATGGCGCACAAGAAATGAGTGGAATCGCAGCAGAGTCGTTGACCAAATCATGCACGTATTCAACGGTGTAATGGACGACATTGATGGCATGCAAGGAGTTGGACCAGGTAGCCAAGTCCCTTATTGATGGCTGGCGCACCACAAAATCTCAGCAGATACGTGTTTTTGTAAAATGACAGGGAAAGGAAAGGAAACGAATGGAATGGAAAGGAGGGGTTTCAAAGAGTCGGGTGTACGTTTATAATCATGTCTAGGAGTTTGGTGAACGCAGCTTCCATGGCCAAGGAGGTATTAGATGTGTGTTCTAGAGGATATCATGGCTGCTCAGGTTGATTTTCCCCGTGCCAGTAGCTAGCTACCTGTACTACGGTCTCTTTTTTCCTACATATATTGAAACAATAGCGATCTTCAATAATTCTATAGCTTGGGTTTATCCTTTGTGCTGTCGTAGCGCTTGCCCTCATCTGCTTGCTCTGCTACAGTCAAGTCTGGGAGACTTTGAGGCATGATCCTCCGTGGTGAGGCACCTGGGACTACATTGTATTTGGAGAAGTCGGTTATTCCCGCATGTTGGCGGAGGAAGTCTTCATCTAGTAGGAGCTCACCGTTCACAAGGCTTGGAGAAGCTTTGAGAATCTCGAGGATAGCGTCGGAGAAGATGGTTGCCTTTCGTAAATCATTGGCTTCTTCCGGGTTTTTGCTTGTGAATTTCTCTGTAGCCGCCGACTCGATGGCCTAATATGTCAGTTGTTAGAGCAACTCAAGGTGTCAGATTCAACATACCACAGCTGGCCAAATCGATGTGATGGCCATATCCTTCTTCCCCTCGCGCTCAAAGTCCATGGCAAGACCCTTTGTGAGAACACTCATACCAACCTTGCCCATAGCATATGCGGTCTTGCCACGGAAGAAACGACTATAGATAGGCGGGCTAACAACAACTATCCGACCCGAAGAAGAAATATGAGGAAGAACAGCTTGGACTGTTGCGTAGAGTCCTTCTGGATTGACGCGCTGCATGAGTTGGAAGCGCTTTACGGGAGTCGACGATACAGGGGCCCAGAAGATGGCGCCTGAGTTGTAGATGAGAACATCCAGACGGCCATAAGTCTGGTGTTATTAGTAGGAGAGTTAAAAGGGAGAGCAGTTTGGTAAACTCACGGAGATAGTATTCGATACAAGAGCATCTATACTTTCGGGATAGCGGACGTCGACCTGAATAGCAGTAGCGTCGCCTCCCTCAGAAGTAATCTCACGAGCAACTGTCGTGATGGTAGAAGCGGAAGAGTTGGGATTTGGAGGAAAGGGTTTTGGTAGATTGGAGGGATCACTGATAGTCTTTGCAGCAACAACAACTTTAGAGCGTTAGTTTCATAAGTTACAGTACCTATAGTGAAGCTTGACATACCAGCGTAGCCATTGCGGGCGAGGTCAACGGCGACTTGACGGCCGATGCCTCTGGAGGCGCCTACAACAAGGGCAACAGGTTTCTTGGATACCATTGTGAATAGTTGTTTTACAGGTTTCAGAGTCTGTATAGATAAATACTGACGATCTGTTTATAGATCCGATCAAGCCAAATCAAATCAAATCAAATGTCCTGAAAGGTCCAAGTCCGATGCACCCCAACCCCAACCTCCACCTCCACCTTCCCCGAGCCTCGGCACGGGGAAAGACCCCACATCGACCGGGGCCGAGATCCGTTTAATACCTTAGAGCACTCTCCCTCTCCACCTTGGAATTGTATATACAGTATCCGTACCTGCAAAGTCCGGATACAGATCTCGTCATTTACTCATCAAATAACGTCAGAAACAAGTGCCGTCTAAGATGGGTGGATGTATCGACTGCTACCTAGACATTGGTGAGACGCTTGACATCTCTGTTTCCTGGACAGCACTGATATGTAACAGTGTCATTCTACAGCTATGTAGGATATGCGGACTTGAGGCAGAACATGAGCAAACTTGCTGCTCATGGGGTTCAAGTAAAGTATGTTCATGGATATCCATATCTTTAAGCAAGTCGCTGACTTTTATAGCTTCATCCCTGTCTTTTTGGGCGGCATTATGCAGACATCAGGTAACTATACTGAACCGAATACCACGACTTCTTCTTACATAGACTTAGGAAACCGTCCTCCATGGGTTCTCAAGGCCAAGGGGAAATATCTTGCTAGAGATTCATTCCGCGCTGCTGAGCGTCTTGGAGTTCCCTATCAAGGCTCACCACCCGATATCTTTGCCATCGCAAAGACCGTGTCACCTCTCCGCGCCCTACACTTTATCAAGGACAACTACTCAGAGTCAACTTATCTCGCTGCAATCCGGTTCCTGTTCCACAAGATCTGGCTGCCTCCTCATGTCAATCTTGCAGAGGATGAGAAGCTTATTGCAGCTCTCAAGGAAGCAACGGATGAGCTAGATGGAGGGTCTGGCAAGAAACTGTTCTCTGATGAGGATGTTGAGAAGATCATGAATGGAAGAGAGAGCATGAAGGAGAGGGTCAAAGATCTTACTGGTGAAGCGGTTCAGAAGGGCGCTTTTGGAGCTCCTTGGTTGATCGTGACCCGTGATGATGGCAAGTCTGAGGCGTTCTTTGGAAGTGACAGGTAAGTCGTCAATGTGGCAAAGGAAAGAAAACAGAAACTGACTTTGCAGATTTAACCATATTTACCGGTTTTTGGGGGTTCCTTTCAAGGATGTTGAGATTTTGCCTCCATCAAAATTGTGAGGATAGTCTCACTCGATACCTAGATACCTTTACCTAACCTTGGGCGGTTAACAGAAGGAATTCATAAGCCTGGGACTGGAATTGTACCAACAACGACGACAGAATTTAATATAAATGAAACGAAACACGATCTATTAATTAAAAGCCTAAGAACAGTTGAAGATGTAGAATAAATACGTGATACGTCGTCATTCCATGTCTCAGGCGTCATTAGTCCCATCACCGTTACACACAAACAAACCCACTCAACTTAAGCATCATCAAACCTCCACCTCAAACTAACCTCACAGATTCATCATCAACGTCTTGAGCAATGCAGTCTCTCGAACTGAATCTCATAGTCGCGGCCACGCGCAACATGGGAATTGGCCTCCATGGAACAATGCCATGGCAAGGTCTACGCAAAGAGATGAAGTACTTTGCGCGCGTCACAACTCGGGTGCCACCACAGGTATATATATTGCTCTTCCTTACTTTGCCATCTGTATATCGCTGTGTTGTCGCTTTATTGAACAGACCATGGGAGCCATGTACTGACTCGACCAAGGCTCGCTCATCCTCTATCAACGCAGTCATCATGGGCCGAAAAACCTGGGACTCAATCCCCACCAAATTCCGCCCTCTCAAAGACCGTCTCAACATTGTCATATCCCGCTCCGCGCCCTCAAAGCTCCCCGAAACAGTCGAGCCTTCTGAACCCGTTAGAGTTCAGTCTCTTGAACTTGCTCTCCAATACGCCCGTACTCATAACGATGTCGGTCGAATTTTCGTCATCGGTGGTGCGCAAATCTATGACGCCGCTCTCAAACTGCCAGAAGCACGACGGATCCTTCTCACGAGTATTGAGCGTGATTTTGACTGCGATACTTTCTTTCCTGTCGACCTGAAAGATGGATCATGGGAGAGAAAGTCTAGAGATGAGCTGCAGGAGTGGACAGGTGAAGAAATTGAAGAGGGTGGCCAAGAAGAGGCTGGCACAAAATATGAGTTTCAAATGTGGGAGAAGCGTGCTTAGTTAACTAGGCTATACAAATACAATCACAACAAAAGAACATATATATGAGGTGGAATATCATCAGGGAATCATTCATATACAACCGCCATGCCTAGGAAAATCCCTTCGTCCAGTGCCCTATTCATACAGCCTGCCCGTTCTATTTTTTTGTCATGTAACCCATACATCCATCTGATAGTACAAATATTCCTTCCGCATTCTAGTTCGCTGAAACCTTGGCTGTCTCCTCTGTTGATACATGCTCCCCGTTCACCTCCTTAGCAGGAAGACTATCCTCCTGCTGTCCGCCAAGTTGCTTCTCCAATCTCGTCCAGAACACATCCACCGGCTTGGCCATAATCGCTGGTAATTGCGCAGCAAGGTTATTGTCCGAAACAGCCTCGAACTGCAACAGTGTCGACCTCATCCAGCCCACGATAGCGAGAAGAGCTCTAGGATCTGCATCAGCAGAACCCTTGAACAGGTTTCGCCAGATGGCGCTTGCTAGCATCGCATCGCCCTTGATAAGACCCTCGTCGTATGCTAGCAGGAGACCACGCCACTGAACGAAAATGTCCTTGAGGTATCGCTGGCGGAGGGCGCTCGATGTGATGTGGTGGTCGATGTGCATCTTCTTCTCGCATTCGAAGAAAAAGTGGTCTGTGAGCTGGTGCTGCCAGTTTTGGAAGCCCTCGCGGTCGAAGCAGCGTATTCGGGTATTGATTAGGTAGAGGTGAAGCATGGTTACGTGGGACCAGGTGCTGAAGGTTGGAGGAAGTTTAAAGGCTGTGGAAGTTAGCATGATACAGGTACTTTGAGGTTTGCTGAGAGACATACTGTGATGCCAGGGACTATCAGGGTTCAGAGAATGCCCAATCTCTTCACCATCCTCCGCAAGCTGCACCTGATCATCCTTTCTCTCCTTCTCAGTGATATGATAGTCCGCCGCCTTCGCTGAAGCCTTGAAAAGCTGCTCCGTCGCACCCAACACACGATACGGCTCGGCCATAGACTTTCCAATACCCTTTAGGAGGCTTCTCGAGCTCGTGTTGCTGAAATGTCGTCGAGTAACAACCGCAGCGGGTGGAAGGAAATTCCTTGTCGTCGGTGCAGCGGCTCGTGATGCGCCGGCTCGCATCGCAGCCCGGAGGAGGGTCCGGGCCTGGATTCTACATGTCTCGCAGGCCATGCTCATTGTGAGAGTATGTTCAGTAGGGAAATTCGGCGTGAAGGGCCTGGGCAAGGCGGGATGAGAGGCACTTGGAGTGTTATCGTCATGGACCCTTGGATACTAAGCTAGTAAGTTGAATCTGAAATTTTGTGACTGGTTCGGCTGTCGGTAATATAGTGCGAAATGCACTGTGTCTACTGTGCTATATATCAACCATGCGATCACTTGAGAATAAAGAGGAATTTGATCAGCAGAAATACAGTAGTATACAGCTATTTTACATTTTACGTTAGCATCATCGATATCTGGAAAATAACAATGAGCTATTTGTACCACCGAAGCCAAAGCTATTGGATACGGCTACATCAACCGTCTTCTCTTGTGCTTCATTTGGCACAAAATTAAAGCCAGCTTCAACATCTGGCTTCTGTAGGTTTAATGTTGCTGGCACAACTCCCTGGGAATACTTAGTGAATGCGTCTTCACGGCTTTGGAATCCACATACCTCATGAATGGCTAGGATGCAAAACAAAGCCTCAACAGCTCCAGCTGCTCCCAGCAAATGCCCGACTGCGCCCTTGGTGCTGCTGACTGTAACATCTGACTCTTTCTGATGTCCCTCTTCGCCCAGCATGATCCGTTTGATGGCCGACGTTTCCGCTACATCCCCAACATGAGTTGCTGTCGCGTGTGCGTTGATGTAGTCGACCTGTGAAGGCTTGATGCCTGCACTTTTGAGTGCTTTCTTCATAGCAAGGTATGCGCCATGGCCATCTTCCCGCGGTGCTGTCATATGGTGAGCATCACCGCTGCAGCCGTAGCCCTTGATTTCAGCATATATATGGGCTCCCCGTGCTTTGGCGTGCTCTAATTCCTCGAGAACCAACACTGCAGCACCTTCAGAAACAACGAAGCCATTGCGGTCAGCATCAAACGGACGACAGCTTGCTGTGGGATTGTCGTTATATGCTGTTGACAAAGATCTTGCTCTGCCAAAGCCAGCGAAAGTCAAGGGATGGATACATGATTCTGAACCTCCGGCGACCATTACATCGGCGTCTCCCATGGTGATAAACCGTGCTGCATCTCCGATCGAGTGTGCACCAGTCGTGCAAGCCGTGGTAGCCGTGTGGTTGGGACCCTGGAAGCCGTATTTCATAGCCACATGGCCGGCGGCCATATTGATAAGAATCTTGGGGACAAATAACGGAGACACCTTCTTGTAGCCCTGTCACATATTTAGCATAGGTTCGACAATAACCGGATGGCTTCTCACGTCTTGATGGTGCACTAAACTGGTCTCGTAAATCTCGTCTAGATTTCCAATACCGCTTCCCAAGCAAACACCTGTTGTCTCCTGCTGCTCTTCGTTCTTCGGCTCCCACCCAGAGTCCCTGAGAGCCATGTCGCTAGCTGCGATGGCATATTGTGTAAATTTCGACATTCGTCTTTGCTCATTTGCATTGACCCATTCTGATGCCCTCCATCGTCCTTCTCCATCACCACCGGGCACTAACCCAGAGACTGTGCTCTTCAACTCTTTCCATCGCGCCTGAGGCTCGAGATCTGCGACGCTGACGATTCCGCATTCGTTGTTAATAAGACGAGCCCATGTTCGCCCTACGCCAACTCCCAAGGGCGTGATGGCTCCCAGGCCTGTCACTACCACGCGACGCATCATAAACCCATTCCGAGGAGCAGGATCCGAATGCGTGCCACAAGGGAATAGCTGAATCGTATAGAAATCTTGACACAAATCAAGGGAATCTATACAGGTCCAAGTGATTACGGGACGGTGGAGCTGATGTTGTATAAAATCGATGGACTATTTGATCCCAACCGAAGTGGAATTTCCGTGTCAGGCTTAGTGCCATCTTGATACAGGGCGTGTCTGAGGTACCTCTCATAAGTTCAATGGGAATCCTCCCGAACCTTAACTTGAACAGCATCCTCCTGAGTAGATCTCTTACCGTCTTCGGATTATCTGGAGGATTTGTCCTTTTCATTGTTCGATGCTGAACCAACAGCTTATATTATTGTCAATTATTGTTTGTTGACAGGCTTATAAAAAGACCCGAGCCTCAATAGACGCCACAAAGTAGTACAAACAAAAGGACACTTGCCTCATATAACGACACGACTTCAACGACACCTTGAGTCTCGAGCATTCAAAAACTTTTGTACTCAGCTCAGAGACGTCTTTATTTTGCAAGAGTAGGAAAGAATACATGTCATAGCTTCGTCTCAACCACGTCTGTTCTCTGTCTAGGGCTTTAGGCCACCCTCACCTCAGACCGCGTGTCCTATACCGGATGAGATGCAAACCGATTTCACTCAAAATAGTGAGTTCATGCCAAAGATTGCAATGCCTTTGAGATACTAATGTGGTATTTAGACTCTCTGAATTATCCAAAGAACTAGATGAGCTGCAGATCACTGTAGCCCACTTACCGATAATCCCGGGTGAGAAGAGCCAAATCTCATAATGCCAAAAAACAAGAAGTTAGGGTCGGTCTTGCCAGCCGAAGCCGTTGGCCAGAGTATAGGAGGTCCTAGCGGACGCTTGTCCACGTCTCTTGAGATTGAGGACTCATCAAATGAGAACCTCAAGCATCGCCTCCATGAGTGGGCAACCTCAGCGCGAAATGACGACGAGGCAGGTTCGGAATACGAGATGCTTATGGACCCAAATCTACCTGATGAGTATGAGACACGACGAAAGGGCTCAGGAGAGTCTGGTGATGAAGCAGCGCTGCTCAGTGGTGATGCAGACGACGAAGAGGAAGAAAACTCCCCTTATCCTGAAGTTCGAGCTGCGGTAAGAAACTTCGACGAAGATCTTCCATGCAATACAGTGAGAGCTTGGACTATAGGGATGACGCTGGTGGTGCTAGGTGCTAGTACGAACACGCTCTTGTCTCTCCGCCAACCGTCCATCAGTATTGGGCCTCTCATCGCTCAAATCGTTGCGTGGCCTATGGGTCATGGCTGGGCAAAGATTGTTACTAACAGGGAGTTCACCACTTTTGGTATTACGTGGACTCTGAATCCTGGCCCCTTTAATGTCAAGGAACACGCAATCATCGTTGTCATGGCCAGTGTGTCATTCTCTGTCGCGTATGCTACAGATATCATCCTTGCACAGGTTGTCTTCTACAAGCAGGACTTTGGTATTGTGTTCCAGCTTCTCCTGACTATCTCAACGCAATCTGTGGGATATGGCATTGCGGGGATGCTACGCAAGTTCTTAGGCAAGTTGTCCCTATGTCACCGTGATCCCGCAACTAACCCTAAAAGTCTATCCCGCGTCCATGATCTGGCCCGAGAATCTTGTTGGTGTAACTCTTATGAATGCCATGTACGAGACAAACGATACACCAGATCCTACCATTATAGGAGGAAGAATGCACAGGTACAAGTGGTTCGCCATTGTAACTGCATGTTCCTTCGTATACTACTTCATTCCAGGGTTTCTGGCGCAATTTCTGAGTATCTTTGCTGTTGCCACATGGATGGCACCTCAGAATCCTATTGTGAACCAGCTATTTGGAGGACAGACGGGTGTTTCGCTTCTTCCTATCACCTTTGACTGGACTCAAGTAGCAGGATACGTTGGCTCGCCGCTCATTCCACCGTGGTATGTTTGAAAGAAACTCTTCATAGGAGTAGCTAACGAAGAAAAGGCACGCCATCGCCAATACTGTCATCGGAGTTGTTCTGTTTTTCGTTATAGGATCATCCTTTCTTCACTACGGCGGAGCTTGGTATGCTGAGTATTTGCCCATGAGTGACTCTGGGACTTACGATAATACCGGCGCTTCCTATAATACCTCCAGGATTCTCACGAAGAACTTTGATTTGGATGAAGAAGAGTACAAGAACTACTCCCCTCTTTTTATTAGGTATGATAAGCAGTTCGTACAACCATAATCAAGACTAACATGGAGAGCACCACTTTTGCCATCTCTTACGGCTTGTCGTTCGCTGCTATATCGTCACTCGTTGTCTACACCTATCTGCATAACGGAAAGCAGATCTGGCAACAATGGAGAAACAGCACAAACGAGAAGCCTGACATTCATATGAAACTCATGAGAAAGTATAAGGAGGCTCCTACCTGGTGGTATATGTCCCTATTTGCTGTTGTATGTCATGATGCTGAGGGCCTCTTTTTGTATAGTCGACTGACAATGAAGTAGATGCTACTTATAGGGCTCTATACAGTACTGGCCTACCCAACCAATCTCTCCTGGTGGGCTTTCTTGCTTGCTATAGCCATCTCTTTTGGTTTTGCTCTGCCTATAGGCATTATCCAAGCCGTTACAAACACCCAGATTGGCTTGAATGTCTTGACCGAGTTCATCTATGGATATCTTCAGCCAGGTCGACCTCTAGCGCTCATGATGTACGTTCAGCCTCCACTTCAATAACACTTGTGTGCTAACCCATTAAGCTTTAAAACCCTGGGATACATCTCAATGAAAGTATCATGGACACCCTCGAAATGACGAAAGAGCGAGACTAGCTAACACTCACCCCAGGGCGCAATCGCTTCGTTTTGTCTCGGACTTGAAGTTCGGACATTACATGAAGATCCCCCCTCGAACCATGTTCCTGTCTCAAGTCGTTGCCACTACATGCTCATGCTTCATACAGATCGTCGTTCTAAACCTATCCCTGAAAAGCATACCTGGAGTCTGTGAGCAACCACCCTTCACGTGCCCTGGTGGCCGTGTCTTCTTTGCCGGTAAGTCACGCAATCCATCGCCTACAGCTCTCCCTAATTGGCTAGCATCTGTGATCTGGGGCCTCCTGGGTCCTGCACGCATGTTTTCCCCTGGTCAGGTATACTCTGGCCTCTTCGTCTTCTTTGTCTTGGGTGCCATTACACCAATAGTCATCTATGTCTTAGCCAAACGATGGCCGAGGTCTCCGGTGCGATATCTTATGGCACCCCTCATATTCGGAGGCGCAGGGGCGATCCCGCCTGCAACGCCGCTGAATTATCTCTCATGGGGCATTGTTGGCTTCGTCTTCCAGTTCTGGATCAAGAAGCGCCACTTCAGGTGGTGGACCAGACTCAACTTCCTGACGTCGTCAGCTCTCGATCTAGGTCTCGCCCTATCGACTTTGTTCATCTTCTTTGCTTTTACGCTGCACGGTGTAGATCCGCCAAGCTGGTGGGGGAACAATGTTGTCACCTCGACGATGGATGTCCAGGGGACCGCGATACAAGCTCACGTACCAGATGGAGAGCGATTCGGGCCCGAGAGCTGGTGATGTAAGAGGTGCATACGAGAGGAACTATTGTATCTAGAGTTGCATAGGTATTCTAGGCAAATTTGTTGGTGGCTGATGCATCTGCAGAACCGAACTATTGGATGCAACATATCATTCAGAGATATCTTGACTCTTGATGTTTAGAGTTATCTCATAGTATTCACTCAGCAGCCAGTCAGACTCAACGTGGCGCATGTCGCGCAGATGGACAATAAGCCCGCCGCCCGCAGAGTCGAGAAGCTGAGACATATGCAAGACTGTACTGCATTGCATTGCCTGCCGGGAAAAGGTGCCGCAGCCTCAGGGGGCAAGAAAACACCGAGCCTTGATATAAGGTATCAAAATAAACTTAGCAAAGAATGCCCTAAGCTTAGGCTAAGTTTACCTAATATTTTCATCGCTTATGGTCAAGGTCCCTGAGTTTTCTTTCCTCCCCAAGCGCAGTATTGTCATTTTGTGTGTACATGCGTTTGTTATGGCTTGAAGAAGGGATATATCCATGTACCGGGAACCGAAACTAATCCAAACATTGCCTCTTTTGTTGCATCGCATGATTCGTTGCGAATCCTGTAGTCTACATACTAACTTAGTACCTAGCGAGCAAACCTGCATGCAATACTGCGCAAGCATGTCACTTTAGCCTAGGGCGGGCATAACAAATTGCAGTCTAGAATCGTTGAAGGAATATGATGTATCAAGCAAACATTATGCAAAAATATGTATCCATGCGCCATGCAATGCAGAAGATCACTTAAGTTAGCTGAAACGAAATAGCGTCTTGGTACTGTATTAGCTGCATTGCATGCCCAAGGTACAGTACATTTAGAGCTGGACAGCGACCAGTCATTTTTTAACTCACCGGGTTTCACCTTTATGACCGGTATTGGTGAGCGGTTCTGAAGATCATATGTTCTTCTTGTTGTTGTCTCTTATCTCTTCTCAGGCATCTGTCTGATTTGCAGTTGATCACTACGTACCTTGTGCAGTGGACTGACTCCAACATAATCAAATACCTAGCACAAGGCAGTTGATGCTACTACAGTACGATAAAGAAGCAAAATGGTAGCTACAAAGACAAAAATCATAGTTGCAAAAGTCTCAAACTAGGGGCAGATCACTTCTAGCCCATATGTTGCCATTGTATGGGTCAAGAGCGGAGTTCAGTCAATGCTGGGCCAATGGTCACTGCTTAACTTGGAGTTTCTATGGTATTGAGTGACACATCAACTATCCAGACATGATTTCAATTGACACGTGTGGCATATGTTCCTGGATTGCGTCTCAAAACTCTCTTCTAGGACTAAATTGACATACCGTATTTGACATCTGTCTCTCAATCCAGCACACCAACTATCCTTCCTCCTACGCCAAGTGCTAGGCTCATCCGCTTCTACCGAGCTATTTTCATTTACCCGCCTGATCCCTCGTCCATCAAGTTCTCCTTTTCTCTCAGTTGCTTGGCTGCGTAGAACTATTGTGTATCCTGCAAATGGACTGTTTGGAATGACCCATTGTATGTCTGGGCTGCCAGGTCATCGAGGACGTCCCAATTTGAACCTTGAAGAAAACGTCATGGCAGACTAATCCATGTCGATGCTGTGGTCACTGAAATGTGAACTTTGTGAATACTCAGCAAAAGACAGAGATTGATCCATATTGCAGTCGGTAGGCGAGAATAGGGGCCTTGATGTCAAGGGGCCCGAGTGCCCACCAGCTTCTTGCTTGATCATGATGTGGTTTGCAGTCCCTGACACGCGACGGCTATCGCACGGGGATACCAAACTACCACGAGGCATTTGCTGGAATGGAGAGCGATACTGACTAGGCTCGTAAGTTGTCACCGGATCGCGTTCGACTTTGTGAGCCTGTCTCCTCGAAGCCTGTCTTATAGCTTTCACTTGTTCTTGGCGTTCGACCTCATGCCGAAACAAGTCCAACTTGGAAGCGAACTGCTCTGCGTAAGGGCTCGAGGCGTGCCATGTTTTCAAGATGAATATTGCGTCTTCAACCAACAACAAGTGTTCCTTTTGAGCGTAGATGTCTGCATAGGTACTGCTAAGCAAGACAAGTGCCGCTTCAAATAAAACATAGCTGTGCCTTTATGAGCGAATATTCAAGGTCGACAATATGCAGCAGACTTACAGAGCTAAGGGGTCAGAATGGCGCAAGAGGTTGGCATGAAAACCCCCTTTCACCATTTCAACCGCTTGAAGTGATTGAGATACGCATCTTTCAGACAGTCTATTGATCTGTGTCTGGATGCCATCTGAGGCGTTCGTCCCCATGAAAGATAAAAGGAAAAAGGGGCGACAAAGGAGGATGTTGGCGTAAAACCCAAGTAAATGCACATGAATTTGAGACACCGTGGGCATTAAGCTGCTTGTCGTAAAGAATTCATCTTCTTGGAAACTTGGGTGAGCTTCTAGATACCCCAGCATTTGATTCGGGATCTCGATCGCAACTTTGTCACATGAGTAAATGTTGTTCACGATATGACCAATCATTTTACATGCATCAATAGGGGGGTCGAGCATGTCCCTTTTCGGAACTTTGTTGGGACTGCTTGGTTGGTTGGGTGGCATAAGGGAGGATTCGGAGTATTCGTTGTCAGAGATGGCGAACGGTCTTCCTAACGTTGCAGCCAGGAATCTGTCTAGGACAAACAAACTTCTCCAAACGTTTCTTCGTAAAACTCTGAGTTCCTCGTTGGCGGGGAACTGGCTGATCTCAGACTCATGACCTCGATGAATCCCCAGGGCATACGCAACTCGAACAGCTCGCCCTGAACCATTGTTAGCTTCGATGGTTCGCACAAAAATACGGTGAGACTTGCCGCAGTATTCATAGGCAGTGTTCCTCATGGAAACAGACATCATAAAAAACGACATCAGAGCGAGAGCTTGGAGGGGCCAGAGGACGTCATCGTGGTACTGGGACTTTTCGAATGTACGGGTTGGGTGAGCCAGCCCCTCAGCTATATCAAATAGCTGGTGTTTAAGTTCCGGGCTCGGTGAGTGTGCTGAATCACCAAAATCCAAGGCGAGTGCAACTGCTAGAACCAAGTAGAAAATGCACCGATCGGGTCCCTGAACCTCATTCGGATTATTCTGGAATTGATACAAGGTTAAGCTCACAGCTTCTGGGTTGACAATATCGATGAAGCTCCGTACCTAATGAGTAATTAGTTCTGTTCTTCTCTCTCGAGTAGCCCAACGACTTACGTGGTTGAAATAGAATCCGATCAAACTCGCAGTTGCACTTGGAGAGGGAAACGGCTGCATCCTAGGGGCCACGGGGAGTCTTTCTGGTAGACCGCTCCAATTACTATCTGCCGTGAATTCCGAAGGGCCATCACGTTTCTCGATCGTGTTCCTGATATGGTGCATGAACGAGTGAGCAGTAGAACGCCCAACAAAGGCTAGGGTTATTAGTAGCAGCTCTAAGATCACTCCGGAATAGCGAGCGGGCTTACAGAGACGATTCTGGCAATCTAGTAGCATGCAAGTGTGCGCCGGTACCTGGATCTCTTCGGATCCAGGAACCCGAACAAGTCGAAACCTGAAATCAAATTCGGGAGTGGCTGATCTCGCGAGGTTCTGTTGGATAGATGCATCATGGACCATGTCCAACGTACCGGAAAGCTCAGGCGGGTTAGAGCGCTCTCTATAAAGGCTTTGCCTCGATGACGGACGAGGAGACTCGCTCGATGATACTGAGTCTGTACGACTCCTGTATTCACATTCCACTCTTCGTTTTCGACAATATGGACAAGGACGACGGCCATCACACTGTATGATAGAGTAGGTGTTAGTAAACGCATTTTTGTCCAGTTATTTGCGGACCAGGCCGCCGATCTAACAGACTAGATAGTTCGGGGTAAGATCATATAGGGAAACCCTCCCAGGAGTAGCTGCTCATTAGCAAGGCCACGCTTCCTGTGATTAGGATACAGGAGTCGCTTGTGGCTAGGAGTGAAGGATATCATGAGGTCCTCTGATAGAATGAAAAGAAAGGACATTGGTAAAGACAACTGTTTATGAATCAGTGGGGAATAGACTCCTGTCTTACACGTTGTTTACGCTGCCTGCATGCGTTACAGGCCTGCGCAACCCGTCTGCGCTTATCTGCTGGGACTCTCAGTCGCGTCATTCCAGATACAACTGTCAAGGTGTACGCTTCGAAGATAATCTTTGTGTCGTTTTATACAGAGGGGATTGTTTCCGCAAAACAGTCCCGTGGTGTTGATGTAAGCTCAAGCGTGTTGCAAAAGCGACTGGATAGCTGGTGACTTGACTGTTCAAGATACGAAACTGGAAGACATGGAGGGCTCCCACAACTGCAAATTCACTCCGGGGGGGGTCTTGCTCGGTTGGTGGTCGTCTTGGTCAATATTGGATCCGCAGATGCTGGAGGCCAGAGCTTCATATAAATAGGGCTCTACCTTGGCAGGAGGCTTCTAGAGAAACAGCCTTGGATTTTACAAATGGGATGCAACGACAATGCAGTAGAGCAATGACACTTAGCATCAACGGGACGGCACAGCGGGACGGCAGACACTTTCTACCCATCTTGCCAGCGATGGAGCCTCAAGTCATCCAACTAGAAGCCTTACCAACAGCTCGGAACCAGGCTGTATGATGTTATGTGACCAGATGAAAGCAGGGCCGCTGGTGGGAGAGGTATAGCAGACAATTGTGGCGTCCCATGGGCGTTCCATGGCGCATGGCCGCAGGAGCTGAGAGGGAGGAGGGGTCCTGAGACGTACACAGTAGACATGGAGCGATTGGAAGGTCCTCCTTGTCTTAGTGATCATCCTGGAACTTCTGGCTGCGAAGCCATATCATTGGCTTCAGGCTGGGGTCGCAAGGTCCTGTAGTAAAGGGGAGGGGCAGATCTGAGACCAGAAGAAGCAAGTATATGCTATTGGAAGGGCCTCCTGGAATGAGAAGAACCCTGTCTCTATAGTCCTAATGCGAAAGTCCAACATAATGGCTCCTCTAAGCTCGCGACGCGAGGTAGTTTGAAGCCCTGGGTGGGGGACATGTCGCTCTAGATGATGGATCGATCCTGGGGGTGTGAATTTCTCAATCGGAACTCAGAAAGTCTTGGTATTTCTGTTGGTTGGTTGTTTCTATCATACTATGTCGAGGACAAGACTAGCGGTCTTTTCTCTCCTCTCTGGCCAGGTTGTTCATCGTGAAGAAGTTCAACTTGCTGGTCCACTCAGAGGAAAGAGAGAAGTCTATTCACTTTGCTTCTTCCACGTGACGACCATTAGCTGCCGGTGAAGTCGCTTCGTGTAACCGGCCTTCCTTCACTTACATGCGGCCCGGGACGCCTTAGTCATCCATCAACTTGCTTACCCTGAAACTCAAGGCTCAACCTGGCAAGGATCTCAACATCATCTTCATCTACGAGCATTCCGATCCCGCCTTGTCCTTCTCTTGCCTTACCATGTCTTAGCTCAAGCGTATCAACAAACAGGGGTGATTCATCGCCACTAGCATCGGTCGAATGGGCAACTCCAGCCAGTATTAATACGCTCCTGCAGATAGCCGCTTGCTTGTTTTTTCCTCACCAATCGAGACCTTCACTGGTAACTTTTATCGTGATACGTCTCGAGGCTACGGCACTTTCCAGCTGTTTTCCATGTATCATGACCTTGTCCGCCGACCGGGTTCGCGGATTCTGTCTTATTTCCCGAGACACACCCACAGCCACTTCAGTCAACCAATTCATAGATTACAGTCCTAGTCTTGCCCACTTCCTTCAGTTGAGGCATCACTAATGCAAGTCGACAAAAAAGGTCAGCCTTCCCAGGGCGGCTTTCGACTGTTTCATCCTTCTGCATAAGTTTGCTGATCACGATTCCTCACGATCCTTCCATTAAAGACACTACTATGGGCCATGACACATTTGAAAACAACAATAGCTTAGCTGGCGTTGGTAAGTGACTGATACATCCAATACATGCAGGCATATGGAGATGCATTCACAATCTAGACAACCCAAGTTGGGCCTTGGCATCTCGGTATTTCCCGTTCAACTCCGCAATAAAGCTGGATTAATTTCATGGTCTCGCCTTCAGCCGAATGCCGATCAATTACTCAAGATTGGAGGATGTCTAGGGACTTATGTGGGTTTTCTTGACCTTGCAGACGGGAACTACTTCTCCGTTCGATCTAATGCTCCGATGGTGTGGACCAGATCGAAGGGATGGTTTTTGAATACGTTCACTACAAATGAGCTCAAGATGAATAGAGAGAGAGGAAATGATTGTATACAACACTACGCACTGATCTCGTATCTTGAAGCTACCTAGTTACTCCTTTGCTAAAAGACGATGATTTTCTTGGATACATAGTGAACAAGACAACCACATGGAAGCGATATGAAACAAGTTATATTAGACTATTGGAGTACCTAGTATAGTCAGATGGAATTGTATATAAGCATAATGATGAGAATAATGCCATGGACACATGATTGTCATGCTGTCATACTGGGATACACATCATCAAGGCGACAGACAGAAAGACTCGTTACCTTAGTAGATACGAGGGTTTCAGTTCAGGCAGGTGGTACTTCACAGTTTCGTTTTCAAAGCACTTCTTTATCTGTGGCACTGTTCATCTTGGGAAATCGACTTACCAAAGTATCAACCTAGGCAGAGGAGATGCAAAGACTGGTTATGTTCTAATTTTGAGGGCTTCTTCAACACAGCATGAACAACACGATACTCTAAACTTAAATGGCACAAAGAACTAGTTTATTAGAGATGTTCTGGCATCAAACATGTTTCATCATTGGATTGTAGTTCTGACTATCTGGCAAAACACCACTGAAAGGCGTAGACATAATACCAAGAGTGCGTTCCAAGCGCAATTACTAGCCATTGTCTATAACAAAAAATATCGATATATTACAGGGAATCTTTGTAAGCTCACAACACCAGTCGTCCTGGCTCCTCCTCCAGAATCACCTTGCAACGCTCAAGGAAGATTTGTGCTCTCTCCTCCTCTGCCTTGGGGACCACAAGAGTAAAAACATTGGTGCCGCTGGACAGACCAGGGACGGTCTGAATGGTAGTGGGCTTAGGAGCTGACTTCTTCGGCGCGGCGAGGATGTCAATGATGTCAGTCTGCTTTCGGGTGGGAGAGAAAGGAGTGAGTAGAGAGGTGGGAGGGACAGCAGAGATCTGGGGTAGGTAGACACCGCGAGAACCCTTAGCAGCCTTGATCTTATCGAGACCAAGAACCTGGTCAAAAAGCTCGTTGGCGTTAGGGGCACGCTTGGTAGGAGGGAGGTCGTCGTTGGCAACCTCAGCAGCGCGGCCGACAAAGGTCGAGATGGGCAGGAAGACACCGAGGGTCTCGTGAATCCGGTTCTGGACCTCAACGACCTTGGACAAAGTAATGGGGATGGAAACTTCGAGGTTTTCAACCGCAGGGGCCTTAGGGGCCTCAGCCTTAGCCTCCTCAACAGGCTTAGAAGGAGGGGCGGGCTTGGTAGCCACCTTGATGTTGCTCAGGTCGAGGTGGAACAGGTTGTTGAAGTTGACCTCGTTGGCAGCGGGAGTCTCGGGATTGATGCTTCCAAGGTAGGCAAGGATATCACCCTTGAGCAATCGGCCGTGAGGACCAGTGCCCTTGATCTTCTTGAGCTCGGCCTCACTGATGCCCTTCTCCTTGATCAGATGTCCAACTGAGGGCAGCAGAGGGTACTTGTGTTCGTAGGTATCGTTTCCAGTAGGCTTTGCGATCTTCTTCTCAACGGGGTTCGACTCGGAGGGGGCGGTGTTCTCCTTGGGGGCCTGGGCGCTGGACTGTTCCTTCGGTTGCTCCTTGGCCTGCTCATCGGCGGGGATTTCGAGGGAGTTGATATCATCACCGGCCTCAGCAATAACGCCAATGCGTGATCCAACCTGAACAGCCTTGCTTCCATCACCAGCCATGATCTTAACCATGATACCATCATCCTGGGCCTCAACATCCATGCTAGCCTTGTCGGTCTCGATCTCGAGCAGCACATCACCGGCACTGAAAGCCTCTCCTTCCTTGACCTTCCATGAAGCAATGTTACCCTCGGTCATAGTGGGCGAGAGGGCGGGCATGGTGAAGTTCTGAGCGGCGAGGCATCGCGTCGAGGTGGTGAAGCCTACAGCAGAGGATGATGTGTTAGTCGGTGCGCGACAAAAGGGTCCGAGGGGCTTTTCCAGCATCAGAAAATGGACAGAACGTACCACGAGCAATAGCGGACCGAGCAGTAACAGCTCGGGCAGATGCCCTACATGCTGCTGTAAGAGAGGCCATTGCACAGCTCAATTGAGGGTGAAGAAGTCGAGATGAGGCGGTTGAGGGAGATTTTCGGTGCACGTAAGAGCGACCTCGGGGTGTTGAGGGATTGAGCTGTTGAGATATCCTTATTAGTGGGTCCTCCAGTTTGGAAATTTTTGGCGCGACTTGTACATGAGAGCTTTAATGTTTATTCTTTACTACGATCGCAGGAGATGAATAAATACTAATAACAGTTGATCAAATTCAAGGAGCTCATCATTTACTTAGAGTAAATATTTCATTCGCATATGAGTTCGTCTCAAAGCTCATGCCATGATCAAAGACCATCTCAACCGTTGAATTTGGCTATCTCCTCGGTTTGCGGCGAAAAGTTGTCCGATCAGGAACTAACTATTGCCGGTTTATTGCCGATAAGAATTTCCAAATAGCTTCATTTTTGAAAGTTCAGCCCACTATCATTTAGCAATGTCAACTGGATGTCACCACCGAACAACCCGAAACATTCCTACCATCCGTGAAACTTCTAGGTGTCTCTTCTCTTAAGGTCACGTTCGAGGAGCTCAATTCCCGCAATGGCTGGCCTCGCAAGAGGCTTCTGCCTCCCTGGCCTCCGGCCCCTCCTTGCACCTCGTGCCGAGTCCGTCCTCCTCCGATCCCGTTTCTTCAGCACCTCCGTTCTCCGGTTCGCTGGACCTGCTATGAAAACAGCTCGAACTCCTACGGCCTCGAGGGCTGCTGCCGCTGCCTCCGCCGCCCAAATGGCACCCAGTAAATACGCCTTCATCAAGAGTCTCGCTTCAAAACCAACCCCAACTGTCCTCTACGAAGGTCCCTCGCATTTTTGGTTCTACTTTGGCTGCTGGTCGAGTGGGCTATTCTTACTTGCTTGGACTGGATCTACTACGCATCTGGTAGTAAAGCAGCCTGAAGGTGTACCACAATGGATCGGCATTGTGTTTGGAACAGCATATCTCCTACTCGCTTCCATGGGAACATTCATGATCGCAAAGACTCCAAACATTGTTGGACAGATCCGCGTTCTTCCTTACCAGGCATCCAAGATCGCTCCCACCACACCGTTGCAGTTAGAAATCACTGTTAAGAGAATGGTGCCATTTCTCAAACCCAAGGTCATTGTCGCTCCGGTCAGCAATATTGCTCTCAAGACGCGCTTCTCGCTGCCAGAGGAGTATGTGCCTCAACTGAGGCGCATAACGTTGGAAGCGAAGGCGAAGGAGCAGCAAAAGGCCCTACATGAGTTCGACATGCAGCACATCTTCACAATGCCTTTCCGAAGAATGGGTCGAACCCTGGCAGCCATGTTTAACGGTGTCAAATCTGCGTGGACTGATATGGGCTTTGGGTTCATCATAGTTGACGGCAAGAACTACAAGGTGGACGTGACCAAGGGCTTTGCTCATGACGGCTTCAGGACGCTAGAGAAGCTTGTGGATATCAAGTCATGATGCGTCTACCCTAGAGGATCATGGTGAAGACCTCAACCAAAATCCACCCACTCTTCTCCGGGGGTTGGGGGTGTCTCATTAGCCTGTACTTTTATTGTATACAACATTTATGAAGAACATATGATTTATGGGCTGAGAATATCATAGTACTGTATGACAGTTCAGCATCTCAACTTGAGATATCATTGGATCACGATGGAAACAAGTAAGTTTGGACAACTAGAGTACTGGTGAAAGGGAAATATTCACACCTCGTGATAAAATCGACCGATCTGTCAGGCACACAAGCCTCAAGCTGCTCAACCAAGCGGGACTGTTGCAAGAAAGCAACGTTCCTAGTCACTACAAGGTGTTGCCATATACGAATCGCTCAAGTTGACACCACTGCACCGGCTGAGACCGAGGCGGACGAGAACACAACACGTACATTCGAGGCTGATTGCATTATCACATATCCACTGTTCCAGGTGCGGGTACATACTGCTTTCGAAATCAAGTAGATAATACAAGACACTGTCCTGTAGGCCTACGTGCAGAACATGAGATCTGAAGATATCCACATGCCGTTTTGAAGATCCATGGAACACTCCTTGCAAGCGAGTGACATTCTAAAATCTGTCTTCCCTCGTGATATCTGAGACTTGTAAATCGACTTGCAATAAATATCGATGAGACACCATCAGAAGGAGTATGTTAGTTGAAGTCGATATACAAATGTTTATAAATACAAGGAACTTGACAGCACCAGAGAGCACCTGACGTCTGCCTGTCAAATCCCCCCACAAGAAGATAGTTAGCACATAACCCATGGACCATTCACGACTTTTGGAGTGAATTTCTAGATGGAATTACCATCAAGTCGGACATTGCACGTAAGCTAGGCGCGTATGCACAGCTAGACAAGCGACTTGGAAGAGGGACTCTGGGTCTGAGCGGATCGAACACAACCCAGTTTCGAGAATATCGTGGAGTTGGAACATTCCCCATGGATCTCTAGAAACCTGGAAAAAGACGAGAAACTTACCCCTCCAAATCAATGTCGTCCAATCTCGTTGTAAGCGGTCAGCCAGCCTCAGCTTTGATAGAAACGAGGCTATCCTTGACAAAGCCACAAGCGCCAGATGCACCATATCCATACATCTTCGAGATCCACTGACGTGCGCAGGCGGGGGGAACCTGGCGGGGTCGTTCTTTTACACAAAGTATTTGCTTTGTCTAGAGTGTTTTTCAAAGTTCAACAGGCGATGAATATCACTCGATTTTGACCGTAGATCATGCCATACCAATTCCCGTCGCGCATCTTGTCTTTGGATAAGACGATGTTTCATGATACTGCTAGACCGTAAGATCAGCAACCGATCCCCTGTATATCAGAGCCCGATCTATCAGGGAGTGCGAGTTAGAGTTCGAGTTGCACTGGCGCTCTTAATCCTCGCTCTGGACCCTGAAGGATACAGCCGACGTCTAACTGCCGATGCATCAGCCCAATATCAGCATCCATCCATGCTTGTCAACAGCATCTGTTTGACGTCATAAAGCCAAGGGCTCGCTGGTTGGCTCAGCTTGGATGTGGGTTATGGTGAAGTTGAAGCGTCCCACCGCTGGCATCAGATGCAGAACGAGACGGAGGGGACCCTTGTTCTTCATTAGCGCGTTAAATGATGCGGGCGATAATCTTGGAAACTTTTTTTTACTGTCGAGATGAAGATCAACCCCAAATCTGGACTCCAACTTGGAGGCTTTGTCCTCTTCATGAAGGGTCCATTGGTGCCCGCCACTAAACGTCTGACAGTTTTGACTAAAATATGAGATTCCGTGAACTAAAGGAGCCACAGAAGGGCCGTGCCATCCATCTTCTCGAGTCAATAAGCTTGGTGTAAGCGGTATGGTATATAGGGATGTACACTAAACATCTCGATGCCGCAACTCCATATCCGATACTTGCTCGGTTTTGTAACTCGGGATAAATCGCGGACACCCGACTTGGATTAACTAACCTCGATAAATGTTGATGGTTACCTCTCGTTGCACAAACTATGTATGCATACGCACGCCTTGGTTCGATACCAGAAGGCCATCGTACCGTACGTAGTCTTCGACGACAGTGACCCGCACTAAATGTAACATGTCGCCGCCCATCTTCTTTGTCTTTCAGTTACGGGTCGCTATACTATCCATTTAGATGTTTGTCCCAGGCGCTGGTGAAACATGGTCACACGCAATCATCCCCCCTACTGAGCCTCTGACGGGACCGAAAAAAGATGATGTGTGTTGTACAGGCTACCACGCCAGCGGGGCGGCTCAGAGCAAAAGATAAGTAGTCTAAGTACTAGATAGAACTTGGAGTAATTGTATGTATGTATCATCACCAACTTACACACTACTTGCTTTTGTAGATGCCAGATCTCCAACAAAAAATGGTCTATCATTTGGTGGACCGTGGGCCTTTCGTCATTGAAGCCGGGGCTCGTCCATTGAGATGCAAAGGTGGCATGTCGTCAAAGGAGATTGGACAATTCCCCACCAGATCGAGGGGTATTGTGCAGACGCTCTTACATACATACATACAGAGGAATCTCGGTGTGTGGCTGGGTGTGATGACATGTGCCGGAGGCTTCATCCATTCGAGCGATGTCCGATGTCACTGGAATTGCAGCCCCAAATGCATTTCAAAGGGTATAAAGGAACATATATAGAAGATGCTTCTCATCTTTGTCGCCAAACTAATGTGAGGCCTCTGCAAAACACACTCAGTGAACCAGTGATAATTTAAATGTCGTTCTTCTGGCGTCATGTATGTCATCTTGAACTCTGGGGGGATGAGCATTTGACCCTAGAAGTCGTGGGGGTAGAGCAGCGGTGAGAGAATATGATGGGCGAAGGAAGGAATATCGATCGTTTTAGCACGGTCATCGACCGAGCTGCCACTCTGCCACCCCAAATCAAGAGTGAGGAATGCGAGATTGTTGTGCATCATGTGCTCTTTGTTTCAATCTGGGCATGGCGGTCTCTTTTCCACCATTGGTTGGCTGCCATCCCTTGATTTCTAGAATATCCGCCGGTAGCGCAAAGAGTCAGACGAGATGAGGGTGCAAAGTCGCCGATTCAATTACATGGCAAAGAGCACCATGTAATTGAGGCACACTGGAGGGACAGAAACTTCTGTTATTTTCCAGAAGAGTGATGTAAGTATCTCTAACACACTCTCTGAGTTAGATCCTCTGTCCGCTAGCATCTGAGTAGATCGTCTCCAGTCTCCGTAGTGGCGTGTGTTCAACATAAACAAGTTCGAGACGGGCGATACTATAATGGAGCGATTGTTTCGCTTGTTGATCCATAAGGGTATGGGCGAGTCGCGGCAGAACACACCATATGAAACCAATGTAAACTGCTGCTGGGTTCTAGGAATGAGTGAGACAATTCAAAGCCATGCATTCATTGCAAGTTTGAGAATGGCTTCTTTTTGTCTGCTTCCAAGGACACTAGCTTCACTAGGCCGCGTCCAAGAGCCTTAAATATGGAACGTGGCATGAGATGCGATATGAGGAATTTATAGCTGACTCACAGTTTAAACTGTTTCCCCAGACTGAGGCTGTATGGAACACGGTTCCTCAAGAATGTCTATCATCGGAAAAAGCAATTTTGAGACAACATGACTCGGACCAACAGTGTATGTATGTATACTCCGTCCAGATGGCTACACCAAGATCATGGTCAGTGCACGATAAGCATATCCTGGCTCTTAGACGCTGAACCCTTGTTTGTGTTGCTGGATCTTCCTACCAGAAGGAGAGCGACATTTCCGAAAAGCGTTGAGATCTCGGCATGTAGAGTTTAGGGCACAGATTTGTACGAATACATGCCTCACGATTTTTTCTCGAAATTATGACCAAGCATGGCCATCTCAGATAGCTGCATTTGACGGCTGCATACTGCTCAAACGCCGTCTGTGACCATGACTGCAGAAGGATATTCTCCTGCAGCAACGGCTTATATGTCAAACGTATTATGCCCACCCAAGACATATTGCCGAATTGGGCAGGAAGACTGATGTTGACTTGGGTTTTAATGGTCTAGACCTTTTCTCTGGCCGCAGACTCATCAGACCTATGTTCAGGATATCTGAGCCTCGAGATGGGCATAACTGTTCCGTGGTATTATTGGAGTCCCTTTCGACTTTGCCTGTTTTAATATTCAATATCCAACCAGCCCCTAATGTAACGGACCGTGTTACGACTCTTGTAAGCGGCACAGGATTTACTGGCGTCTGACGGAGTAGCAAACACAGCCATGCCGCCCAAGTTCCACAGAGACTTGGCTTGCGTTTATTGCGTAACGACACCATATTTGTTCCAGCCCCTGACATCGTAGGGTACCTACCACTGTAATGTGTATGCCGAACAATGCAATACATACAGCGAAGATTTTGAAAGAGATCGGCCTGTGTAGTTGTGGGTATTATAAGGGTTTTTTTTTTTTTTTTTTTTTTTTTTTTTTTTTTTTTTTTTTTTTTTTTTTTTTTTTTTTTTTTTTTTTTTTTTTAGCAAGCTGATACGACAAGAATAAAGCCGCAGTAGTGATGATATAACACTGACCAACTCTTTTATTGTAGTTACGGTGATGCTCGCTGGCTTTGACTTTGTCTTGGCAAGTGTTGAGATTGTTCAAAGACCATCGTGAGTTTGAGCATTTTGAAACGGTTCAGCGGAGCGGGATGAGCATCCACTAATGGGCAGGGATAAAGAGAGCTAGCTCAACAGCCTGCAGGCCAAAAGTATCCGCTACTTAACATCGGGAGTGGAACTTCAACAAGGTATCCGTACTCTCGAGGCCCTTCAAGCAAGATGACATTCGACTCCCAATCAGAGAATGATGTTAATGGGTTTTAGTGGAGGTATGACATAACCGCAGCGAAAACGCCAAGAGAAAAGGAAATAGCCAGAGGCTCCGCAAGCTTCAAAGGCGCAGCAGAGATGTAGAGGCGAGGATACATAGTCGTGATGGACCATAACCTCGACAGATGAACCGCAAATCTTCGGAGAAACAAGGGGTGATTTGGTGGCAGAGGAACCGTTTTGACAGAGAGAAAGCGTCCGTTCCCGCATGCTTAAACCTCATGACGGAGATGCGCGTGTTAGAAGCATAAGATATTGAGGGAACTGTCCAGAATGTAGTCCGAGGTCTCGTGGCAGCGCATAGCTGTGCTGCGTGACGGCCGTGTCTCAGATGTGCCATCGATAGTCGTGACAGCCATCTGACCGTGACGCGTAGGGTTGCAGGTGGGTTCGGTGTTGATCTTGCGTGTGATAGTACTGCTGATAGCTACTGAATCAAGAAATGATGAAGCCGTGGAATGGTCGAGTCGCTCGGTGGTGTGGGTGGTTGATCATCATGGTATTCCGGTGTTTGAAGTTGACAGCATTCTGAACGAGTGGCTAGTCATTGCGAGATCCATTCAATGTTATTATGTATGGACAGTATGTTGCTCCTTGTACAATGTAAAAGTCACATTCGCCAGCAATATTGCTTGCTTGCTGTAACAGTGGCCCAGTACTCCGTATATATATCGATATCGGGACTCTTGCTTATTAAGGAGCCGGTAGACATGGCGGTAATTCAACGTGATGTGCGACGTCTTGTATCGACCAGACAAGAGAGAAACACGCGAATCACTGTAATCAAGCGCTGCATGTCATTCTTCTCCAGATGCTCGATGCATCGTCTCTATCAAATGCCGGTGCTCCACTGGCAGGGAACCCCAAAATTTCGGTTGTCAAGGAACCATGATGCCATGCTGCAAAGAGAAAACGAAAAGTGCAGTACTTCGTAGTGTATCATGAAGTTTCTGTTTATCTTGCGGCTTTCTCATCTCTCTCTCGGGTAATACTTTGCAAGTTAAATTTGAGGGCACCGCCGATATGAACACAAGCTGTGCTGGAGGACGGCGTGCCTGTCGCTAAGTAAACAAACAACGAAAACAACACAAAATCATGGTGTTGCTGAGCCTCGTGGTCAATGCCCATGGCCATGGTCCGTGAGACATTGGTCTTTGGTATGGAACCCTGGGCACAAGCAGTGGCTGATGCTCGTGCACGTCCTCGATCTTTATCCTGAGCGGACTGGCCAGTGTCCCTCTTATATCGTCATAATATTATTATCATGGTGGTTTGTTTACTACTGAAGGGATTCAAGCCTGGACTGGTCCGGGCGGGCTGCTGGAAATGAAGGTCCAGCACTAAGAGCCCATCAGGGACTGGAGTCCCGATGCTGCAACGTCCCTAGCCTCTCCTAGGGGAAATAAGCGGCTTGCGACTATCGCTGAAGTGGTTATTTCAGCGGAACGGTTATCACCAATCTCAAGCGCAGCACTCGGATTCTCGCTTGTGACTCGTCCAAGTCCCTGTGCCTCTAGCCATGTCCTCCCTTATCCTGGTCAAACGCCAAGCACCCCCACCAATGATAACCCCACTAAGACCTCCGAAGACTTGGCGGCGCGACTCGGTGATGCGTGCTGTCTTCTGTCATTCACCACAAGATATCATGAGCTCGCGGCGTGCCCGGTACATCAACCTGACAGTCCTTATCCAGCCAGGTTCTTCAGCCACTCCTGAACCTCAGCTAGAGAAGGTATCAGATGAGGGGAGGTTTCAATGATGTCTTGCTCAGCTCTTATGACGAACCTCCAATACGAAGGTGGCGGGGTTGAGTCGAACCTGAGGCCAGTCTAGCATTGTTGAAAATCGGACATGCTGTCATTCGATGCCCGTGAAGTCGGACATGGTATAACTACGAGTCTTTCAGCTTGACCGACTTTGGCGACGAAGCTTGTCAAGTATGAATGAGGTATGCGTAGTTGAGGTCAGTGAGCGCAAAATTCCCGAGGAGAAAAGAGATGAAGTTGATATGTGGTGGCACAGGGAATGGATTGGCTGAAAACACCATTATAGACAGGCGAAAGGCCCTAAAGGCACGGACGGTGAGTGAAGATTGATGCGAGGGAAGCTAAACAGGGTGTTGCAGAGGAAAGCCACGGCCGTTTTTTAGTCGATGTCGTTATCGTCGTTCGCGTTGTAACCGGTATTATTTTCTCCATTTCAACCACTGCCGTATCCGTAGACTTCAATGCACAAGATCGATCGCTGATGACCTCACCTGCCACCGCGTGCTGCGACTATACCTGTGAATAATGCATTCCCTCTATAAATCTGCACGAGATAAGGTGCCAGAGCGCTGCATGCTGGAAACCTTTCAGGAACTGCTACTGGGCGATTCTTTGCTGAATGTGAATCCGTCGTCGCCGGCCTGGACCCTCGCTGGGATAAGTTGCAGAAGATCCATTCAAGGGTCCACCTCAATGGTCCACATCAACCAGAGAGGTCGCGATGTATAGGATACTTGCGCCCTTGAACCAGTCAGCCGCTGTACGAGCCAGCCAGGGTACCGACCAGGGTGGTTAGAGGACAAACCCATCCTACGAGAGGGTGTCCTGACTCCTGGGGTGGTGGACGAAGGGTGTGCTGTGCTGCCCGCTGTACGTAGCATAGTATGTCCATCCGCTCCGCTATTAACGCTACCGAGAGTGAACCTGTGAGGTGAGGTGAGCGTGAGCCTCCCGTCGTGATGGAAATTGAAAACCCGGCCCCGTTCAATTGGCAACGAAAATCAGTGGGCGGGCGAGGTCGTGAGGACGAGATTCCCATCTGATACCCCCCTGTTTTTAGTTTCTATGGGTCTCTTCGCAGCACCCACACTTCACACTTACAAGGTACTTAGTTCTTAGACTCCCCTTCGTCTGCTTCTCCTCTTACTTTCTTGGGTTCACGTCGACTTCCTTCCTCTACAACCTCGACCATTTCGTCGGTCCTTCGAATCCTCGAAGGTTATCGGACTCGCACTCGGATATCTCGAGTCGTAATAATCACCCCGTGTCTTTGGTTCGCCGGATTCCATTTCAACTGCTGCTGCTGTGCTTGCGGCCGGTTCTCCTACATCAAACGAGGTGAGTATTGATGCTCCTGTGCCGGCTTTTTATTTTTGATCGCATTCCCATTGTGCCGATATTTGCATCTTGATTTCGCTCGGCGGTCTTTTGCGTTTGAATTCTCCTGCTGTTCTGCGACAGTGATGGAGAGGAAAACGTGACGGTGATGAAAATGCGTCGCGGTTGCCTATCTTCCTCTGCATCATCCCAACCGCAACTACCAACCTACCTACCTGAGACAACCATCACTCCATCCATGGATATTTGCATGGAACCTCCCGCCCGCCTGGCCCCTTCTGCACGCTTGCATCCACATCAATCCGCGCGTTCTAGTGCCTTGCTACAATTTACGACAAAACTCTGTGTCTTCATCCAAATCGATTCCATAATCGCTCCTTTGGCCGTCACCTCCCGCCTCATTGCGTGATTACTGCCACTAGCGATTTCTCAAATGCGTGTGACCATTCAGGCTGCGACAGTGATCACGCTTAGCATTGCTACTACGACGAGTGAAGAACGCGGCTGTGCTCAATCATCATCTGGCCTTCATGCTAAACACAAACCTCATTTCTCCTTTACGCCACTGACTGTTGTCTTCCTGCTCGCTTGCATTTCACATCGAGTGATCGAGGAAGACCGGCATTGTGTTCCGTTGCCTCACATCTGCTTTGCATTTTGTACTTGGCCAACTTTTCAAGCTTGACAAGCCACTAACTCGTTTATGAAATAGGTCGACATCACAGTCCCTCGATATAATAGAAGTCGTGCCTTTCCCGTTTGGCATTGCTGATTCCACTTCTTCGTCCTCCAAACATATACTTATCTTTCTCGGGTCGAATTCCCTTTCATGTGTCGTGGGCAATAATCATGGATTCAGAAGACGGAGAACTGTTCATAAAGGTGGGCATTTAGCATGTTTTGTATTCTTGTTGATCACGTTAACTGATAGGCAATGATAGCAACTTGCCGGCTATGTTCGGACGCACGAGAAGGCTTTGGCCAACGCTCTTCAACTGCGCCGCCAAGTCCGCCATAAGCCATCTCAGAGTACAGGCTCAGCGGCCCTCCTCTCCCAAACTTCCACTTCGCTTCCCGAACGACCATCTACCTCCGCTTCCACATCGAGTTCGCTCGCAGCTGCATTGTCGCTTGGAACCTTAAACTTCACATCACATAATGCCAAATCCGTAAAATTGGCTCTCACGCCTCATCACCTATTCTACCTACTCTCCCGCTTCGAAGAACTCAGCATCAACGTCGGTCCTATGAAAGTCCGGCTTGAAAACCTCCACGACAGTTCATCCTCCGCCAACTATGTTTCTTTCCTCAGTAATACCCAGCGATCGAGAAGCAAAGGCTCGGATATTGATTCAATACACTCTGTCTCGAGTATACGAAGTGTCATGTCGGGCATGTCTGCATTATGGTCGAGTTTCGGCATTGGAGCCAGCATATCCGCTGCTCGAACCGAACGCCAAAAAGCCGCTCTGGAAGCTGACATGAAATACCTCTATTCTGCTTTTACCAAGGTTCCTTGCTTGAGGTTGGCTCCAGATTGGCGTGCCCGCCTGATTCGTGGTTATGAAGAGTTTCCATTTGATTCAGCTGTACCCCTATACGTTTTCAAGAACCTGCAGGCTCTCGAAGTTAGCAGCATCGACTTCCGACAATTCTTTGGCTGGGATCGTTTAGCTGATCAGCTGCGTTCTCTTACCCTGAAACGTGCCGGTATTGAGGACCCCGCGGACATATTGATTGACATCGTCTTGGATGATATGGACAAACGCCGTCGACGAGTCTCCAAATCCCAGTCCTCGCCCACTTCAGTTTGGACGGGTAGCGGCAGTCCTCGTCGTAATATTGCTCACCCCGAACTTCACCGAGCCGTGTCTGCTCCAAGCTCTCCTGGTGCACACGTCGACATGCGGGTCGGTTCGTTGACCCCAAGTGAACATGCTATCGAAGAGAGCAGCCGTAGGCAGTCTTTGAGCAAGGATGACGAGCAAGATGACACCCCACAAACTGTGCACAAGTCTTCTCGTCCCAGGAGCAACTCACCTCCGCGCCCTACCAGCTCTCGAACGCAATCACATCCTGTTCGAGGTAACCATCATCGCATGAGGCGATCGGGATCTGGCAGTTCTCATTCCAGCCTTTCTGATTCTTGGACTGGTCATCACCATTCTCGAGGCAGCTCTGGTAACTTACTTGCTATGGGCGTCCTCCCCACTTCAAAGTGGCGCTTTTTGCGACATCTGAGTCTGGCTGACAATTCCATGACTTCCATTCCGCAAAATAGTCTGGCACCCCTATCCAACACACTTTACTCTCTGGATATTTCCTCCAACCTCTTCAGCCAGGTCCCAGACAGTCTGGCTACTCTGACCGCCCTTAGAGCTCTGAACTTGTCTCACTGCATGATCGACTCTCTCCAGTCCTTGACCCGCAACCCTCTTCCTGCCATCACAGCTCTCAACCTTCGAGCAAACAGGCTCCAGAGCCTTGCTGGCGTTGAGAAGCTGGTTCCTCTTGAGAGACTCGACTTGAGAGATAACCGTCTAGTCGACCCAATGGAATTGGCGAGATTGACAGGTATCCCCGACATCCACGAGATTTGGGTTGAGGGCAATCCCTTCACTCGTACCCACAAGGATTATCGCATCACCATCTTCAATCTCTTCCGCAAAGCTCCAGGCTATACTGATGACGTGATTATTGATGGCAGTGGTCCAAGTTACGTTGAAAGACGATCACTGGTTGACCGCCCCCCTATCCCGGACTCAATCCCTGTCGTCAAGCCACAGGCTCCTGAGGTGCCTACTGTTGATGTCAGCAAGCCTGCCATTATTTTCAACCCTCCCAAAGAGCCAGCTGTCCTCCGAAAGGAACGGCCTACGCCTAAGGCTGTCATGAGTGAAATTAACACCAGCTCGACACGTCGGCGAAAAACTCCAAAGAGGCGAATCGTGGATTTGGCCACTTCTGATACCCCATCCTTCCCATCCCCAGTCGAGGTTCAAGTGGCGAAGCCGGCTGGCAAGCAGCCCAAGTCTCCGCTCACTAACGACGGAAACTACCGGATATCCCAGCAACCTGAAGGCCAGGTTTTGCCGCCGTCCACATTATCGTCCGAGTCGCAAGTTGTCAGCTCACCTGAAGTACCACGAGTTGACACCAACATCTTCACCGACATCCCAGCTGCTTACTCATCTAACGATGATGCTTCCACTTGGAAGGAATCCCAGGACTGGGATGCCGGTGGTGAAATATACCGTCAGAAGATTGAAGCCTTGCGGAATACTGTTGGCAATAGCTACCTTTCTGTCTTGAGCGAAGAGACTTGGGCTCCCAGCCGCCCGGCAGACTTTTCCACGCCTAATGTCCCATCCGGTACAGCCATGCGCACAGCACACACTCCTATCCACGCCCCTCAGGCTCAAGCCATACATAGTGGTCGGACCTTGGGCTGAAATCGAAGATGCGATACCAGCAGAGTTAGACTTGGAAAACGACATCCATATGATACCCATATACCCTCTCTACTGTGGGAGCATGCTGGACTCCTCGGTATGATTCAATTCTTCTGTTGAGCTGAGTCTGAAGATTCAAGCTCGAACACTTCGTATTTTATTTTTTATTGGCATTTGCAACGATATCATGGAGCATAGCGAGGCGGCGTTTTGGGCAGATGACACATCTACATTTGTGTGAGTATAGGAACTCATCTTTACTTTTCATGGCTGCTTCTCCTTTCTGGAACCTGCATGTTTCTCTCGCCCTTGTTCTAGAGATATCACATCTTTCAGCGGTTTCTGATAGAGAGAGGGTTTCATCTAAAGGATGCCTGTTATTCACATTCGAAATGAGATTGAACATGTACTGTTTTTTGCTTTCACGTAGGAGTCTGGACATGGCGTTGGAAGGTCAAGGGCGTTTACCCATATGCATTTTGATTTTACGGTACGGTTGGAAGAAAAAAAAATACTTCATTTGGCTTGAAGGTTATGTGGTCTGAGGCAGCTATGCTGAAGAATTGGAGATTGTTGTAATACATGATATGCCTTATCTGTTCAAACCCTTGGTGGTTCTAGTTGCCCTCTTGTAATACTGTCGTGACATCCTAATAATCATGGATTGCCACCGTCCCAGAATATCCTCATTGTGAGCGTGCACAGATCGCACCGCCAACAAGAATCGTTTCAGAGGTCACTCGTCGTGGCTTATGAACCCCAGGAGGGAAATGATCCTGTTGCGTTCCGATGATGCTGTCATGGAAGAAGCCAAGAGACGAACCAGACTATTGGTTGACGTGACCAGGTCAGCCGGCTTTAGCCTGATGCTTTAAGTCGCAGAAGGACCAAAGAGGCTTGGGGTTAGGAGTATTGAAAGAGACATGACCAGATGGTTATGGACGCTTTGTTCCTGACACAGCTAGAACATTGAGATGGTGGGCTGGCTAAGCCGCTGGTATAAGGTACATGGGGGCCTCTGTTGGTGATGATTGATGGAGGGGCGGGCTGAGTGACAGATTGAAGGGTTGGGAGGGTAAGTTTAAGGCTTGGCCAATATCTGAGCCATGAGGGGGCGTCATCATTCCTGGGCGAGGTGAAACATCGAACTTCTGGTGAAGATGGCACCATTGGTGAAGCTAGTGTTGGATGGCTGAGTCAATACCCCAGATTCGAGGTCATTCGCATTTGCAGTTGCCATGGCAGTATCACGGTGGCGACGAAGGTAGTGCCAGCCTTCGAATTGGAGATTTTCAGACTGTGGCTAATGGATTAGTTAGTAGTAAAGTCCCGGCTATCTATTTATGGTATTTCTCTCAGACCTTTGGTATTGGTAGCGCATGTGATTATGCTTTCAGTTTAACGCTTCATGCTTCCCGCAACCCATGAGAAACGAAGGCATATGCTGAAATGGCACGTAAGATGATGTACATGACATTGTTCCGGTGCGGTCAGAGGCTTTGATTTGATATGGACTATCTATTAAGTTAGGTACTTATATATGCATCCACAGCCACTTGAATTACCTGACATGGAAATGCCGTACTTTTTTGATGACATTTTGCAATGCTGCCACTGTTACATGGTTGGAAGCTATTGAGCTCAGAGCCACCGAGAGCCATATAACGACACCACGACTGACGATACATCGTTAGTCATTGACCGCTCAGAAGAATCGCCAGCACCTGGATCCGCCCGGAAGTCGTGCCCGTTCTGGGGCCGCCGAGGCAACGGAGTGGATCGAAGCGGATGGCCCCGCGGCCAGGGACAGGTACTAGGGTCATTAGATCTGAGGCCATCGTGCATATGGATAAGCTCTCATGCACCTCAAGCGTCGGAGTAGTTCTGTGGGTGCTCAAATCTAGCTTCTGTATTGCTATCGGCGATGTTGATATGGTGATATGGATGTCGCCAGGTGATGGATATTGTTTTTCAACAATTAGACATCTCGCAATTCTTTGACAACCGATCGTGAATGATAGATACTGTCATTGCATTGCATGTGCAGGAAAAGGCGGTAATGAGCTGTTGCACTGTCGACCCAGTTCGCTTACACAGGTGTCAAAGTGTCAACAAGAGTGGGCATGAGGGGAGGATATGATAGGATCACAAATTAACCCCTGGGCAGATCTCTAGATCTTGCTTCGGCATCTCTTCCACGATTTGCGGAGCCAAGGAGTCATATGCAAACAATCGTTAAATACGATTGGAATCAAATAACAAGTCGTCCCTGGTCGGGTGGGCGTAAGAGAGAGACAACGCATTACCAACTGATGACTGATCCCCTTGAAAGTCCTCAACCAAACAGTTGCAGGTGCAGACAAGCGTAGGGCCTGATAATATACATATGCTTATCACAAGGTCAGGAGATTTCGAATGGCATGGCTAAGTAGGTAGGTAGGCAGAAAGCGCCAGCAACCTGAAGCAACTGTGATCTGCGAATTGGGGAAACAAATCTTGGCAGTACTTGTAGTCAAAAACAAGGGCCTTTTCCTTGGGGAGATCCTACGTCACTGGAGGGCAGCAATGCCAGGCACAATAAGTCGTGTCAGATCTGATCAAGCAATTCTATCAAAATACTAGATCTGCTTCCCCACGTTGCAGATGCGGCCCATGAGCTTAAGCCAGAAAGAGACAGATTTGACAGATGAGTTGCATAAACAAGTAACGCCGTTGAAACATACTGAAAGTTTAATCTGAGCAACTCGTCGCTTGTATTGCCTTGAAAATATCTCAAAGTCTGGTGACCTTTTTATGTCAGCCTTTTCCCTGGTTGCCGCTGACTAAACGGGGACCGTGCACGCCAACTTCACGCGTCCCTTGCCCGAGGCAGAACATCACTTCCTCTGCAGTCACGAGTTCCATCAATTTGTTCACTGAACAAGTCTTCCTTTGGCCATCAATCCTACGGAATAGTAAAGAAAGCTCTCCTGGTGTGTATGGCGCCTTTCAAATGATTGGTGAAATCGCCAAGCTTCGGACCGAGCCTGCGCGCCACCTCCCCCTTGACGCGATTATCCATCTCGAGCTTGCGCCAGCGACGCTCAGAGCTTCAAGTTTATATCGCCATTAGTTTCGCTCAAGATGGCTCCGGCATCCCCGACTCCCAGGCGACCCGTTACCGGAAGACGTCGGGGTCGTCCTCCGGGTTCGACCAATGCTGCTCGTGCTGCAAGAGCAGCCCTCGCGGCAGCCTCCGCAACCGAACCACCGCCGAAACGACGTCGATATATTCCAGGAGGGGCCGGTGGTGGTGGTCGCTTCGCTGATGCTGAATTGCTGACCACGCCGAATACCACTGGGCCTTCAACAGTATCGAGGTCAAGAGCAGCTGCGCGCGAGGCTATCAATGGCCCTTCTCCATCCATAATGCCTCGACGAGAAAGAGGCGCTCGCACGCGAGCTGCTGGTAATGATGACCTAGAGGAAATGCAATGGGGTTCAGCTGCAGCTATGGCGACTGCAGTGAAACAGGCTGAAGATTACAAGCCCCGCGAGGAGCGCAGCTGGGAAGACTTCCACCCTAACCTAGATATTGATGCTACATTCATGATCCTGCCATCTGAACAAGTTGACGGTATAACTCGAGAACAACCAGATTTATCAGTGGTTCAGGCATTCGGAACACCTTTGGACGAAACCCGAACCCCATCGAGACAACCGAACCCCGCATCAACTGGAAACACACCAAACCCTCAAGGTCGCTCAGACTCGAATGTAGCCGATGTTCTCAGCGAAACACCTTTACGGCGTCCTCGTCGACCGACCCGAGATGTGGTCAGCTTTTACAGCAGCAAGCCCCTGGACTTTCTCACAACACCGAAAACACCTAAAATCCTACCCATCCAGAACCAGACACCGAAAGAGAAACTGGATCTTAAACTACCGTCATACCGCAAAACTAACAGCATTGAATTATATGAGAGCAAAACCTTTGGTCAGGCTCGCTTTGTCGACAAGTCAATGAGTAATGTCGGCTATCAGGAGAGTGATCACTACCTGCGCCCGGAGCAAGCTTTAATCAAGTCTTCTGATCTTACCATGGAAGATGACGCAGAATTGACCGATGCTGCTATGGCAGCATCTGACGGGCCGGTTCACCGTACCCGAATCGGTCGTGTCGAATATGATATGGATGAACAAGATGATATTTGGCTTGGACGATACAATACCCACCGCAAGCAAAACGACGTTCCAGCTATAACCCGAGAAATTTTTGAAATCACTATGACAAAGATCGAAAAGGAGTGGCATGTGCTCGAGAAGAGAATTCCAAAACCGAACCCGAAGCCTCCACAAACACATCGTCCACGATCAAGCTCTGCCGCCGCTGTAAATGGTGAGCCGCAAGGGGGTGAAGAGCCTGACTCAAAATGCGCCATTTGCGACGACGGCGATTGCGAAAACACCAACGCAATTGTGTTCTGTGATGGCTGCAACCTTGCAGTTCATCAAGAATGTTATGGTGTCCCATTTATCCCAGAAGGCCAGTGGCTCTGCCGCAAATGCCAGCTCTGCGGGCCTTCCGTTCCCGTAAGTCTAGCTCAGAACACTTTTTCGAGTTGCTGTACTGACCCAAAGCAGACTTGCATCTTCTGCCCCAATACCGACGGCGCATTCAAGCAAACCAATTCTTCAAAGTGGGCACATCTGCTTTGCGCAATGTGGATTCCTGAGGTTTCCTTGGGTAACCACACGTTCATGGAACCAGTCATGGACGTAGAAAAGGTCCCGAAAAACCGTTGGAAATTGACGTGTTACATTTGTCGACAGCGAATGGGCGCATGCATACAATGCGGAAACAAGAATTGCTATCAAGCATTTCATGTCACCTGTGCGCGGAGATCCCGCCTGTTTCTTAAGATGAAGACTAGCCAGGGTGCTCTCGCTGTGTTGGATGGCGGCATGGTGCTCAAGGCCTTTTGCGACAAGCATTGCCCCCCTGACTATGTGCAAGAGCATAGTGTTCAACAGGCCACAAAAGCAGCCAAGAAATTCTATAAGAGAACTATGAAGAATCGTATCTGGGCTGATAACACCGCTGTTGCGAATGCTATTGCAGAGCAGCAGCGCAATGCCCTTTCGGAACAGCCGTCGGATGAAACACAACTTACTGGGACAAAGTCTGCAGCGGTTGGTGACAAAAAAAGAGGCCAGAATCCGAAGAACGTCTGGAAAACCCCTGCAGGTGCACCTATTATACCGCAGGCCGTGTTTGAAGTCGTGGACGCTTCGATCCAAAGATTCGCATTTCCTAAACGCAAGGAGTTCTTAAGCCAGGCATGCCGCTACTGGACCCTGAAGCGCGAGAATCGTCGAGGAGCAGCACTTCTAAAGCGTCTGCAACTTCAGATGGAGTCCTTTTCCTCGATGGAGCTTACGCGGCGTGACTTCGCAGCCATGGGACCGAGCGGAAAGATCAGGCTTGCCAGACGCATTGAATTCGCTGAGAATTTGATTGTTGAGCTTGAGCAGCTCAAAGATCTTGCAGCCGAGCTTGTGGAACGGGAGCAGATCAAAGTTGCCGCTGGTGAACTTGAACAAGAATTTGTGGATGAGTGTTACTTCCCTGTTGCGAAACTTCTCAACCCTGCTGTTGACAGGGCAATATCGTAAGTGCATGTATTGTTCCGCTGATCTTCACTTGGACTAATTTTTTCAGACTTGATAAGGATCTCTTCAAGGCCGGTCTTGACAAGCTTCAAAGCCGCGTTAATGCCCGCTTTTATGTGACAGTCATGTCCTTTGCCTTAGATCTTTGCGATGTAATCAGTACTGGCATTTCTACAGCACCGCCTGAGTCATCTACGGCTGCAACTCAAACTGAAGCTGTCGACGCACCGCCTGCTAAAACCACTTTCTCGGATATACGAGAGCGCCGAAAATTGGGAAAACGCATATTGAAGGCTGTTCAGCCACACCTCGAGACAGCCTTGCGAATCGAGTCGGAGATCTCCCAGAAGCCTTTCGAGGGCTTAAATAAGGCGTTGGAGAACATCATTGACAGAAGCGTGGACGTCCGACCACTGACTGCGATGAGCCAAGATAAATCAACTGACCTCAGTGATGAAGTCAACGACACCATTATGGTTGATGCCGAGCTTCAAATTACTGTTAAGGCCAGTTCCACCGAAGGTGGAGATGCGATGGACACTACTTCAGAAAATGGAAATATTGAGGTCAGCACTAATATTGATGTCGATACATCTGATCTTGCAGAGGCGGGTGCTGTCGAAAAACACGAGTCTCTCCACAACGCTGTCAACTCATCCAATACACCCCCCGACACAGATGGTTATATGTCGAAGCCTCAGCCGGCACAACCGGGGCCTCCCACACCGCCACAATCCAACGGCAGTCTTGGGTTGGAGCCCACGGATCCTCTCACAGATGGAGGGATACTTTGGTACCTCAAGGGTCATGACCCCAAAGGAACATCTGTTCTTGAGGAGCGCTGGGCCGGGAGAGATGCCATCCGCATGCTCAGCGAGGACCTTACAGATTTAGATGACGAAGAGTTCAAAGGCTTGGGTATGGATGTTGACCACGCTGCAGCAACTGCCACAGTTGAGGCCGATGTGAAGGAGGAGGTAGAACCCGCGGGTGGTAAGACCAGAGCGAGTAAAGCAAAGAAGCGGAGGACATCAACAAGGAGAAGATGATCCTCAACGTACAGGCACATACCAAGCAAACGCTCACCACAACCGGCGCATTTTGATTGCTTGCCATTTTTTGCGGGTTCATTTCACAGAGTATAAAGGGCCACACAGATGCACTAATGAGCTTGGCGTTCTAGGGAAGGATGGGAAACAAGTATTGCAGGGTCAATACCTTTGAGAAGGAATTTATGGGATGAAAAAGGCGTTGGCGAAGGATTCCCAGATGGATTATGGGAACGAAAGGACTTAGCTCAGCGATGGATTGTGGCTTGAGAATGTGTACGGTTAGTGGGATACTATACAAATGTATAAACTTAATGATCGTGGAATCTGAACCGAATAGTATGACTCCTGGTGCGTAGTTTCCATCGAATACAGAGTTCAGTAATAACTCGACCATGCTTTGATTGCTCCATGACGGCCCCTATGGAACCCCTGACGATCAAGTGAAACCCGGAGCGGATATATGGAACTCGGTGACATAATTCGATCATGATATGATGGAGAATATCTGTCATGGTGTTGGGAAGCATTATCTGATAACTCTCTTTTAGTGGCGGTGACGGTTTGGGATGTCACGTGAATTACGGCCTGGATGTATGATGATGTAGCCACCTTCGTCCATTCGTTTTGCTTGCATCACCGTTTGTATTTGTACACCGGCTCCTGCGCGTCCTAGCGGGGCACGCGTCCTGACGCAATAGACGAGAGAGAAATGAATGGTCGGTGAATAAATTGAGGTCATTTTCTTCACAAGACGAGGCTTGGGTAGCACAAAGATAGGTGTCTTGCTGCCTTTTCTGATATCTGGCTCGTCTAATTAAGGTATTGAACAATAAAGCTGTGGTGCACACATTGTTAGCCGACATGTCCGTCGAGCTTACGTGGGATGAAATGGTTAAATCGGAGCATCCAATGCAGAATTCTTTTCTCTCTTGGATGGAGCTGAGCTTAGCTTAGCTCTGCAGAGCTAGTTCTCCGTATGCACCAGGTTCTTGATTTTTGGTTGGTGTTTTTCGATCCTCCATACAGAGACCTCGAAAGGGATCAGCATTATGCAGCAGAGGAAGGACATGTGCCGTTGTGTGTTGCCTTGGGCATGAGTGGCAAGTTTCTTGCATGCGCAACTGAAATCCCATGGGGGCTTATTATGGAGGAGTTGCTGAACAGTGGATGAGGCGACTTTTTTTGAAGTCTGAGGTCGGAGAGGAAGCTCTGCCGTAGAGTGGATGCTACGTACTCGATCGCAATACGACTTTGCAGGCCTGTCTATCTTTGTATCATATCCTGGTATTAAAGGAATCCCTGTTCTCGATGCGCTTCATGTCGAACGAATCAGCTTCTCACATCCGCAACCTATACACACGCGACAACGTCTTCCTCATTCGCATGTACTTTAGGGTGATGAACTAATAAGGAAAGAGACTCTTCTCTGGGACTGACTTGGGGACCGATGCTAAGAGAGCCGAGAGAGGCTGAGCCAGATGAAACTGATGTGTGCTCAATCTGGGCTCTATCACCTGGTGCTCTAGTCTAAGCGCCGACGAATCCGGTCGCCAAAGCTATGTCGGAGCCTTTAGAGTCCAGACGCCCCCCTTTTTTTTAATTCCTAGTGACAGGAAAGGAGCAATTTTCCCTGGCGAAGCTGGCTTGTCAGAAAACATCAAGGGTTTGTTTAGTAGTTAGGGCTTCTTTAAGGCGCGATATGACGTGAGGGTATCCATACCTGGGCACCCAACGGGCAGCAAGCAAATGAGACTTACAGCGAGAAGGAAATGAGACGGTGATTTGAGCCAAGCAAGCGAGACAAGAAACAAAGTAACCCAGGACGACAAGAAATAATTGAAGAGGGGCTCCGAAATGTCAAGGTGAGTTACGTTCCAGTCTCTATTGTTGTATGGGTATGCAGATGCTATGTAGACACTGGATCAATGAGAAGAGCCAAGATTCTGTCTCTGTCCATCACTGGATCTGTCTTGTCGGGCCAGTTAGAACGAGGCATCCATGGGCAGGTGAGGTCGGGTGAGGATCCAATGCAATTTATAGCGGCTTCTCACTAAAAATATAGCTATCCTCAGCAGCCCCAACCCCGGAGTGCCACTGAGGGCCAGCTCCCCGAGTCCCGTACTTGTCCCAGCTCCATCCATTCCAGGTTCACATCCGGGCCCTGTACTAGCGCTTTTCCAGACCAGGGCAGGTACCGTTTAGTGTAGGCAGCCCAAAGCCCAAGCGTAGGTCCCGTCCCGGGTCAGCTCTGTTTGGTGGTTGTGACGAGTCCACCTTCTCAGCGAGCGAGTGAGTGAGTGAGTGTGAAAGCCCGGGCAGGAAAAATTGGAAAACTTCCCCCCTTCCGTTCCCCCAGGTCAGAGGATAAACTTCAACCCTTCAACTCAACCCGACGACGACGAGACGAAGATTCTATCCACGTGTTAGCCACATCGCCGACACTCTCTGCGAATATATTACAAACCGCTCGTCTCTGTGAAGAGCTGCTTTGCTTGTTACTTGATCCGCCATTTTCTTTTGGCCCCAGACGACGACTGACGAACCACCGTGTTCCGTCCCTCAACTCCAAATTCCCTGATCGCGCCCACTTTGGCAGCCCCAACAGACCAGACGGCGATAACATAAATAAATACAAAAAAGGCGAAGAGAACATCGTTTCTCATATCTCAAAGGAAAAGCATCAAAGCCGACGATACAGAGGCCCTTTGCTGCACTCTGCTTATACATCCTACAAAGGCGACGAAGCGTCACATATTTGTCGACGCAATATCTACTCTTGCTTGACCAGAAGAAGAGGACCGCGAAAACTCGCAGGCGCTGACGGTGTTCTGTCTTCCCCCTTCTGGCTTCTAGCATCTTGCTCGCCCCTCATTTTCTGACGCCCTGTACCTACCTGTCTCTTTCTGGTACAGCTATCAACACCCAAAGTCGGTGGCCCACTGCGGCAACCACGACGACGACTGTTTTCTCCCCAGATTCAACGTGATCCGATTGCTTCTTTTTTGCAATTCAATATCGAACGGCGACACAATTTGCTATTGCTGATCAACTTGCTCTTCTGCGCCTTCGATCTCTCGAAACGCAAAATCCTCCAATCGCTCGCTCTATTAGGGACGTGATCCCTTCACGGGTAAGTTACCATTTGGCGTTGGTACTGGCGTGCGCCCCATTCAATTCATTGCTCGCCCGCGCCGCGCCGTCTCGTCTCCCCTCTTGTTCCCCTCCCGTACCCATTTCGCGCTCACAGCCCTCTCTTCATGCTTGTTAGGCTGCTTCCCCTCCAATTTTTCTAGACTCCTCTCGTTTCGTTGTTCCACCATCGCAACGCAACGCAACTCACCCGCAAAGCAAAGCAACGCATCCTAACCCAACCTTGTCTTTTGCCCATATTTATCCATCCATTCATTGTCAAATTTTCACCCTCTTGTCGGTCGCGGCGTTTGCAAGTTTGTTCGGAGGACACATTTTTCTTCGACTTGTCTCTTTTCCCACGTCTCTCTTTTTTTTATTGCCTTGTATCTTGTTGCTTCCCGGTTCACCGGCTGACTCGGCCAGGTTTTTGTGAAGTTTATTATCTGGTATCATATTTCAGTCGAGAAAGTTGCCCCAGCAGTTGTTCTAATTAGCGATCTTGTCTGCCGCCCTCCTCCCCCACGCGACCCTCCCTTAACTCTACTGCGGGCATCCTCTCGCCAGCAAATTCTCTCAAAATGGCAGACCAACACGAGGTCGATCTCGACTCTATAATCGACAGGCTACTCGAGGTACGAGGCAGCCGACCCGGCAAGCAAGTTCAGCTTCTCGAGGCTGAGATCCGTTATCTCTGCACCAAGGCTCGTGAGATCTTCATCTCTCAGCCCATCCTTCTCGAACTCGAGGCTCCAATTAAGGTATGTTTTTGGCCATTTTTCGTACTGCTTCGGTCTGAGAATTGGTGCTTGCTACGGGCGCTTCTGCTCTGGGTTTTTGGCAGTCAAGAAAATCCCTTTGCTTACTTGCCCGTGCCCTGATAGATCTGCGGTGATATCCACGGACAGTACTACGATCTTCTCCGACTCTTTGAGTACGGTGGCTTCCCTCCCGAGGCCAACTACCTCTTCCTCGGTGACTACGTCGACCGAGGCAAGCAGTCTCTTGAGACCATTTGCTTGCTCCTTGCCTACAAGATCAAGTACCCCGAAAACTTCTTCATCCTCCGAGGTAACCACGAGTGCGCCTCTATCAACCGAATCTATGGCTTTTACGACGAGTGCAAGCGTCGCTACAACATCAAGCTTTGGAAGACGTTCACCGATTGCTTCAACTGCCTTCCTATCGCCGCTATCATCGACGAGAAGATTTTCACCATGCACGGTGGCCTCAGCCCTGACCTCAACTCTATGGAGCAAATTCGCCGTGTCATGCGACCTACTGATGTGAGTAGCCTGGACTGCGCGAGATGGAGGCGCAGATTGTTCCGAGTGAGAGATACTGACAGATTTCTAGATCCCTGACTGCGGTCTTCTTTGCGATCTCTTGTGGTCTGATCCAGATAAGGATATTACTGGCTGGAGCGAAAACGACCGAGGTGTCTCGTTCACATTTGGTCCCGATGTTGTCTCGCGCTTCCTGCAGAAACATGATATGGACCTGATCTGCCGAGCTCATCAGGTTGTTGAGGACGGCTATGAATTCTTTTCCAAGCGCCAGCTGGTCACGCTATTCAGTGCGCCCAACTACTGTGGTGAATTTGACAATGCCGGTGCGATGATGAGTGTCGACGAGAGCTTGCTGTGTTCTTTCCAGGTGAGATTTTACAATGCTTACTATGATACAAACATGCTGATTATTTTTTTCTAGATCTTGAAACCCGCTGAAAAGAAGCAAAAGTATGTTCCAACCACTCTTGGCAGCACTAGCACGCCTATCAACTCCCCCCGCTAGAAGAATATTTGAAGAATTTATACCAACAATGTGCTTTCAACAGGTTCGGCCGACGTTAAACAATCATCCCACCTCCTCGACTAAGGTGAATGACAACCGCGACGAAGAACGAACGACTCGACTCGGGACTTGTCTCGATCGAAGTGCACTCCCAATCTCCGCTGTCTCGCAGCTAGCCTTGCCACCGTTGGTGGCAGGGAATGTTGGTCCACTGGGAGGGTGACGGAACTTAAGAGGCGCCGGACGCGACGCTGACCTTTGCGAAACCCGAATCGTCTCTAATGCCTATATGCGAACTTGATAACGACAAACGGCTGTTTCTTAGCTCCACACACAGATAAAACATTGACAAAACTGTTTTTTTGAGTTGCACAAGCGCATATACAGTTCTCGGATTCCATGCACACATGATCCACGGGACAGACGATCTTGCCATATCTGCTCTGCGTAGGCTGGCCCGTGGACATACGCAGTTCGAGAGGCTGGTATTCTCTCACTTGATTTCTTGTGATGACAAGGATAAGATACTCCATCCATTGCTAATCTGTCTGGCTGGGAGCGTTTTCTTTTGCGGCCATGTTGCATTTCGTGGACGAGCTTTGTGTGGCCTTATTCGTTGCTCAAGAGCGACCCCTGTATACGTTTTGTGCTTTTAGATGGGTTTAGGGAGAGTGGGCAGGAGGGCAAAGCGTTGCTTGATTTTGGTAAGGGATAGCGAAGGTAGTGCACATCAGGAGAGGAAATAAGTTGCTAGAGCGAAAAGTAACAGCTGCACGAATTGTGACGAAGATGGTGTCGTAGTATCTGGTTAATAGTAGTCATAACTCGACCTACGCCGAAGGTGAGGATGAGTACGGAGTGGCTGATATGAAATCACAAAAATACTCATCTCCTCAGACAACCACCACATAGGCGTGTAAGTCTAACTATGCCTATTCATATCTATATGAGGGAAGATTCTCCTTGGGCAGCAAGCGGGGCTATCAATACGAATGCCATACGTGAAGGGGCATCATTAAACCTGTCATAGGCCAGCCAGGTCATGACCCCAAATGCTTGAGAAACGTTACTGGCAATCGTCGCATTTCTCTTTGTCAACTGGCTTGTCTTTCGCTGCCTCCTCCTTCTTCCCATGATCCCTATCAACATGGCCTAGGTCTCTTCCTGGTTCGATGACATCTCTCACCCTCCTCTTGAGCTCCTTCGTCTCAGGAAAGCCCCCATCTTCCCGACGATCCCAGAGGGTCTTTGTAAAAGCAATTTCTGCACCAGGAGCTTGATGCGTGATGGTCACGATGAAAGTCCCGCCTGTAGAAGGCTGAAGAGCGACCTCCCCGATGCCTGTTGAGAATGTGGAGAGGAGTTCTTGAGCATACTGAGGGGTGTGAGCTTCTGGTCACATGCCAACATACCTACCTAGCAGGCTGCGAATTCGGTCAACTTACATAGGCAGCTCGTAACATCCACTTACACTGCGTGCAAAACTGGATAGAAACGCGGGGAAGAGGCGTTTGCGTCGATGCCTGGCTTGTCATGATTTTCTCTCGCTGACTCTCAGTTGCTGGTTTTGCTTTGCTATGCTATGCAGTCGTTTCCGGGAACGTCGTGGTCTATTCTTGGCTTGGCCGGGCTGGGCTTTTGAGTTTTTAAACTCTGGGGCGTTGAGGGTTGAGAGCTTGAGTTCGGCAACGAAATCTTTCCAGTAAGATAACCTTATCATTGAGGTTTGAAGGGAACAATTGAAATAGTACGGGAATCTTGCCCTAATGGCTTGAGATGCCCAAGATCGATTGATACTTGTAGGGGATTAGTAGTATATACTACTAACTAAGGTACTAAGGTATACTGTATGAGGGGATATTCTTTGCCCCTCCACCTACAGCTAATGTGAATGCCCAGTCATTTCTCTGTATGCAAGCCCCGCGGTCGAGAACGCCTCAAATCGACCCAGGTGATCCACTTTATAATTTCTGCTTAGGCACATCAGGTGCCCCCGATAATGTACTGACATGCTGAGGAAGAGAATTAGTTCTGCTGAAGACCACGCCATAAGATGTGATAAATGGCTGTTACAGGTTAGAAGCGGAAGTGGCAGCACTCTCTACGTCGTAGCCAAAGTGAATGGGTAGTGTATAATCATATTCAAGACCTGCTCCAGGTCGGGACGTTATGTACTCTGTAATACTCGTAGAATCCCGAGTACCTCTACCAGCAAAAGGCTGCAAGGAAGAATTGCCCGGGTCGGGTTGGGCGGGCGTAAGATTGAGTCCTTAAACCCTCAAAGTCTGCACTATGTGAAATAGTGATTTGTCCTATGGACAGAAATGACTGAGTGGAAATCACGAGTTATAAAACCGAGTATAAGCACGATTGAGACTCATATCTCAAAGCCTCCAGATCAACAGGTGTAAGGATTAAAGTCATCAAATCATAGATAAAAAGTATATTTGCTGGGGGAACGTACACGACATTGGATGGAAATGACACCGAGATGATAACAAAAAAATGATGATAAAAAGGAGAATTATTACATTCGCGCAAGAGCCCGATCCATAAACCGTTTTCTAAGGCCCAGACTCAGACCCGGACTCGTCGTAGTGGTTCTTCAACCTCTCCCCTTATCGTTGGTCTCATAGCAACATCCATGTCTCTTCCAGCGGGAAGAAAAACAAACGTGCGGAGACAGAAATATTAAATCGCTGTAGTCCAGTCCAGCCTCCTCATAAACCATGGCTCCATTGCTCTCGCTGTTGGTTTTCGTGACCCGCTCAAATAGTATGGTATCTTGGGTATCTTGATCTGGGTCCTTCTGGTACAGCTGGATCTTGTGTATGGGCTTTCTCCCTCTTTCTCGCGCTTCGCGTCGCTTCGTCAATAGGGCAAGTCGTTCCTGGTAGCTTCCCAAGTAGCCGTCGTGGTAGTGCTAGCAAGAGCTTTGGTATCCAGGGCCTAATTCGCCTCCATCATCCGAGTATCCCATACTCAGTTCTCCTTGGTTTACTCCCCTTAGATGCGTCACAAACATATCGAAACCGACTGCGGCCCACCCCCTAATCGCTGAATCATTGCCGACATTGCGTAATTGTTGATTTTGGTAACCAGTAATAAGGAAAAATTATTATCACGGGTGGCATTACATGACCACACAGCAGCCGCCAGATTGTTGCGGCGCATAAGGGTCCTCGCCCTTGGGTACAGCGCCCCAGACGGAGGGAACCATGTAGTCGCGAGTGCCATTGCAGTAGGCAATGATGCTAATACGATATTAGTTACTGGCGCATTGGGGCGGGATCAACACGATCAACTCACCTCTTTGATGCTGTGCTGACGGGAATACGCTCTCGCTCAAGATCCTCGCGCAGACGGTTGTTGAGCTCGGTTAGCCGTCGGAGCTTGAGATCGGCCATCGACTGCTTGTTCTTCTTGATTTGCGAAGGGTCGCCGACATCGCGAGAAGTGTACTGAGGCATCTTGGAACGGGGTGCCGAGGTGGGCGAGTGAGAGCGGTTTTGGAGGGAGAGTCACGGCGATGAGGCGCGCGAATAGGTTGAGAACTGTTAATCTTCAATATTAGCGAGGTGCTGGAATGACATCGATGAGTTCGCAGTGTAAATCGAGACATCGCGAGATGGGCAAAAGACGGATCAGGGAAGGTCGGCGAGTCGCGTCAATCGAGTTTTGTCTCGGGCAAATGTCATCGCAATCGGAACGAATGAGTCCAAGGGAGCATCGTCCGTCATTTGATTGATTCTGTCGATGCCCATTTCCATGTTGTAGCACCTATATGGAATGGAATTGTCGCTTGCCCCTGGTTGATGGCGACGAGGATTTTATCACTAATAGGATATGACTTACGGAGCGTCGGACTGGAGTCAATAAATGACAGTCGGAGCTTGCGAGGCGATTCAGTACCTTACGCAGACAAGAATGAGAGAATCGACGGTCGGGAGGGTATTCGGAAGGTGATGATGGTTGGAACGGGCGTGTGAAGGAGAAGAAAAAAGGGTCCGTCGCGAGAGGCCAGGGAAAGTGGAAGTGCAAGTGCAAGTGGAAAGGAAGGTAAGGTTTGGTGAAGTTGGTGGCAGAGAGCAGAGCAGGAGCGAGAATGTGATGGGAAAGACCTGGCCTGGCTTGGCCCGGGGGCCATGGTAGGGGGGGAAACTGCACTGCAGTGGAAACTCTCGAGCTAGGTAGGTAGGTACGACCGTACGGCCTACACCTACCTAACCCAAAGCCAACAGCAGGTCCAAGTTGCGGGAAGCACCAGCACCAGCATTAGGACAAGCTGGGTTTAGATCGCATAGTGGAGCCACTTTTCCACGGAAATGAGCCACTGAGTGCTCGATAAGTCTTTGTGCGTCTGGGGACATCCTTAGGCGGATTTGCCTGGTGGCTCGTGCACCTGAAGCTGTGGCTCTTCCTTCTGTTCCTGTGCTGCGGGAGCCCTGGCATTGAAATTGGGGGGTAGGGGGGAGCTGCTGGGGGCCCCCGTTGAGGGACCTTAGACCTTGCTAGGGGTTGATGTGATGATCAACGGGATAAGGAGACGAGACATTATCTTCAGGACGTTGAATGGAGCCAATTGATTCAGAAAGGAACATACCAACAGCCGATTTCTACAGCATCAGAATTAGCTTTGAGTTCAAACCTCCTCAACAACCCGTTGAAGACAGCGAGTTCAGCCTGGCCCGGCCCAGCCCCTGACCTGCCTGATGTGTTATGCTCATAGCTAACGAGTTAATTATGCTCCTCTTATTGCAGCAGACAAGCATCCATGGCAAAAAGGACTTTCAATCGAGCCATAGAACGCTTGTGGTTGGCTTTGGTGGGGCCTGCGGAACCGTATTTGGCCCCGAAGCCATCTTAGCTGCAAAGCTACAGGCACTTGATATTGCCTTTCAAATTATGAGGGGAGGAACCTGAATCAGCAACCCTCCAAAGCCAAGAAGCCGGAGCGAGTGAGAGAACCTCGTCAATCTCTTCGATTTTTGTTGATAGGGGAGGTTGAATGACATTGACTTCAAACGTCTTGCGTCAATACTGCTCTTATTTAGTACCTACCTACGGAGTAGGTATAGATGTTTACTGACCTTGGTTACGAGGCTTATCTACCAGGTCTTCCATGAGATCATGCAAAGCCACCAAAGACGGATTTTATCAAACTTTGATCAATCGGTAAAAGCGGGAAGATCTACTACCAGAACGCGAGAGTTTTAAGCAATACGCCATTCATCTCAACAATGGGGCAGTGAGGAAGTCAGGTTAATCAAGTCCAAGCTCGAAAAGCACAGATCCAACTAGGAAAACATTGCCCAAGCTCGTTCGTTCTTGGTCACCCAAAGCTCGTCTCGTCTCGGCTGCTCGCAAGCTTATAGAACCGAATACCACTACTCCGTCCAAAAGCTTGCGACACCACGTAGGTAACGTTCCCAGATTTTGTGAGCCCCTTCCTCAATGCACCTACTGCATCACTCTCAAGTTTCCGTGGAGTTCGAGACGCTCAGAGTCTCTGTTTCTGCTAGGTACTGTCGCTTCCCGCTCTCGGAACGCTGCAGTAGCGGCATGCATACATAAAGGAGTTCCTTTTCCTGGGCTGAGAGAAACGTGTGATTCTCGAGTCCATCCAAGAAGTCGATAACGTGAGCAAGCGCATCAAACAGAAATGGCATGTTGCCTTCAGAAACAAACAATAACGGCATACTTTGGGTTGTTTATTCATGATTTCTGTGTTTTATTAAATTATTAACTCTTTTATTACGGAGTATACTTATGGTCTACTACGGAGCAATGAAGCCAGGACTCTACAGAGTACTATGTAAGAGGAACCAACGAGATCCACCAATGCTGCTAGTCATTAAGATGAGACCCGTCTTGGCGACACAGACTCTCTGCAAATGGTTGGGGTAACGGCGCAGCAGTCACGATACCTTGCTTTCTTTCTCGGTTGCAGCCTCAAAAAGGGCTATGTTGCCCTGTATGAAGTTGTTTCTGTTTCGTATTGTTATGAACTGTTGCATTGAAGCTGGGGCTTACGATAGCATCGAATGCTCACCAGAGGGTGAAACAATTCTGCATCAAGAGTGTACTTCGCCTTCTAGCCTCTACAATTCCGGCACAGAGAGTAATTGTCTTGACAAGTCCTCATACAATCCCCTCTGGCTCTCTATTCTCAGGTCCAACACCAACCAAGTTCCGCTTGTTGTGGGCTGATAATTGCAAGTTACGCAGCTCTCCTATTGACATGGTTCAAGCCTGGTGTGCCGGCATTTTTTCCCACACGATCCCCGGCTCAGGTACCTGTTTTTAGTACCCCTGACCAGATTGCCAACCCATCTGTTCATTATGTGCAGCCGTACTCCGTACTGTTTGATGACTTCCGAGATGTCAGAACTCGTGAAACGAATGATCAACGCCATCCAGCTGGGACCAACTGACGCCATTCGCAAGGATATACACGGATTGGATTATTGTAATCTGTGACCGAAAAACCAGAATCTCAGCTTTGTGTATGAGCAATGCTCATACATACCGGCCCTGCAAGCCGTTGGAGGAGGGCTGAGCATATTATGCTCTTTTGCAAATAGTCGGAGTAAATCTTATCTTTTGACTTGCTCGTGAAATGCAATCGAACCACGAACCAAATAGAACCTTCTTATCAAGAAGAAGCTTGAGCACAATTTACCACTTTAACTACTATGCTCAGATGTCGGATGTCCGGTGTCAATTGCATTCGAGTTCCAATGGGATCCCCAGTTTGCAAAGGACACAAGACATACTCCGTACTTCTCGTTATTCTCTGGATGACTGGCCGCCTGACTGCTGCTATCAATCAAGTTGGACAGCAACATGGGTCTCGAGAGATCTCTAACATATATCTTGATCATGCTTCAAAGTTTGTCACTTTGAGACGATGGTCTTCTTAAACTTGACAACTCGTAACGGGCAGGCTATCAGCTGGTACACCAATTCTCTTCACTGTCAATGTCAACGGGCTGCGAATAAACCTTTGATCGAGTCGAGTCTGCTAACTGTATAACAAGGTCAGCCCTTCAACTACTTGTCCTCAGAGTTGAACAGATCTCCAAGAAGCGATGGCTTATCATGCCTTTTTATAGAGAAGCCAAACAGAAATAACACCACACGATCTCATTCTATTCCAGCGATGAGCGTCATTTACAACTTACCTCGACCAGTTCAATTTCTGGCTGGGTCACCCAACCAACGAGAGAAAGTATGTGGCTGGGATCGTGCACGGCCACCAAACTTAGGTACCGCCACACCACAATCATAACAGCTGATGTAAGCAGAGATAGCCCCTCCTAACCGTAGCGGCCACACACGAAAATCGAAAAATTCAACCTACGTCGTCGCAACACCATCACGAGTGCCGGGCGAATACCTCAGCGCACCTCCCCACCGGCTGATCGATCTCGGATCATCATAAATAAATCTCCTCTCTTAGTCAAGTCATATACAGAGGAGGTTGCCCAGCATGGTACGTTGAATACCTATCTTTCTTTGTCCCGGTTGTCGTGAACTCTAGCCCTATCTCTCTATTCGAACTTTACCCCTCCTCCACACTAAATCCGCATTTGATGTTGACTTGAAGTCTTTTGATAGCCTCCTCCGCCGCACCAAAAGCCTGAGAATGTTCTCAAGAGGGCTCACGAACTCATCGGAGTCGGCCAGGCTCCCGCCGCCTTGACTCTGCTCCATGAGCACATCACCAACAAGCGCTCCCGAAATGTCCCAATTATGTCGCTGGAGCCTGTGATGCTCCTCCTCGTCGAGCTTTCCGTCGAACAGAAGAAGGGCAAGCTTGCCAAGGACGCCCTTTACCAATACAAGAATATTTCCCAGAACACAAATATTGCTACCATCGAGGTGCGTACATCATAGCAGAGTCGATGCTGTTGGGATTTTCGATATTAACATATACATTACAGCTGGTCCTTAAGAAGTTCATTGAGCTCGCGGTTGAGAAGGTCACTGCCGCCCAGCAAAAGGCCGACGAAGTTCAGGAGAGCATTGACGCTACTGCCGGCACCTCCAACATCGAGGATCTCGAGGCCACCGAGACCCCGGAGTCTATCCTCCTTGCTACTGTCTCCGGTGAGCAGTCCCGAGACCGTACCGATCGAGCTATCGTCACTCCTTGGCTCAAGTTCCTCTGGGAGGCCTACCGAACTGTCCTCGACATTCTCCGAAACAATGCTCGTCTCGAGATCCTCTACCAGAGCACCGCTACCCAGGCATTTGACTTCTGTCTCAAGTACACTCGCAAGACCGAGTTCCGTCGCCTCTGCGAGCTCCTCCGAAACCATGTGCAGACCGCTGCCAAGTACTCCTCTCAGATGCACGCCATCAATCTGAGCGACCCCGACACTCTCCAGCGACACCTTGAGACACGTTTCCAACAGCTCAATGTCGCTGTAGAGCTCGAGCTCTGGCAGGAGGCTTTCCGAAGTGTCGAGGACGTTCACACTCTTCTTAGCCTCAGCAAGCGACCTCCCAAGAATATCATGATGGCCAACTACTACGAGAAGCTTACCCGAATTTTCCTTGTCGGCGAGAACTACCTCTTCCACGCTGCTGCTTGGTCGCGATACTACACTCTTCTTCGTCAGTCCTCTGTCCTGGTAGCCACTGGCCAGGGCAAGAAGGCTGACAACCCCCCTGCCTCCGATGCTGAGCTTCAAAAGGCCGCCTCTTTCGTTGTACTCTCCGCCCTTGCCATCCCTGTCATCAGTACGTCCCGATCTCGAGGTGCCATGGTTGACTTCGACGAGGCCAGAAAGAACAAGAACTCTCGCTTGACTCACCTCCTTGGAATGTCTCAAGCACCTACTCGTGCCAGACTGTTCCGGGACGCTCTCTCAAAGTCCCTTCTTCAGCGCGCTCGCCCTGAGATTCGGGAGCTTTACGAGATCCTTGAGGTCGACTTCCATCCTCTGTCCATTTGCCAAAAGATCTCTCCTATCCTGACCAAGATTGGAGCCGATTCTGAGATGGAGAAATACATTCTCCCCCTGCAGCAGGTCATCCTTACCCGTCTGTTCCAGCAGCTTTCCCAGGTCTACGAAACTGTCGACCTGTCTTTCGTCGAGAGCCTGGCTCAATTCCCGGAGCCTTACCAGGTCACTCGTGGGACTATTGAGAAATTCATCATGAATGGTAACAAGAAGGGTGATCTCTCTGTCCGCATGGCCCATGCCACAGGTGTTCTGAGTTTCGATAACGATGTCTTCTCTTCCTCCAAGGCTAGCCACGGCGGGTCCTCTGCTGGTTCTGCAGAGTCTGAGACCGGTACCGTCCAACGTCTTCAGAGCACTCCCTCTGAGATTGTCCGCTCCCAGCTTACCCGACTCGCCAAGTCTCTCTTTACCACATGCCATTACGTTGACCCTGGCTTTAACAAGGAGCGCCTCGAGGCTCGTGAAGCTGCTCTCGCTCGCGCCAAGGCTGGTGCTGAGGAGGAACATCTGGCTATTCTTTCACGAAAGGACCTCATCCAGAAGCGCAAGGAGGTTGCTTCTGAGATTCAAGCCAAGAAGGAGAAGGAGAATGCCCGCCAGAAGAGGCTTCGTGAGCAAGCTCTTCAAGAAGCTGAGGATCTTCGTCTCGCCAATGAGCAAAAGGAGCGCGAGGCCAAGCGTCTCAAGGCTGAGCGCGACCGAGTTCGCAAGGAGGAACTCAAGAAGCAGATCGCCGATCTCAAAATGGGCGACAAGGCTATCGATATTGATCTGGAGGATCTTGACAACCTTGACAGCAACCGCCTACGCGCAATGAAGCTGGCTCAGCTTGAGCGTGAAAAGAATGATGTTAACGAGCGCCTCCGCATCACTGGCAAGCGTCTCGATCATCTTGAACGTGCTTTCCGTAAGGAGGAAGCCAAGAAACTGCACGAGGACTATGCCAAGCAAAATGAGCAGGACCGCAAGATCTATGAGACTGTTAAGGCCCAAACCCTCAAAGATGCTGAGCAGAAACACAAGGAGAGTGTTGAACTCAAGCACCGACTTAGTCGACTGGTGCCTCAGTACGAGGAGTTCCGTGACTCCCTGCATGAACGCCGTCGTGATGAGTTCGAGAAGCGCCGTCGCGACGCTGAGCGTGAGCTTGAGAAGCAGATCGCACAGCGCAAGAAGGAGGTCCGAGACCGACGTCTTCGTGAGAAGCGTGAGCGCGAGGAGAAAGAGCGCGAGCTACGTGAGGCTGAAGAGCGCGCTGCTCGCGAGAAGGAGGAGCAGCGCATTCGGGATGAAGCTCGTAAGGAAGAGCTTGCCAAGCTCAAAGAGCAGCGGGAGAAGGAACGTCAAGAGATGCTGGAGAAGGCTGCCCTTCAACAGCGACGCGAAGAAGAAGCACTGGCTCGTCGCAAGGCGGAGAAGGCCCAAGGGGCTGGTGGCTTCTCTCGTGGGCCAGAGCGCACAGATTCGTCCGAGGGCCGAAGACCACCTATCTTTGGTGCCGGCAAATGGCGAGAACGTGAGGCGGCCACCCGTGACGCTGGCGATGCTCCTCCTCCTTCTCGAGCACCTCCTGCCGAGAGGTCTGATTCCAATGACCGACCTTCTGCTGGTGGTCCTCCCAAGCTCAACCTTGCTGGTTCCAAGCCCAGCTGGCGAGAGCGTGAGGCTGCAAAGCAGGCCGCTAGTGGTGGAGCTGATGTTGGATCTTCCGCCCCTCCCCCTCGCTTCGCGCCTCGGGGTGGTGCGCCGCCTATGGACCGAAGCGGCTCTGGCCGTGCTGATGAGGATCGAAAGCAGTCTCCAGCTCCTCCTGCGGAATCCCTGCCTGCCTCACGAGGCAAGTGGGTTCCTCCTCACATGAGGAACAAATAAGAGATGCAGATAAGGGGAAGAGATCGCAGTCAGGCATGCATAGTTTGCGATTCAGGCGTTCAGGATTTGGTTTCTTGTTCTCCGTAGCATGGAAGGAAAAGTAGTAGTAGTATGAATCAATTCAAGACTAAGCGCATACGAGCACCATGTTACAACCGTTTTCTTCCAAGAGTCAAGCTCATTGGTTATCTAAGGGACAGGATAGATCATGAGGTAGACGAATGTTGACTTCCTACAACTTTAACAAACAATTAAATGCCACAGCCTTTCTAGAACTGTTGTTTATTAGTCTGCATTCCTCGTCCCTGGACAAATTTTGTCGGTGGTCAAGGTGGCTGTCAAGTTCAAAAACTCAACTAGCGTTGCAGACGGGCTTCTGTCTTTGCCCAGTGAGTCACTGTTTCGTCATATGGTGTCCTGTCACTTGATGCCTGTAGGCTTGCAAAGTCTGCTACGTAATATATATCTTTGTTCACGAGTCAGTTGAGGGAGGGCATCTATTGCCTCAGAAGGCAGGATTAGGTTAGACGGTTAAGACTAGGTGGACTTATTTGAGACAGAAACATGATATGAGGAGTATGCTTTTGAAGTCATGATACTTCATCGATCGGTAAGATTCCATATCCGCTCTCTCCGAACGAATGACTTTTAGTCTTGAACTGAGTTTGGTTCCTGGATCGTCGGGGATCGTTTAGTAAATCCCAACGGTTGGCTCTGAAACTGTAATGCCAGATTCGAGACCAATCTTCTCTAACAGGTCGGAGGTTTCACTAATGGAGACTTGTTGAACGTGATCAGCAAAGTTTATTAGAGGTGCATACGGTAGTGGTGCTCTCATGAGGCGTCAGGCTGTTTGTCAATGGAAGAAAGTCGAATGACCATCACGAGTGGTGGGTGTGATTGAATAGACTCAAGAACTCCGGCAACTTTGGATTCTAATAATGTGAGCCCCGACTTATTATCTAATATCTTTGAACACTTTTATTTGCAAGTTTTAATGTTCTGGGTTCTGCGTTTGTCACCCAGGTTGTTGGTTGATGATGATACCTGTACCTTAGTTTGAGGTACCTACCTAAGTAGTCATGTCTTTAACGATCACGTGCAAACGAACTAGTACTGGGAGCAACAACTTCAACTTCACGATTGGCGACAAGTTTTTTCTGTACAATACCAGACACCAATGGTTTTTTACTTTCTTTCTGCTTTTCCTGTAACTAGAAAAGTGATGGTATGTTCAACCCTCTCGTGGATGAACGACTAAACAAGATCGTTCCCTGAATCTGCCAAACTAGAGCTGTTCAATATCCTTCCATCTTGGCCAAATCCGGCGATCAGAGAGGACGGCGAGACCGGACCTCAGCCATCTAGATTCTCACGACACGGATCTTCTGGTAATCAAGAATGGATTAGGATCCAATTGTGGCTTTACATAGCAAAGGCTAGTAGCGCTAAAGAGGCCTATTGTGCGAATATGATCGACCAACACAGCACCAGCAAGTGCTGAATCCACATGAAGAACCAGCTAGCCACAGGTATGCTGGGCCAGAGCCACGATACCACTATTGTGTTGTTTGTCCTCCATCGTGGATCCGATCGAAAAGTAAAGCTTTATTGGGGGATTTGGAATATGACCTTGTTGTAGATCCAGTGTTATCTGGTTTGGGGGGTGGAGATTTCCCACAAGGACAAACTGGAATCTTCTCAAGATACACCCCTTGGATATTCTGTCAGATTTACTCCTGCTCTATTCATGTTAGACTCTACATGTTCTGTCATTCAAGATTGACATGTCACAAGTTAATGGGAATTTGGGATCTGTGTCAACACCTTCATGGTCACAGGTGGTATGAGTGGGTAATACTCGGCCTCGCCTCGTTACTGACTCTTCAACTAGGACCTAGACCTCTGTTGTACCTGCATCAGAAGCTGCAGTAACAGGCGGGAGAGCTACAGGCCCCTTAACGCCTCCAAATCCATTCCGAGAGCCAACCGCCATCGGTCGCGTCTGGACCCTTGGCGTCCCCGCGTGTATCAAGATTCACCTCTGAGAGTCTGTTACGCTCCATTGATTGTCGTAAGATCGGCCTCCCGCGCCTCTTCGTCTCTCACTCTGCCGACTAGACTCAAAAGATCAATCCACTATAAGGGACTCAACTCGTCCACTTCTCGATCTACGCCCGAATCAGCGAACGAGGAACTTACCCGTCTGAGCTGTTTGAATAGTCTCCTCCTTAGCAGAACTGGCCGATTGAGACTACCTTCGAGTTCGGCGTGTGTTAGGCGCTCAGTGGCGTCTGTCTACGACTCTGCTTTGGGAAGGGTTGTTCTTGTTGTGCCACGAGCTCCTGGGTGCACTGGCGTCTCTTGCATCATGATGTTATTCAGTAGATTTGTGGCATTTTGTATGGGCACGGGGCTTCCGGTTCCTGGGACTATGGCTGACTTGGCTGAGTTTGTTAAGCTGATCGAGAGGCGAGGAGATTTTGCCTTGGCGGCCATGGAACCATCGCAAAGGATAAATATCCTCGAAACTCCCGTTCCGTAACCAGGCTTTTCTCATCATCTAACAGCAGCTTCTCAAGTAATCAGCTTACTCTCACACTCTCTTCTTCGGATCACATTCTTTCTTGTATTTGCCCTGGGGCACCACTCTCTTTAAACATCAAGACTGCTTGCAACGACACTGAGGCACCAGATACCCGATCTCACTTACAACAGCCTCGACAGCTATTTGCAACTTTCTATCCTCTCATTTGATAACAATAACAGAATCATGTTCTCTTTTAGAACCATTGTCGCTGGTGCGACTATCGCCTTGGCTGGCATGGCCCAGGCCACCCACATCGACTACCCACCTTGTCTTGACCCTTTTCAGCCCTATGTTTCATCTGGATGTTACATGGATGGCGTTGAGGGTCATATGGGTGGTGCACTCATCTACCGCTCCGGTCAAAACCAGTACAACATGACTGTCGAGAAGTGTGTTGCCGAGTGCAAGGGTAACGGCTTCCGGTACGCTGGTCTCAAGTACTATGGTGTCTGTTACTGCGGTTCCACCGTTGGTGGCATTCAGCTTCCTGATAGCCAGTGCAACTATCCTTGCACCGGTGATAAGACCGAAACTTGCGGTAGTGACAATGCCTTCTCCATCTGGCAGGATCCCACTTTCAAGCTCACCAACCTTGGAGGAGTTGTTACTCAACTCCAAGGAACTGTCCAGTCTATCGCCGGTTATAAGCCCAACGGTTGCTACACTGACAACTCCTCCAAGGGCCGCGCTCTGACATGGCCCATGGATATTGATGGTTCTCAGATGACCCCTACTAGTTGCTTGACTGCCTGCGCTGACCAGGGCTTCCCTTTTGCTGGTCTTGAATATGGTGGTGAATGCTACTGCGGTAACGTCCTGGCCAACGACACGGTCAAGGCAGATGTTGGTGACTGCAACGTTCCTTGCAACGGTGACAAGACCCTGCTCTGCGGTGGACCTAGTCGTTTGAGTGTCTACGTTGCTGAGGATCTGCTTTCTCTTCAGCCATGTGGCTGGAAGCCCAGCAACTCTGCCTCTGCCTCGGCTTCCGTTTCTCTCTGGTCATCTACCTCTACCACTTCCGCTACTACCTCAAGTGTTGCTACTTCCAGTTCTTCAAGCACCATTCCTGTCATTAGCTCCGAATCGATTGTCACTAGCTCTTCCACAACATTGAGCACTTTGACCAGCACTACTGCAAATGGACAGTCTTCTACCACGGGTCAGCCTTCTGGTCCCTCTGGTCCCTCTGGTCCCTCTGGTCCCTCTGGTCCTTCTGGTCCTTCTTCCACTACCAACAAACCTCCGGGTCCCTCCAACCCTTCTTCCACCAACGGTAATGGCCAGTCTACCACCAACAAGCCTTCCACTACATCCTGCAGCACCACTACTGGTCCAGCTATGTGTACTTCTACCGTTGTCGTACCCAACACCTGCGAGTACAAGTGTGGTAACTGGTGTGCGCCGTCTGTCCCTGACTTCCAGGATCAAAACAGTTGCCAGACCGCCTACAACAACTGCGCCAAGAACATTGCTGCTTGCTTCCAGAACGCTGGCTGGCCCGGCGCTCTGAACTGCTTCGATTTCTCTAAGTGGTGTGATGGTGTCCAGGGCTATTGTGCTTCTTCTTGCTCCCGTGGTCGTAGCTGCAACAAGCTTGGCTGCATTAAGAACAACGCTCCCACTGGCGGAAACAGTGCCTCGACCACTACCAGCGTCTATCCCTGCGCCGTCACCAGCACTTCCACGACTTCTTCGGCTGCTGTCACCTCTTGTGCTCCTCAGCCCACCAACATTTGCCAGCAGCCCAGCTCCAACATCTGGGGCTATGGTCCCGGCAACCCTGTCGGTGGCATTGAGCTGCCTCTGGTTGCCTGTAACGACTTGAAGAGCGACTTTTCTCAGAACCCCTTCAAGCTTTACACCAATACCAACTCCAATTCTTGCTCTTCTTATCGCCGCAACCAGCAGTCCAGCGCTTGTGCCGACGCCTGCAAGGCTCAGTACAACGCTTGTGTCGGTACCTATGTCCAGAGCTGCAAGAAGCTTAACACTCGCAGTGATAGCAGTAACTACTTCGACAAGCGATCTCACTCCCACTTCCACAAGCGTGCACTCGAGAAGTCTGGTATCGAGCCTCGCTTCTTCAACCTATTCGGTAACGACCAGTGGCAGAGCGCTCAGAATAAGTGCTCCATCCAGTATGCTGACTGTCTCTGGGAGAACGCCAATGTCAATTTCAGCAGCCGCTGCCAGAACTTCGGCTCTGGTTTGTAAGGGATGTTCGCTCAGTAATCTGGAGTTTCGGAGATTGGTGGCCAAAAGCGGTGGTGGTGTTTAGGTTTGAGCATGGGATGGGAGATATGGTTTGCTTTTCGGTTTGGTGTTTACTGCTGTTTCCACATACACTCGCTTGGTTGTCGTTTTATTGATTAGACTATCGTTCGCTAAACAGAAGCTGCTTTGTTTTGATATGCCAACCCCTTCTCTTCTCCTTACTTTTGTGAACTTGATCATAACTCTCAGCAAAATTCTATGTCTGTCCTCGGCATCTTCATTGTCACAAGCTTTGAGAGTCTATGTGTCTGACTGAATTAAGAGACTACCTTTGCCATGACTTGATGAAGTGGATAAGTGCCCTTTGGGTATAAAACAGGATGTCAGAGGTAACTTTTAGCACTCTCGTCACTCGATTTATAACTTTTTTTTTATGATAAAAGAATATCCAATGTACCGTTTTTACCAATACGGTATAGACATTCACCCAAACCTGTGAAGCTCAGATTTCGTCTCTCTAGGGTAAACTGTGACAATTCCTGAGGGTCACTCATCGTTGGTTTCATACTAAATTGACGGAAACTGCACCATCGAGAACAAATAGGTTTCTCTATATGGCCTCCGGAACGAGAAGAACTTCTCGGTTGAATAACGTTTCCATTCCGTGCAGACATCATTGTTTCAAAAACCGAATGTGTTCGACCTCAGCTAAGAAATCAAAGACCAAAGCAAAATCCAAACAGGGACGAGTCAACCATTGGCGTATTACTTCATAAAATGGCTTCACCCCGGTTTGTGATATAGAGTAATGGAGCAACAATGAGAACTACCTTACTTAAGGTAAGTAAGTACCTGGGCTGCTGAGGTGAGGTATATTCAACGTGAGATATACACACAGTGTAAAATATATACTTGAGGGAAATTGATACTGTACAAAAACACGCGCCAGGGAATGAGAGGTACCAACTTAAGCCAAGACCCAACAAACGTGTTTTTAAGAACCTCATCTTGTCCTTCCAGTTCAAAAATATCAGCGACATGAAAATACCACAAAAGGTAATGGAGGAGATTCTGAATAAAGTGGTAGATCTGTTATCAACATTATCTCCAGCTCAATGGTGCCAGGGTTTCTTCACACTTTCTGCCGCTCTCGTTTCAGCTCTACAAGTTCTCCCCCAAGATGTCCGTAGGGCTATGATGGACTATGGTCCTCGAAGACCTAAAGCCGGAAAGTCTAAGAGCAAGAAAGGAGACGATGAAAAGCAAAACTTCGCAGGATTGAGATCATTATTGAAAAACCTAACAGAATATGGACAAGTGCCTCACTCGTGGTTTATGCACTTCTACATCATCTCAGTATCTCTGTCAGGCTTCTGGGCTTGGCAATATCTGACGAGGGGATCGGTGTTGAGGAGTATTGCTACTTGGCAGGACAGGGCTGGCAGATCATCGATGAGCCTAGAGCAAACATATATCGCATGGCTGCTCATGGCGTTGCAGGGTTCAAGGCGGTTATATGAGAGTCTGTTTGTGTTCAAGCCAGGCTCGTCACCTATGTGGTTCATTCATTGGGCACTCGGTGTTGCATTCTATGCCGTTATAAGCCTCGCTGTCTGGATCGAGGGTTCCGGTACGCTACAAACCCGCCACAAGTGGTCACCAGACACTGACAAGTCATAGGTGCAATTTTGTCATGTTGGGATTCTCCTAACCAGTCTCTTGAAATCCCACGGAGGTTGCTCTCGGCTGTCCTATTCTATTCCGTTGCATACTTCAAGCAGAATCAATGCCACAGACATCTGGCCAGCCTCAAGAAGTACACACTTCCAACAGAAGGGTGGTTCAAATATCTCGTTTGCCCTCACTATACTGCCGAGTGCATTCTGTATCTTGCAATTGCCTGGATCGCTGCGCCTCCAGGCGAGCTATTCAACAAGAGCATCCTGACTGCTGTGGCGTTTGTGGCCGTGAACCTGGGCGCGACGGCGAAGGGCACAAAAGCATGGTATGAGAACAAGTTCGGCTCCGACAAGGTAGCCGACCGATGGATCATGATCCCGCCTGTCTACTAGCTTTCTAGTCACACCCGAATCCTTTATCGTTTGAGGAAGATGCCGAGCTTGTTCGCGACTTTTGATACCTGAAGAACATCTCGATAAGTCAGGCTTGTGCGAGTTTGACGAATATTCCGGCCGTTGGCGTATACACCGGGAGAACCGAGCAGATCCCAGTTGGCAACAGTTTCGGCACTCAAGTCAACATCTTCTTCGATATCAGCAATCCCATGGAGATAGTCGGTATACAGCTCGCTAGTTGTAATGAGTAAACTACGGGGTTCCTGGAGGATTCTCCAAGCAGGTTCAGGATCAAGAGCGCCGTCCTCCTTGCTGCGATGCAGGTTCAGGCACAAGCTAGCTCCAAGGCTGACGGTCGCTACAACCGGCCAGTATGCTGCACCATCCTGTATGATATAAGTACGAAAGAGAAAAGAGGGTGTATCACTTGGTGAACACTCAACTTATGTGGCATGATACCAATACCAGGTGGATACTCATTGATGAGGACATGGTTCGGCTTCTTGTGAGGACTTCTTTCGAATATGTTGGCTGATGAGGAGTCATGGGATGGCATCGAGAGCAGACGGGATATGACTGGGTCTTGAAGCCAGAGAGGGAGGGGAGCTTCAAGGAGTTTGTTGTTGACGAGATTTGAAGGCCAGGTCTGAAGACGTCGTTTTGTAAGCTGTTTCCACCTGGGTTTGGGAGCGCTTGAGATCTAGAGATGGTTGAGTCGTGATCGGCTATCATTTGTATTGCTGGATGCAAACCTTGTCCAAAATGTTCTGTTCTTCTTGCTCGGTTATGAAGTTAGGAATATAGTACGCCGTCTCCGGTAGAGTGTTAATCCTGGCGTGTTGCAGAGAAGAAGGCAGTAAGGCAGAGCTTGATGAATCCATCACGATCTTCTTGTCATTACAGCACGTAAAAGGTCAGGTGCGATTCTTTGACATCGATGAGCTGTGATGTGGTTCCACACGTCGAGAGCTCGATGTTGTGCTAGGGCCAAGATCAGCGAGGGAGAGAATTGTTAGTGGTTGAAGTTGCATCCAGGTAGAGACAGTGGAGATCCCCGGTACAGTTAAATATGGGGCACAGGGACTGATGAAACCAAAAGCCTAAGGTAGGTAGCTTCAGTAAAGACTCCATGCACGGAACCTTGAATAAATACGAATTATTGATTGCCCAGAGGCATAGTCACAAGGTGGGTTGCATAAACAAGACACCGGAATCTATAACCCAAGCAGTCAATCCCGAGCGAGTAAAATTATGAAGAGGGATTCAACATTATGCGCTACTGATCCAGCAGGCTAACGTTACAAGTCTTTACTGGTATCCGTACATAAGTCATCGTATCAAGGTGTCATCTTGGAGTTTCCTGACTGCAGGGGGGGGGGGGGGGGTAGACGAGCTAAACTACAATAGGTGTCTGTCTACCTTGGGTTCCTTGCCTTTACGGTAAGTGGATGATTAATTACATTGGATGCAAAGTACTAACGTACGGACACTGTTATAGGTACCAATGTCCTTAACATAGGAGAGCAAGAGAGTGGCTTCGTATTAGGTACACTACGCACAGACTCAATATACCTGTCACACGGTTCAAAAGAAAAGCGTGAAGTATCTATTTTCTGTCATGTTCAAATTAAATAAAACCAGTCGGTTCTTTTTGGCTGTGCTAGTTCAAATTGCGGTCTGGGTCTTTATGTCTGACCGGATAAGACTAAGAGACAGAGACTCGGCCAATCATGATTCATCTTGGAGACCGGGAGCCTTGCTCGGGCATTTGCTTTGGAGTATCCAAATCCAATGCTTCCACTCTTCTCTTCCACTTCGCACTCATCCTCCCGTCCCCGTTTCAATCTCAATCTGGGTAGAAGGCCCGCCCAAAGACGCTGTGGTCCATCATCATTCATTTCTCCCAAAACCACCATTATTACTCCGTACACTGTAACTATCCCCATTAACAGGTTTTCTGGTCAGACTCAGCACAGGCTAGGTGCCTACAATTCATTATCCATCTCCCATTCTGAACCGATGAATACAATCTCAACTTCTATTGGACTTAAACTCAACCGGGCTTAATCTAACCAACCTGAGCTGAGCCTCCACTCCCACTCCCAATTCTATCTCCAATCCGAAACCAACCACTCACTCACTCGCTCGCTCGCTCTCTCTCTTTTCACCTTTACTCACCTACCGTACTCCGTATTCTATTGCTCAACGCCTCCGACCGCCCGATTTCCAGACACTCCAAATCGCCCCTACGAATCAATCCTTCGCCTTTTCGCGTAGCCTTGTTTTTCTTCTTTCTTTTTGCCCCCATATTACCTCTCCTGGTTGACTGCGCTCTTATTCGCCTCTTTGGTTCTTGTCTTTCTCGCGCCCGACCGTTGCTTTTCCTCTTGGCTAAGTTCATAGGCATCAACGCCAGCGCGAGTCCATCGCCCCTTCAACTTCTGCCTATACCATCATCACCAGAATGGTGGTAGTCGCTAGTCGTCCTCGCAGGTAAATGTCATGGATGCGCAGAATGCTGCCCAGTCCGACCAGACGAGGCCTGCTGGCGACACACCTCAGCGGCCTGACTCGAAACCCGACACTTCAAAGTCGACTCCCCCGCCAGTAAGCCCCAAGCCTTCTGAGCCCGTTGACAAGGAGAAGGAAAAAGACAAGGATAAAGACACACGACGGAATGCGAATTCTTCATCTGCTGTCGACCAAGATGCGTTGGAAGACCGCGATTCAGACGCCGAAACCATCGTATTGCCTGGCAAGGATGGCCATTCCCCTTCAAAGGCGCGGAAGGTAAGACAGGAGGATAGAAGCGACGGTGATGCCGATGGTGATAACGATGGCGACGCACCCAAATCTTCAATCAAGGCTGCTGGTTATCGTCCAGAGCTTGAAAAGAGTTCGTCGTCAATCCACGCTCGCGGTGACCCTGTCAAGAAGAAGCGCATTTCTTCGGCCCACATCGAACGCGAGAAGCTGTCACGGGGTAAAGATGCAGCTGCCTCCAGTGGCTTGAGCTCTGCACCAGCGTCTCCACCTCATCACCGGCAGCAGCAGCGTCGCCGATTTGCGGATGACACGCATTCATCTTCCGACTCTGAACATTCCCATCCCCGACCCGCCAAGTCTATTCGCGAGAAATTGAAATCGGGTGAAAACACGGCATCACATAAGCGCAAGAGTCTCAAAGTCGAGTCCGACGACGAAGGCGAGATCCGCAAAGTCAGGCGGCAACGAACGACCAGCGCTAGCATCGATTCAGGTCGTCCGCAGAAGGAGCACAAGCCTCTCTCAGCAAAGTCACACCATGATTCACAGAACCGATCCATCTCACCACAGGCTCGATCTCACCGAAGGAGTGCATCCTCCCAGTTACCTGTCTATTCCTCCAACGGCCTCGGCCACAAGAAGAGGCGACTGCCTCCCCCGTTGCACGCCACTGACTATCACTCTGACGACTCATCAGCAAGTGGCAGTCCTCATCCTCGCAGTTCTAAACTACGTAATTTGGCAACGCCTGCCGCCGACACAAATGCCTCCCCTGCAAGGATGGCTCCTCATAAGAAGCATCTCGATGCCCACGGTCAGACACTACTTGCTCGCGCCTGTGCTCGAGGAGAGTACGAAGGGGCCAAGACACGTCTTACTGAGAGACCTGAAGATCTGAATGTAGCTGACTACGCTGGAAACACACCTCTTCAGATTGCAGCAATTAATGGATGCGAAGACATCGTCAAACTTCTGATCGACGCTGGATGCAATTTGGATTGTGTCAATTACGACAAGGACACACCACTTCTCGATGCGGTCGACAACGGCCATCTGGGCGTTGTCAAGTTACTACTAGACGCAGGCGTCAATCCTAGAAAGGCCAACGTGAACGGCGAAGAGCCAATAGATCGGGTGAGCGACGAAACAGATAACGCCGAGGAGATTCGAGCCGCACTCATGGCTGCAAGGAAGCGAGCAGGAGATCGGAGGCGCACCTCAGAAGAACATCACTCCCACCAAGATCAAGATACGAGGGACTCGCATGCGCCTGATAGCCCACGCCATTCCCCGGCTACAAATTCCGGAACAAGTCGAAGAACAGGAACTGTGCGCGCAACAAAGACGAGAAACGATCTATTGTATATGCCCCTCGATGATAAGACACTTCGACAGGCTGCGGGGCGAGGAGATGAGGAAACTGTCGCACGCATCTTGCAGGTAAAGGAAGGATATAATGACCCCGCTGCCATGGTTGCTGCGGCTCGAGGTGGCCATGACTTGGTGATTCAGCTACTCCTAGGCCTTGGAGGCGCTAATCCTGATCCCCGGCCTATTTTCAACGCTCAGCCCGAATTCGCGACGCCAATACTAGCAGCAATTGGGCAAGAGAATATCAAAGTCATAGAGTTACTTTTGGAACAAGCTGGATTCGATCCCACACGAAGGTACAGAGGAGAAACATACTACGAGATTGCCCGACACCGGGCAGGTCCAAACTGGAAGGACGAAGAGCATATGCTGAAGAACGCCTACGATGAGTTTAAGAGGAGCGGAAAGAAGACAAACTCTCGCCAGGAACAACAAGACGAAGCTTTGCGTGCCCGACGAGCAAAGGAGGAGGCCAGACAGCATAAAAGGAGCCTCTCTAGTCCCGAGCCAAAGAAGAAGTCAACCACCTCCAAGCTTACCAGCCCCAAAGAGAAACGAAGATCCAACTCTATTACAAACCAGGGAGATGAGGGTTCAAAGCGTGGCCCAGGACGACCCCGTAAAGATGATCCCGTTCCGTCGATTAATATCTCGGACCGTGAACAATCCCCGATTATCTCGCAGAAACAGCTCAAAGCTAAACATGCTGATTCAGATGCTGCCGGCGTATCGTCAGATGGGGAAACACATAAACCGAGGAGGAAGCTTGTGTCGAAGGGGGAGCTCCGAGGGGAACGGGAGCGGCAACGACGCGCCAGTATGGCTTCGAACGCTTCATCTTTCAAAGATCACCCAAGTAGCCCCCATGAGTCGAGGCATGAGGAGTCAGGCGACAAACACGAAAAGAACAGAGTCGAGAAATTATCCGAAAAGTACCATGATCGTACCAAGGCTCTCAAAAGAGACGAATCCCGGGATCGCTTGTCGGTGTCTGGCGATGGGTCGACTAAGAGACATCGTGCCAGCACCACACCTGACCGACCCAGTAATGGTGACAAGGACGATAGTGAGGTTCCACCTAAGCGACGACGACTCGATAGCGAGACAAAGGAGAAAAGGCCCAAACAACCTTTATCATCTGACGAGAGACCTCGAAAATCCAGCAATCTTCAAGACTCTTCTAAATCATCCTCAAAACCTAGTCATAAGAAGCACGATGAGGAGAAACGCGATAGGCGCGCTGACTCTCACCGTGCAGACACCGACCGAGCCAGTAGTGTCGAAAAACAGATTCATGTCAAGTCAGAGGAGACTGACGTGGAGATGAAAGACGCCGATTCTATCAAGGCTGTGTCTGAGTCGGAACTGCAAGCGGCTCGAGCTAAGGAAGCCGAACAAGAGAAGCAAAAGCAAGCCGATGAGGAAGCCAAGAAGAAGGACGAGCTTCGGAAGAAGCATGAAGCACGCAAGAAAGAAGAAGAACGCAAGCGAGCTGAGGCTGAAGCCGTGAGGAAGCGTGAAGAGGAAGAAAAGAAGCGAAAGGAGGAGGCTGCCGAAGAGGAGAGACTGCAAAAGGAATTAGAGGAGCGTGAAGCCGAGCGCAAACGCAAGGAGGAAGAAGAGCGCCAGCGACGAGAGGAGGAGGAGAAGAAGCAACGGCGCGAAGCCGAGGAGATGGCACGTCGAGAAGAGGCAGAAAAGCAACGCATCGAAGAAGAGAGAAAGAAGAAGGAGGCGGAGGAGGAGGAGGAGCAGAAACAGCGAGAGGAAGAGGAGAGGCTGCATCGTGAGCAACTCGAGCGAGAAGCCGCCGAGGAAGCTCGCCGTCAACGCGAGGAAGAAGAGCGACGAGAACGTGAGCGACGAGAACGTGCGCATCGTGAGGATATGGAACGCAAACGAGCGGCACGGGAAGCTGAACAGCGACGATTCCGTGAGGAGCAAGAACGCATCCGCCTCGATAAACTGCCTCCCCTCCTACGATGGTTCGATACATGTCCAAACCCCAAGCTTCCGGTCCTTGCCGAGAAATTCAAGCGGATTCAAGGCTGCCGATACGACACAATTCGCCACGAAGCTAATGGCACAGCCGAAGGTCGTGAGCAGTGGGTACTTAACACGCATGTAGCTCTCCTTCTTGGCGAGAAGGATCTTGACCTCTCCCGGTGTAAGTCCATTAATCAAACTTATTGGGGTAGCCACTGATTATTTTTCACAGATACTGCTTGGGAACGGGCTCCTGTGACTGAACTAGCAAAGTTGTCTTTGTGGCGCGTTGAATGGCGTCTTTACTCTCTTCTCGATGACAGGCTGTGGGATCTCGGTCGACAACTCCCTGAATACTACGGTGACGAGGATCCCTCCGAACTAGGTTATGGGATGAAGCAACGACTAAAAGCAGAGGCTTGGGAGAAATTCCTCAATATGGACATGTTCTTTGTTAAGGTGACTACCAGCCACTCGAATATGCAAAAATGCGAAAAGCTAACATGATCAGGTGTCGGATCTTATGTATACTGTCCCCAACATACCACATCTTCGTAATATTCGTCTCGAAGTTGAATACCGGGAACTTCTGGAGACAGAAGCACAAAGCCGGGGATGGGGAACATGTCAGAAGTGGAAGCAGGATCCGGATTCTGCTCGGTACAACAGGCTTGCTCCACGATGCAAGTACTATCACAATGGCGTTTTCGTTGGCGAGGATAAACCCCAACTCGCACAAACAAGCAGTACACCTTTTCTCGACAAGAAAGTTCCTCGACGCGGACTGGTGCAAGTGCTGCCAGACGACCCAGATTATACTAGAATATGCCTAGAACAAGGTCTAGAGCATCTCGTCAACGGTCACCTCAGCCCGCCTCTTGTCAATGGCATTCATTCATCACCAATGAGCCAGAAATCAATGACGTCGGGAGGACCCCCTATGAATGGGATGATCAAAGCTTTGACGCCTGGTTTGACTTCAGAAAGCTTGACAATACCGAATGCTGGGCACGAGACTCTTGTAAACGGCATCAACGGGAACACAAACGGAAACACAGCCCACTGACAGTTAATGTCTCCAACAAGCAGCTGAACATACTTTGTTACATTATCGCGCCGAGTTTTCTTTGTTAGCATAATGATCATGGGTGGCGCAGAGACAGTGTAGGGCTATGGTATGGATTGTTACTTTTCTCAATAACTGGGAATGGTTGTTAGATGGTAAAGTTTTCCTCATGAGCATTGGATCGGAATACTATACAGGCCTATTGCACAAAGAGTTGGCCAGCGGCCGGTTGGATGATTATCTTTGAAAGATTAGCAAATGACGTTGGGAGGTGTGCAAGGTGTATTGCGTTGTTGCTGTTATGAATGAAGCATGACTGATATCTTTATAGAGAAGCAAGGGGAGGGATACTCGGGGTAAAGTCAAGTCTTGTCTTGTTGGTAGACAGACTCTGGCCACTGCATCTGATAAGTTGTACGCAACAATCAACAAAACTTTTTAAAAATACCAAAAACTAAACCTTTTTTTTTTTTTTTTTTTTTTTGTTATGAGAAGAATGTCGATAGACTAATCTATCCCATTCCCTCAAAACCCAAGCACCTTATTAGGTCGCTGATACGGTACTGACCTGAGTGTTCAACATAAACGGTGGAGGCAACTACTAAATCAATTACTTATGTGATTGGCTGTGTGAGGGCCAAACGGGCTGACGTAGGTGTGGAGCAGGTTTTTCTGTCGTGCCCCGCCATTTTCAACTTTCTTTGCAATTTATCACCAAAAGTGCTTTACACAACGAATTGAGCCACGAACTCAAGATCTGAGGCCAGACAACAACCGAATATCGACTCGAGACAGCTTCTGTAACCGCAACCGCAATCATGGCGACCACGGTGGACAAGGTATGTAGCTCTCCCACTAGAAAGACTATGCCTGCCACGATTTGGCTAACCCCGGTTCCCCTACCAGATCAAAGATATTGAGGCCGAAGTACGTGATATTCCAATCGAACCCTTCCGTAAACGATGCTATCGGAGAAGATGATTGCCGAAGACCCAAGATGGGGGACTCTTTATCGTATAGATAGCCGGGATCAGCTCTGACATGTGTAACCAGATGGCCAAAACCCAGAAGAACAAGGCGACTTCTTACCATTTGGGTCAGCTTAAGGCCAAGCTGGCCAAGCTCAAGCGCGAACTGTTGACTCCCAGCGGCGGAGGTGGTGGCGGAGGTGCTGGTTTCGATGTGGCCAGAACAGGCGTAGCCAGCATTGGCTTCATCGGCTTCCCTTCAGTGGGCAAGAGTACGCTCATGAGCAGACTCACAGGCCAACACTCGGAGGCTGCAGCCTACGAATTCACCACCTTGACCTCTGTGCCTGGTCAAGTTGTCTATAATGGTTAGTCATTTGTGATATCCCTCCCCCCTCGCCTTCTCCATCCCCACCTCCACTTCGATCAACGGATGCGGTGCGGCGCGGCTATTTTCTTGTTCTCGGCTTGATGCCCAATCTCCAATTCCACCACCACCACCACCACCACCACCATCATCATCATCAGAAGGCGGCTCCTTTGTGCGTCAAACATCGTGGCTGACATGTATTTCTCCAGGTGCCCCCTTGCAGATTATTGACCTTCCTGGTATCATTGAGGGTGCCAAGGATGGTCGAGGTCGAGGTCGACAAGTCATCGCCGTCGCTAAGACATGCCATCTGATCTTCATTGTGCTGGATGTCAACAAGCCTCTGACGGATAAGCGGGTGATTGAGGCGGAACTCGAGGGTTTCGGAATCCGCATCAATAAGGAACCCCCCAACATCACCTTCAGGAAGAAGGACAAGGGTGGCCTCAATATCACCAGCACTGTACCCCTGACACATATCGACCACGGCGAGATTAAGGCTGTCATGAGCGAATATCGCATCAATTCTGCGGACATTACAATCCGGTGTGACGCTACCGTTGATGACCTGATCGACGTTCTTGAAGCAAAGAGCAGAAGGTAAGGCTGAAGTGTAGAAGTGTGGCAAATACAGCTGCTTTCAAAGTCGAGATAACTTCAGTTTGCTAACTATCCAACTCTTCAGTTATATCCCAGTTGTCTACTGCCTGAACAAGATTGATTCCATCAGCATTGAGGAGCTTGACCTTCTCTATCGAATTCCCAATGCTGTCCCCATCAGTTCCGAGCATGGATGGAACATTGATGAGCTGATGGAGGCCATGTGGGACAAGCTAAACCTTGTCCGCGTGTACACAAAGCCCAAGGGCAAGCAGCCTGATTACTCTCAGCCTGTCGTGCTCCGATCTACGCGCTGCACTGTTGAAGATTTCGTAAGTCAGATCAGTTTCATGTGGCGGGCGCCCTTTTGGCTGTCCCCTGCGGAGCCTCATGCCCAAAATCCACATTAGGAATCCTGGATTGCTAATCGAGCTACCACATAGTGTAACGCCATTCACCGAAGCATTACGGAGGTGTTCAAGACGGCCATCGTTTATGGCAAGTCAGTCAAGCATCAGCCTCAACGCGTGGGCCTGGCTCACGAACTGTGTGATGAGGATGTTGGTAGGTTACCCCCGGAGTCTCCGACAACAACCCTCGACCCCAGCAGCAGCCTAATGACAGATTGAGAATGGGGGAGACAAGTACTTAGTTAGGCCGCAGTGAGCTTGATCTACCCGATGCAGTCGGGATCTTGCTTCGTTGATGAGCCAGGGCGCCCATGATCCCAGTCTCAGTCTGATCCGTTGCACCAAGGCGGCTAGGGTTGCATTGTATTAAGCTCAGAGCAACGCTAACCATTGTAACAGTAACTATTGTCAAGCGATGAAGAGAAACCTTGGAGAGATTGAAGGGGATGATCCCGCGGCAACGCCAGAGGCTTGGGGAGCGAGCGAGACATTGCCAGATAACTTGGACCGCCGCTTCGCATCAGACTGTTACTGCAGCCATGCCAGCCAGCCACCAGTTTGCGACTCTGATTTAGCTTCGAGTGTCTGACGGAGAGATGGAGAGAGAGAGAGAGAGAGAGAGAGAAAACTTCACAGACCAGGGGAGCCCTGAGTGGGATGGATGGGATGCTGAATACTACTACGACAACAATAGCACCAGCAGCACAAATGTTCAACATGAACAGGGCTGACAATGGATGCACGGCTACGAGCACGTCTGGTTGACAAGAAGCATCGACTTGGCTCGACCAGGCACGATAATGATCGGCACAATAGTTTCCGGGGGAAGTCAGAAGTGGCGTGCACACTTACATGGTAGGCTGATGGGTCTAGAGCAGGGGAGAGAAATTTTGGGTCAACGGCAGACGACGATGAACAAGGAAGGGCGAGATTTAAGATGAAGATGGAGAGCAACACGGAACGGAGTAACTACGGATGTGGATTTTATACGAAAGCCTATGTCCGGGTTAGTTTTCCGGGATAAAAGAAAAAGCAACGTTGGGTATCACGCAAGCAGAAGTAAGCCTAGCAGTTACTATTGTTGGCTATCCAGTACGGAGTACACAAGGAGTTGCAATCAGTTTGCTCGAAAGATGAAACAAAATGAATGATTATCGATGATAAAAGTGCAGTCAGTCATCATCAATTAATGGATAGTTACAACAACTTGGCGGGTTGCCATTCATCCCGGCGGCTGAAATGCACAAAGGCTTGACCGAGCGGAGATATTTCCAATAACAAACCCAAGCAAGGTTTATGATACCGATTGTCGTAACATGAGAGAGCTGACAGATAATAAATCAGCACTGCTCCTGGGGGCGAGACTCAGCCGAATTGAAAGCTATTGCTACAGCAGCAACAGGTCAATTGACGGGTATAGTTGCGGTAACGGTGACATTCAAATGGACGAAACGCCACCATCTGATGTCAACGAGCAGAAGCAGAGCGGGAATGGGATGCAGTTGGGAGTGGTTCGACCTGCATAGCCGAGGGCCTCTTGATCTGCGGCCGGATTGCCCAGCAGATGCGTGGGATATGCAGCTGCAGCTGCAGCTACTGTACAGACGCAGACGCAGGGGTTTGAGGCCTACGAATCAGGTTATGCGTAGATTCTTCCACGGCGCTTAAAGTCGAGAGGTGGGACGAGACAGAGAGACAAAGAGTAAGAAAAGAGCGGTTGACTTTTAGGGCATTTCTAGGAGATTGTTCAACTTTATCGAGACAAGTGAAACAGACCATTAGTTGCCAAGGCGATTAGCTGTACCTGAACCAGCCAAGGTAAGGTACCTAGTATCTACTAAAGGCGAAAGGTGCTTACAGAATAATGTGTGTGTGAGAGAGAGAGAGAGAGAGAGAGAGAGAGAGGAGGTATGGAGTAGCATCAGAGGGTACTGTACACCTACACCTACCTACCTACCTACACTAGCTACAGTAGAGCATCAAACATGCGCTCCGTTCCGTCCACACCCCAGCTAGCTTACTTCTTACTGATTAAGGGAACTTAGTTCTGCACCCGACCCTTAGCCTTTCTTGATGGCGGCGGTAAGAGACGATTCGTGAAAGGCGGAGAGCTCAAGCCTCTTTGGCGAGAAAAACGTCCCGAAGCCCACACCAGACCCAAACAAGGTTAGCGGGGAGCAAAAGGCCAGGGGGAGTTGAGCAGTAAACCAACAGCCAACAGTCCCTTCTTACTACCTACCTACCTAAGTTCTCCATAATACAATAAACCAAGGTAAGGTACCTAACAAGTTAGTGCACTCCATGAAAGTCACCACCATACCTAACATCAGCAGCAGCAGCAGCAGCAGCAGCAGCAGCAGCAGCAGCAGCAGCAGGTAGAGTGGCTGCAGAACAGGGGAAGCCATCTTTAAACTTTTTTCTTTCAATGAAGCATGATGAGATTCAAGGATCATGGGCCATATTTACCCCACAAGTATCTGTGTTATTCAATTTTTGTAGTGTTGTCTGCCTTAGTCCCTACGGTAGGTAGGTACAGATCTGGTGAATACAGCCTACTGCGGATATGGATATAAGTCGCAGCTTAGGCAGTAGGTAGTTGTTCGCGGCAGCAAGCTCAACAAATCCCAGATAAGGTTGAACCGGCTATAAAAGCACAACATTAAGTTTAATAGTTACCTACCTGTGGCATCACTACATGTGAAAGGATTATAAGCATCATCATGTGCAGAACAACTGCAGTGTTGATAAGATCTAACTACCTAGGTACCTAAATCGAAATACAAGGGGTATATGGCGCCTAGGAATAGTCCATTCATCCTCAAACCGACAACATGAACAAGGAACACCCCTGAGAGGGCATCAATTGATTGATTGATGAATTGATTGACTGACTGAATAAACGACCCCTGACAGCGCCTGACTAGCAAACATTTGACCAAACACTATGCGAGGCACACGATTAATATCGACATCAAAGCAGAGAATTGCAGAGCGATTGGTTGGTTTCGGCCACTTATACGCGAGTTTCTACACCGGGCGTTCAGTCTATACATGGCTATGGATGATATTGGATGCTAAGTTAGCGCACCGGCATGATACTTCTGTCATGAGATGAGATGAAATGAGACTGCGCGAGTAGGCATACATCGTGCCTAGGTAACCTTGTAGATCTCTCCCGAGCGGCCGCGATCCTTTCTCGTCATCATCTTCCCACTTGGAAGGCCTCGTTTTTTCTTTTCTGTGTGTGTTTTGTCTGCTTACGGTCAAGCTTGGCAGCTTCATACAGGGGCACCCGGAGCTCAGAATTCCCTGGTGAGTCCAGATCGATGTGGGCATATGAGGCAGGCAGGCAGGTCATACCTGCCTTGATTATTCATTCAGGTACCTTTGCAATTGCCCGTCCCATCTGGATGTTGCGAGTTACTGGTTGGTACCTTCCATGCTTCAATTTCTCATAACTCGATATCTCAAGGCAAGATAGTAGGTACATATTGAGATGGGCTAACGAGCCTCAGGACATCAGATGCATCCTCCTTTCTGTCTAGCTGCATCGTCGACTCCTCCCTCACTGTTGTCTTCCATTATCAACTGTGTCAAAGTGAACCTCAAAGCAAACAACATATGTTGGACACCATTAGATTACATTCGGCCTACCTACATAAGTACTAAAGCCCGGCGCCAGGGATCTTGATCAAACTGGCCAACTGGAACAACACCCGGAAGACGGATTGGACCGTCTATGGCGCGCCACAGCTTTTCTCCCCCTCCTTCACTACATACTGTACATACTGGTACAAAGTACGGAGTGCCTCTGCATCTTCTTCTGCCCGTTCATCATCAATGCATTCATTTCATCTGTCGCATCGCATCGCATCGCATCGCAGGTCTGATCGGGATTCATAACCAGGGACAATCAAACATTGACACAATACAGCAGAACAGGTACGGACACCTTTGCTGCCCAATGACAAAATGTCTGGGGCAAGCTTATGTATAATGGTGGCCGTATCTGCATGTCCATTGATTGAACCCTCCGGAGATTGCGCTAACCGTCCCCATCAGGATCCAGCCAAGATGTTGATCCCTCATCCCGACTCTGTTACTTGGATACGAACGTTGAAGAAATGAGAATGCTACTCGAGCAATCACCATCCCTCTCACAACTTACCATCACTCGCTCAGAAAAGCAGGACCACGACAAAAGACCGTAACGTGGACAAGGTAACGTACTCCAGTGCCATGGATGTCGGACATGGATGCTGATGGGATGGACTAGGGGCGGAATGGTAACTGGCCATGCCATGCCATGGGCGGCGGCAGGCGGCGGCTGTCAAACTGGCTCCAGAAAGGGCCGTCCCACTAGCCTGCCTCTGTCCTTGACCTGACCTGGCCTGTCCTGTCCATACCTACCTAGTGCCTGGCAAGCCCCAGTTCAACCTTGCTCAGAGTAGCGGTCGATCTTCGTCTTCCATCCACAGTGAAGCCATGGCAAAGCAACGCGACGCATCAAAATGCTACTGGGCACCGTACCATGGCACCTTCAGTCCATCTATGTATGTCCTTCAAGATACAGGATAGGATGGCATGGCTAGAAATTTTTGACCCACCGACATTCCAGTTGCGGCATCCCGAGCACAATGTCATCATGGTGCCGAGTAAGGTCTGAAAGAAGAAGGGGGTTTGATAGTGGTGGTAGAGGTAGTCTTCATTCGACATGGTTGCTCGTCCGCATAAAGCGAACAAGACACACGAAACTATCAGCGATATGAACTAAACTACAATCGATAAGGTCAAACAGAAAGGAGCATCGTGAACAGGATTCACAATCAACATTGCAACCGGCCAGGATGAACTCAGCATGCATCTGACATCTTTTTGTCGACTCCCTCTCCACCTGATACGTCGAGATGAGGAAGAAAGAAAGAAAAAAAAAATTTCAACGTCAGGTGGACCACGTGCACCGGTTTGTTACAGTGAGATAGTCAGCATGAATTCTCGCTTCTTCCTCCTGGTTTGGACTGGGCTTGCAAGTTTACAATGTGCCGTATCTCCACGGCTACGATATTCGTCTGCACTAGACCTTGACCCATAAGCCATGCCGCCCAATGGCTTCGGCCTGAGGGCTTGGAGGAGCAAGCAGATGCAAAAGACAAGGGTGCTTCGATGAAGCTTCGGGCCCATGTCTCTCCTCGTTAGCGATGAGGACCCTTAACATCCTGAGGCACTTGCTTTATTACACAAGTTATGGCTGTGCCATCCTGGGACCACGAGGCAAGCAAGTAAGGCGAGGCGAGGAGACGCGAGAGGCAAGGGAGAAAGTCATGGGCTGGGGCATAAGATGAGGAACAAGGCTGAGCGAATCAAACAACTAAAGCCTTGTTCATCAGTCCCCTCCCTTCTCACTCACCCCATCTCCGCCCCGTCTTCCCTTTGAGACAGTCTGAGCTCCCGGATCTCGCTTTCCGGTCGGGCTTTGACCTTGAAGTGCTCCGTGTATCAGAGCTACATGCTCGGGAAGGCAAGAAGAGTGTGCATCAGTCTATAGGAGAGAAAGAGATGAGGCCGCGGGCTGATCCGCTCGAGGCTGAAGCTGAACGATTGTTGTGTTTCGGGCTAATAAGCTGAACTGATATCCTCGCTGCCACCCATACCTCGGTGTCATTTTCACTTTCCATCGATGGAGCAGACCCCAAAGTTAATGTCAACCAGCCCATGGTCGGCGATAATCATCCTTGGTCATTGGAATTTCCTTTACATCAAGCACAAGGGTCATCGTATACCCCTGCTCTCGAGTGGCCGGGCATGCCGCTGCAATTGCATTTTGCTGCATGCTCTGTATCTAATCCGTGTCCCGTCAGTCGATCTTACTTTGTGCCATTTCGATTCCTTGTTACCACTCTCCCGTCCGGGACTGAATATTATACTAGAACCAGCATGTTAATATTACGATTCGGAGCTTGGGCTCCCAAGCCTGGCCTGACCAGGTTTCGTCTGGGGGGGATCTGTTCTAACAGGTGACCAACTGTCGAAGTGGACTCCTTTCGGGAGAAAAGTCTGACCTATTACAACTCTCTCTCAACCTTCTCCAGTTTAGACCGAGCCTAGTTAGCCACTTCCCATCAAAGTGCATGGATTTTGGCGCGCCGCGCTTTCTAGATTAGACAGAGATGCCCTATGAAAGCTGCAAGTCGATGGTTTTCAGATGGGCTATCTCTCTAGCTCGGGCGCGACATTTTCTTCCTTCTCCTCTTTACAGTACCCGGCAGTGGACACTGATACGGGACGCCCCATCTTCTGACCTCATCCTCACGAGCTCTGAGCCCTCCCATTGCTCAACCTTCATGAGGGCATGGCCAATCTTCTACTACACAACATAGCAGGAGCGGGATAAGAGGGTGAAATAGGCTGACAGGTCTGAAAACAAAACCAGCCCTTCCGGAAAGGTAAAGTCAAAGGTAAAGGGAGGGGGATACGAGGAAACCCTATTACCTTCAGAGGAACAACATGACAGAGATAGAGAGGACTTCCCTGGTCTTATCCCACGACCCATTATGCTTTACTCGTTGCTTCTTCCGCTTCCCGTTCCGTTGATCAGAAGCTTGTGTCTATGGGAATGGGTTTGATTGAAAACCCTTTCCTGAGACAGTCTTCACCTATCAGATGGCTACGGGCCAGGGCTTTTGTGCCTACCCACGTCTTCTTTCAACGGCTGACGGTTCTCTTGCTTTTCCCGACCTGGCAATGACCTGGCCAGGATCAACGACAAGAAGAAGAGTCGGCTGAGAGCTCCATAGTACTATACCCTAGCTCACCGGTCTATCCCCGAATCCGAAAGCGTCCATCCCATTACCTCAAGGTCTGTTTTCTACCATTTCAGATTCTGAATAATTTGCTGCGCTTGTTGGCGGGTGAGTATCTGTCTGTTTGTGAGCCTCTGTCTTGCCTACCCGCGTGAAGTCTCCCGCTGAGCGTTCAACGTCCTGTCATACACGGTTTGAGCCACTCTCCGTCTTTATCAGCTTCATCCACACCCTAAATGCCCATGTACTGTACACACATTTCAACGGCGTCTTCAGAATTCATCAGTTGTCTACTCTGTACATACAGCTTTCTGGCTTTTACCCACTACCCTCCCACACACACCACTCCTTGATCGCTCGCAGTCACAGGAGACACCCCTCCCCCCCTTGCGAGGGAAACCCCCCACACCCTCGTCGGTATTCCTCGTGCATTCTGCATATGTATATGGAGAAGGTCGACCTCTGGGGTCTCATCTTTACATATGTAGCGATGCGAATGGCTTTAGGTCTCGCTTCTTTGCACTAGCTATACTGCACTACACATCTTGAAAACGATATACTCCTAACGGCCTGGCCTCGTGTTGGAACGTCCGCCTCAAGTTTTGCGGTCCACCATCAAAACTCTGTCTCGAGATTGCCGTCCGGATCGAGCTACTGGCGGTCCTTTCTAGGCATCGTTACGGCTCGCTGCCCTGTGGCTTTCTCATCCGCCGGCCCACCCTCCACCGACTCAATCCGTTCTTGTCTTACCTTTGTACATTGCCCTGCCGCGTTTATCCTGAGTCGGTTCTGCTGTCTCCGCAATCTCCACGAGCTCAACGAGGAAAAAGCAAGTAAAAGAAACTTCCCGCCGTGTCTCACTTTGGTGTGTTTGCGTGTTGAAAGACAAGCCCTTTCCTGTCGGAGAAAAAGAGGGCTCACAAACAAACAACCGGCTCGAAGTTGAGAAGTTGAGGTCAACTTTCTGCGACCTGACGAGTTCTAAACTCCACTACACCGTCGTTAAGGCTGAGTCTGCTGCGGGTTTGAGTGGCTGCGTTGTTCGTGTGCCTCGTTGGGCTGCGCAAAAGGTTTGCTGCAATATAATCAACTCTTGTCTAACACGGAACAAATTGCCCTGAGCTGGAACTGGAGGGATCTACGGTAAACGTGGATTCACTTCACTTTTGCATTTTAGGAACCAATTCGGGCAAGACGATGCATCTCTTTATCGACTGGTGTCAAATGTGAGCAACATCACACCAAGTCTTTTCGTCCCCTCCAACACTGCTTCCAGCTTCCAGGAACTCGGCCCCAATCGTTTCGCCTCTTGTTCCCCGAGGATTCTTGCAGACGAGACTGTTGGATCTATCAGTATATGAAACGGCTGCAAAGCCTCCTTTTCTTTATCCAGTGCCAGTTAGGCAGCACATACAACAATGAACAACCCCAATGGGACAACTGCAATGGGACATGATAGCACCATGGCCCAGAGTAATGGGTATGGGAGCGATGCCTGGACAAGCATGAGCCCTTACAGTCAAAGCCCATATAGCGCAAGCCCCTTGACTGAATATCCATCCTTTGGCGCCTTTGTCAATCATGGACTGCCCTCGGAGTCAATAAATCGAATGCCTCCTCCACCACCCCAAACACATCAGATGCTACAGCCATCTCCAACACCTATGGCTCATCATCAACTGCCCCTTCTGAATACAACTTGGCCGAGCCAACTGACAAACCCGGCTCCGCCACAGAGTTACTCGGCACCACCCTTATCAATGACACCAGCTACCAGCGCACCGCCCGTGGAGCCCCCTAGGTTACCGACACAGCACGAGAAATCGAGGAAGACTCTTACCACGGAACAGAAACGAGCCATGTGCCAATTCCATGAAGATAACCCTGGTACCCGACAAGCCGATATTGGAGCCCGATTCGGCGTTGAAAGAAGGTAGGCATTTTTGGATCCAAAGTTACAATTCGCCATCGAGAATCTGACAAACTTGACAACAGCACAGTTTCCAAGGTTTTGAGGCATAAAGATCAGTACCTAAAGCGAGACCAAGAGCCAGAAAATGCCGCTGTCAAGCGTGGCAAGGGTAAACATCCAGATTTCGACCGCACACTCAGCAACTACGTCAGGAGACAGCAACAGCGAGGTTTCCAAGTCAGCGACGAGGAGATTATGGAACAGGCCAGGCTTTTTGCTCATGCGAGTGGAAACCAGGAGAGTGTCCTGAATAATTTGAATAGCAGCTGGCTGCAGAAGTTTAAACAAAAGCACGGAATTGGACCAGGCAAGTTGATGCGGCGGGCTTCAGAGGCAAATATTCCGGATAGTGCAAGACTCTCGACACTTGCCTCGAAGTCCAGCGATCTGTCGCCTTCGCCAACGGGCCAGCTTTCACCGCTTTCAGGAAGTCGAAGCGATGAGGAGGCACACGCTGATGGAATAGACTTTGACTTTGGGTATAAGCATCCCGAGTCCCAGTCAACAACCTCACTTTCGAGCGACTTTCGAGATAATACGGCCTCTTCATTCTCTGGCACCATGAGCCCAACTGGAACTTTTACTTTCTCCCCCGACCCCAATGTGGGAGGATTCCCTATGGATCAACTTCGAGGTACCGATTACCAGCACAGAGAGAAAAGAAGCAACACATTCCCGTCACTCAACATTGACTATGTGAATCAAGTCTCATCGTCAACGGAACCAATAACTCCTCGTCATCCTCCATCTTCCACCGCACCGTCTTCGGCTTTAGAATCGCCGCAGCATGAACTTCAGGCGCCATTTAGCATCGATACCAACGTCAACTCACCCCCTCCAATGCTACGCCGCAGCAGCAGCAACTCAAGTATAAATCGATCCACAGCAGCGACAAGTGCTACCTCATCCACACCTGTTGATTCTTCTCCAGTCTCGCCCTCCCAGGAGGACGCCCGCCGGGCCGCACAGACACTCCTGAATTACATCCAGACTGCTGGCACTTTCGATTCCAACGACTATATGTCAATCGTTCAGCTGACCAAAAAGCTCAAGATCCACCAAGGTAGACCGTCGATAGGAGGACTCTCTCGAATCCCGGAAGGCGATGTTGAAGCCCCTGTCCTCCTGTCGACCAAGATGGAATCGGCTTGAAGTCGGGCCATGCTCATAGCATTGACTGTGTGTTTCTTTTTCGTACTGATGTCTTATCAATCAAGTCTCTGTTCAAATGGGATTTTCCTGAGGGCATAAGGGTGCTTAGAATATCGTGGTTGGGGCCATTTTGGGTCAGCGCCCTGCTCACGCGGGTAACGGACAATAAGAGCATTCAAAACGATGGCACTGGCCACGATTTGAAGTGTTTGTTGAGTCTGTTTTGCATTTCCACCGCACTTTGGCCGACTATTCTTTTTTCATTAAAAAAAAACCCCTGAAATCAAAATGACAGAAAACCCAGGTTAACGGGAGCGAACTTTTTCTTATACTCGATACCATCCTTGGAAAGTTTATTCTGCCGCTCGCGCGAGCCCGAAGAACCATATAAAAACAGTCGTCCACACGAAGTTACAATTGAAAACTGCTCGTTTCACAAACGAGGTGCGAAGGAAGAGGCAAATGATCGGAAATAGGTGGAAATTATGGGGTCAAGGACTACATGGTAGCAGGGAAGGGGTACACATCAGGGCGACGATCTCGGCAACAACAGTTTAAGGGGCAACGCAACATGCTGCGTTTGTCAGTGTTTGTTTCCTTTTTGAATGTTCTTCATTTCCCATATACATCTTTTCGTTTTTCCTGGTTGCATTTTACGGCATTGACGTGGAGGGGTTAATTGTCTGCGCATACGCTCGTTTCTTTATATCATTATCATTTCTTGTCTATATTCTGTTCGAAGATGAGAAGGTATCTGCTGCGAGGCACGGCACGACACGGCGTGGTATGGCATGATATGTCACAGGGAACGAGGTGGTACATGGTTCACAAAGCGCCTTGTTGAAGTCGCTATGGTTTTCAGGACGGCAATGGAAAAGAGGCCGAAGAGGCTCTTTGGTTGAGGGAATGAGTGCTGATGCTAGTTGAGTGTAGCCCACGAGCAGCTCGAGGGTGCACTGGAGGTGGTCAAATGCCTGGCAGTCGAGGGCATCCCTTCTTTAGTTGAATGGGCGGCATTTGTGCATTTTGGAATGTCCTTGCTCTTGACTCTTATCGTTCCATATTGCTGTGATTTCCCCAAACTCTGGTTATGCATTATTAACTTGTCAACAAAGGGGTATCATTAGTCTAAAAGAGCGTCTACAGATCTATTCAGCCAAGTCTTTCTTCCCAAAGCTCCGTCACGCTTTTCTCCGTCAGCTCAGGCATCAGGCGAGCAAGTAGCAGCTCCAGAATGCTGTACATCAGATGCTTGTTGCAGTACTCATCGTCTAGCACAAGAAGCAGCCTCTCCATTTCATCTACCAGATCCTCGTCATCTGATAAATCACCCTCGCTCTCCGCACTTCGCCGCCATAAGCGACCACCAAAATAAAGCCTTCCCACACCCTTCGGTAGCAACCCCCAAAGAGACTTAGCGGCTCTACGACGCAGGGCTTGCAGCTCGGACTCGGACGATGGTGGGAACAAGGTCGTCTTACCAGGGGCGTTATTGGGAAAGAGGACACCGCGAAGGGTACGCAGAAGAGGGGGCAGATTCGAGGGAGAGAAGAGGGAATTGATGTGATGCGAGAGGAGTCTGCGAGGGAGATAGGTTAGCATGTATTGGCCTTAATCTGTATTTGAGGTAGTACAACGTGGGGGGTTCAATGATCGGAGACGTTATATGCAATAAGGGGCATGTCGAGTGTATGTCGGGCTAGCCGATGTGATGCGATGCGCTGCAATGCAGTGTGAGAGTGAGCAACAAAGCTCAAGGCGAGACGAGGTAGTTATTAGCCTATTGGCTTTCACTCTCTCTGGGCTGGCGCATAAAGTGGTGTCTCCATGTTGATCCGTCCCACGTTAGATGGATATGGACCTAATGGGGACCAGGGAGAGCTCTACAAGATGAGGCTTGCAAGGTGCGGGGAAATGGATGAGGAAGCGCATTCGTCGTCCATGTTGGTATAGGTCTCTCATGCAGATAGAGATGTGAGATTACACAACAGGTTTACAATCAGGCCGTGGGTGAGTGTGGGTAGCATATGACCAGTCAGCCCTGTTCTCGAACCACTGCTTCGTCGTCAAGGATCGTGTAAACAGCTCTGCGTGGAGGGTGTAAAAGACTCTGATGGGTCCGACATGTCTCGGGCTCTGAGAAAGAGCTGAGACCGACCGGTCAGACCAGCCCGGTCAAGCCAGACCGCTCCTGGAAGGTTCGCGAGTGTTGTGGCCAAGACTGCGGTGAAAATCTTGAGTATGGTTCCACAGGCCAGTATAGCATAACCTCGCCGGAAATGACAAAGGTAGTCTTATGACGGGTGGCGCGGCACGGAGCGAGAGTCAATTCAAGCTCATTGCTGCATCGTCAAAGAGCGGGTAGTCCCCTTGGAGAAGCTGACATGGGCAGGGCGCGTAATCTTGACATTTCGCTGGATGAAAAGGCCTAGCTTCGTGCACCATGTCAAGCAATCAGGTGTCAAAGACAGCGCTATGTCTTTCAATTGGCTGAAAGCCCAAATCCCAAGACCCATATCAAACATGATCGCGACACCGAGGAAAATGACAAGAAAAAAGGTGTTGCCTTGGTTTGATAGTCCTCGTGTTGAAATTGTGGGCTGTGGGTTGTGGGTTGCCTGGGCGTGCGAAGATGGCGGTTTAGACGAGGTCATAGACGGCATGGGCCGCTCCCAAGACAAGGCGGGTCGTTTGACCATACCTGTGCCGCGGAAGAAGTCATTGTCCTGAAAGCTCACTGGAGCTTCAGGAGGTCCAGTGACTTCAGGCTCATGCGAGGTGAATACTGTCTGGTGACGGTGTAGGTGTGAGGAAGTGGAATAGAGACGTTCATATCTTACCTGTCAATAGGGCCATCGTGGCCAGCGATTCGTCCAGGTCCGTTGACTGCGCCGTACTGTAAAAGTGATAGAAATCCATCCAGCCAAGGCATGCGCAAGCTGAGCTCAAACAGATTTCCAAGACATGTCCATACTCGACACGACAGGATCGGCGCCTTAACAGGGTCGAATGACCTCGGCGGAGACTTGTCGTGATCCAGCAAAGCTTCTTTCTCATCCAAGGGCGTGGCCCTAGCAGGGAGGGACGATGCCATCACCAGGGCAGTCGTGATAAACCGGAGCGAGGCAACTACCAGCATCCCAAGCTGAATAACCGCAAGGAACACAGACCTTACAGACCAGCTGCGACGGCCTTTTACGTCAACCTTGGGCCCACCGGCATCGTTTTGGGTCTCTGTAACCACTACCCCTTGGTCTTTTCTCTGTCGCAAGACCCTGGCCGTGATGCAGATGCCCTCATACAGTATCCATGGCTGAGCGGCCTTATTGGCTATGACGTTACCAATTATAAGCTCTGAAAAGATCTGTTCAACGAGAGACGTAAGACAAGGGTTCTCGAGGTCTTCCGTGGGCAATAGGATCGCGAGGACGCCCTGAACCAGCAATTGGCGATACAGTGCTTCATTCTCCTTCTGGTCGGATATCGTGTCTGGGTAATCTGGGTGGGGGACTGGTGCGAGGTGTGGCAGAGGGCACATGGCATGGTAGGCCTCTCGAGGATCGACCTCAACAGGCTGTCTGGTGATAGGGCTATGAGAGATACGGTATGCTGGTCACCGTTAGACAGGAATGGCGTCGTAGAGTTCTAGTCCTCACATGTTATGTGCTTGTCCAGCAAGTCAGGCATCTCATCCAATACTAGGCTCTCTAGATCAACCTTACGGAACCGCTGTTCCAAGGCTCGGGAACAGTGGGCGATAATGTGCAATATCTCTGATACAAAGTGTTCATCCGTAGTGATTTTGCTATACCAGCTCTGCACGAATTCTCTCATGACAATAGCGAGCAGGGCGTACAACTGAAGGTCGACATCGTTGCGACTAGTCAATGGTGGAAGTAGCTCGTCTATAGGCACTTGCGAATCGCGGCTCTTCTCCCCCAACTGAGGGGAGCAGAGGGTACGACGTATCAGAAGCGAAGTCGCTCGGTCGGACAAGGGATCGGTAGCATTAGAGCGTAAAGGGCGGCGAGTAGGAGAGGCCATATCGGCAGAGGTCGGCGACTCGGTATCAAAGGCAACCGATTTGGGGCGTGGGCCTGGCGGACGGGCAGGAGGCACGGCAGGAGCCTTAGAGGGAGTAGCGGTCATGACCGAAGTGATTGGCGAGTCTCCAGTATCATGGCCTGGTCAGTAAGCGGGAGGGGGATGGCGATGGCGATGGCGATAGCGAGTTTGAAGGATGTTCGATTTCGAGGTTTGGGGTTGAAGTCAAGTTAACATCGGGTCGCAGGGCAGGCCGCATACATCCATTCCATGTTAAGCTCCTGGCTCCTGGCTCCTGCCCGCGCACGGCACGGCTTGGCCCGTTACCTGAACCGTGCGCTGCATGCGCGGGGAGTCCGCATGCATGAGATAGACACCTTACCTTAGTACGGAGTAGTTATCATACCCATGCTGTAACTTGCCGAGTAGCAGAAATGAGCATTCCAAACAGCCCGATTAAAGTGGTATAAATTGATTGAATACAGTTCAAGCCATCGAATGATCAATACAGTACCTACCGAGCCTACCTACCTACCAACCAACTAACCAACCAACCAACCAAGGGAGCTGGTAACCCTGAGCTGGGGGTAATCTTCAGTGACGGAAACGTAGAGATTCTGTTTCAGGAGATGTTCTTTTTCTGCTACCGCTCATCCTTGAAGATGTTCAACTCGGAGGGATGAGAAATGCTTCCGGTACTATGAATTCTGCCAGCCGGCACCTAGGTATACTACAGATTCTGTACATTATTGGTACAACTGCCTCCTCCTCCTCGTTTCTATCTACCCACACAAGGCTATATTCAGGCGTCCCTTGTGGCCGTCTCATATCTGCAATTGTACGATCAGTTCAGCTCCTTTTCAACAACGGATTGACAACAACATACCTCTTGCCACGGAATGCCCACACCCCCCAGTTACCACAGCTGACATCCTGGGGGTCCATGTCGTTCAGATCCCATCGAAGACTCCTGAAAACATTCTCTCCAGGCTGCAGAAGAATATCAAATTCGCCCTTCGACTTCTTGTTCACCCACTCGACGTCGCGTTCCATGTCAAACTGGGTATAGCCTGTACTGATAACAGGGATCTTAGTCTCAAGGAGAAGGGGTAGGGTTTCTTCCCACTCGTGGCTGCTTGCAGGATGACCCAAACCAGGGTGAAATAACACAAAGCAGTCGAAGTAAGGATCGTATGGTGCAAAGTGTTGCGTCTGGTGGACTGTGTGGTAGTAATCCACAATTGTACTTATCTTCATCTTGTACCAGACGCGATCCTCTACCACGGCTCCAAAGGGGTTTGAAGGGGTACGTTCTGGCAACGGAAACTCGTCGTCACGGTTGGCCATGCTTTCAGGCCCAACAAAGATGAGGTGTAGCCTGGCTTCGGGGAACATATGTGCCAGCTGAACCCAGGCAGGTCGAGGGAGAGAAGATTCAGCACGTGCTCCCAGAATGAAAATTCTAACAGCTGGTGCCTCGGGTTTCAGTTCACCAACGCCAGTTCCTCGACCTGACTTAGGAGGATGCAAGTTGTATCTCAATGCTAGTATCATCAATCAGTTCATGGCTATTCTCTGGTCAGTCGTTGCACTAACCGCTGAAACTCTTCAGTCCCTCTGTGGTCATTCGCTCTCCAGCCTTGATGCTGTAAGGGCTAAGCTCATGGAGAATACTGCCAATGGTTACGGGATAAGTCAAGAGCCGGGTAATCTGTCTCATCTGACGATCAGAGTTGACAGCATCGAACTCTCTTGTATACATGAAAGTATCCCAGTTTGTCATGTTGATCGCTGCATGTTCCATCTGAAGATCTGGGAGGTTGCCTTCTTCGAATACTCGCCCTGAGCGCAAATCGTGGTCATCTTCGTTGATTTGTCTAAGAGTGTCGCAAACTTCCAAGTGCTTTTCGTAATCATCCATCCAATGCTCCTCGCAGCAATAAACTGGTAAGCCACAGTCTGGGCATTCGAAATTGACATGCTGGGGCGGCTGGGTGCCTTTCGCAGCCTCGAGGTCCTCAGGTTTCGGCGCAATGGTAGGAAGCTTCGTTTGCTGGTGGTCGGGGTGAGGGCAGTAGGCATGCTGTCGCATAAAAGCAGCTCGTTGCCGGAACTCTGGTACTGGCGACTTTGAAAACGGGTGAAAGAGGTTGTCTTGGCTCAGGCGCAATGGTGATGGAGACGACTTATTGGTCATAGGTGCGGCGGCCTCGGATTTTGCCACTGAGGAAGTGGAAAAGTCTCGGTCCTTGGGCGTAGGCGTAGCTCTTCTTTGGTCCTTGGTCGTTGAATGTCTGCGGATATGATGGGCTGATATCCTCATCCATGGCCTACCTGCCGCTCCAGAGACCAATTGCCTCCGAACAGTTGCAGAACATTGCCCACAGATGCTCGAGGCTGCTTTCCTCAGAGTAGGCTCCATCTTATAGACAAAACCAGCCAGATCCCGGACACAGTTCAAGTACCTAGATTTCTGCGGCAGGCCTGATATCACTGAAGTGGGATAATTCAAAGAGCTCGGACCACAATTATCTGCGCCGCAAAATAGTTCCTCCGAAGCGCGCCAAACTTTTGGCATCAAAGCTCGCTCGAGTTTCAAAAGCTCCAACCACCAGCTTCGACGCGACATAATCAGACCTGCCTTTGTCTTTGAAGCCGCGCAGGCTCATCTGCGCCTAGCCGCAAACATGGCGACCACGTCGAACATGTTCTTGTACTCGCTGACGGTTCAGCCGCCGACAAACGTTACGCAAGCGGTCCTGGGCCAGTTCGCAGGCACTAGAGAACAGCTTATCATCACTGCTGCTGGCTCGCAGCTCTCCCTCCTACGACCCGATCCATCCCAGGGAAAGGTAATTACCCTCTTATCACATGATGTCTTTGGCATCATCCGTTCCCTCGCCGCTTTTCGGTTAGCTGGTAGCAATAAGGGTAAGTCAATCCAATACCCCTCTCAGGAAAATCACTTAGTGATATTCGAAAGCGATGCCACAGACGCGTCGACCATAGCGCTACCGAGTACTTGATGTCCTGTTACAAGAATCCCAAAGCTAACAAATCTTCCAGACTACTTGATCATTGCGTCCGACTCTGGTCGTATCACAATCATTGAGTACCTCCCTGCACAGAACCGCTTTCACCGTTTACATCTCGAAACTTTTGGCAAATCCGGTGTACGGAGAGTCATCCCTGGCGAGTATCTAGCCTGCGACCCTAAAGGTAGAGCATGCTTGATCGCTTCAACTGAGAAGAACAAACTTGTCTATGTTCTCAACCGTAACTCACAAGCCGAGCTCACAATCTCGTCACCGCTTGAGGCCCACAAACCTGGCGTCCTGGTCATCTCTATGGTTGCGCTTGATGTTGGCTACTCGAACCCGGTATTTGCCGCGCTCGAGATTGACTACTCCGAGATTGATCAAGACTCGACCGGCCAGGCAATGGAAGAGTTGGACACTCAACTGGTCTATTACGAGCTTGATTTAGGACTCAACCACGTTGTGCGTAAGTGGTCAGACCCTGTTGACCCAACAGCCTCAATTCTGTTCCAGGTCCCTGGTGGAAATGATGGACCTAGTGGTGTGCTCGTGTGCGGTGAAGAAAATATTACATATCGACACTCAAATCAGGAAGCATTCCGTGTTGCCATCCCTCGTCGACGCGGTGCCACTGAGGATCCGAACCGCAAGCGTACGATCGTGTCTGGTATCATGCACAAGCTGAAAGGCAGTGCAGGTGCGTTTTTCTTCCTCCTTCAAACAGATGACGGCGATCTCTTCAAACTCTCGATCGATATGATTGAGGATGAGGAAGGCAATCCCACTGGAGAAGTCAAAAGACTCAAGATCAAGTATTTTGACACTGTTCCGGTTGCCTCAAGTCTCTGCATCTTGAAGAGCGGTTTCCTCTACGTTGCTTCTCAGTTTGGCAATTACTCATTCTACCAATTTGAAAAGCTCGGTGATGACGACGAGGAACTAGAGTTTTATAGTGATGACTTCCCAGCGGATCCCAGGGCTACTTACGAACCAGTTTACTTTCACCCTCGGCCAACTGAAAACTTGGCCCTGGTAGAGAGCATCCCTGCCATGAACCCCCTCCTAGATTGCAAGGTCGCAAATCTCACTGGAGAAGACGCACCTCAAATCTATACCATTTGTGGCAATGGTCCCCGAAGTAGCTTCAGGATGATCAAGCATGGCTTGGAAGTCAACGAGATTGTTGCCTCTGAATTGCCTGGAATTCCTTCTGCTGTTTGGACGCTGAAACTGAATCGTTCAGAACAGTACGATGCTTACATCGTACTGTCATTTACGAACGGTACGCTAGTTCTCAGTATTGGCGAGACTGTTGAGGAAGTCAGTGACTCCGGTTTTCTCACAAGCGTTCCAACGCTGGCTGCCCAGCTCCTAGGTGACGATGGACTGATCCAGGTTCATCCCAAGGGCATTCGACATGTGCGTAATGGTCATGTCAATGAGTGGGCTGCCCCTCAACATCGCTCCATTGTTGCTGCTACAGCCAATGCTCATCAAGTCGCTGTCGCTCTCAGCTCTGGTGAGATAGTTTACTTTGAGATGGATGCGGACGGCTCACTGGCTGAGTATGATGAAAAGAAGGAGATGTCCGGTACTGTTACTTGCCTAAGTCTGGGTGACGTCCCCGAGGGACGATTAAGAAGTTCGTTCTTAGCCGTCGGTTGTGACGATTGCACTGTCCGCATACTCAGCCTGGATCCAGAATCGACTTTGGAAAATAAGTCAGTTCAGGCTCTTACCGCCGCGCCAACATCGCTGGCAATTATCGCAATGGATGACTCGTCGTCGGGCGGTTCTACCCTCTATCTCCACATCGGTCTACACTCCGGTGTCTATCTCAGGACAGTTCTTGACGAAGTCACTGGTGAGTTGACAGACACGCGCCAAAAATTCCTCGGTCCCAAAGAAGTTCGACTTTTTCAAGTCACAGTTCAAGGCAAGACGTGCGTGCTTGGTCTAAGCTCCAGGCCTTGGCTTGGTTACGCAGACCCGATCACAAAAGGTTTTGTAGTGACGCCCCTAAACTATGTCGACCTTGAGTGGGGTTGGAACTTCAGTAGTGAGCAGTGCGAAGAAGGCATTGTTGGTATACAAGGTCAATCGTTACGGTACGTTACTATTCCTTTTTGTTACTCCTGATATCCAGTTGCATATGATGAGAAAACGGGATCCTATGCTTTAAGCAATGAGGCCTATTACGCATTTTTTCCAATTGTTCCTACTGAAGCAACACATTCCTACCATGTTCTTGTGTCATCGCAAATCGAGGCGTGCGCTAACGCTGGCAGAATTTTTAATATCGATCGGCTTGGCGATACACTCATCCAGAAATCAATTCCTCTAACTTATACCCCGAAGAAACTCGTAAAGCACCCTGACCAGCCCCTCTTCTACACTATCGAGGCAGACAACAACACTTTACCACCTGAGTTACGTGCACAACTTTTGGCAGACCCTAAAATCGTCAACGGTGATTCTAGAGTGCTCCCACCTGAAGATTTTGGCTATCCCAAAGGTACACGTCGATGGGCATCTTGCATCAATGTGATAGATCCGCTTTCCGAGGAAGGACAGGTTGTGCAAACGATTGATCTAGAGAACAATGAAGCGGCAGTCAGTGCAGCAATCGTGTCTTTTTCAAGCCAAGATAACGAGAGCTTTTTAGTGGTTGGCACCGGCAAAGACATGGTCGTCAATCCTCGCAGCTACAGCGAAGGATATCTACACATTTATCGATTTCAAGATGGGGGCCGAGAGCTTGAGTTCATTCACAAGACCAAGATTGAAGAACCACCTCTAGCTCTTTTGGCTTTTCAAGGAAGAGTGGCTGTTGCAGTTGGAACACAGTTGCGTATATATGATCTCGGCATGAGACAGATGCTCCGCAAATCTCAGGCTGAAGTAGCAGCGCAGCAAATCGTGTCGCTGAACACCCAAGGCAGTCGAATTATTGTTGGTGATGTCCAACAGGGCGTAACCTACGTGGTATACAAACCTGCATCGAACAAACTCATTCCATTTGTTGATGATACCATCGCAAGGTGGACCACATGCACAACCATGGTAGATTACGAGTCGGTGGCGGGCGGCGACAAGTTCGGAAATATGTTCATTGTCCGCTGCCCTGAGAAGGCTAGTGAAGAGGCTGACGAGGAGCAAACGGGCTTGCATCTTATTAATGCGCGAGAATATCTTCACGGCACACCTCACAGAGTGAGTCTGATGTGCCATTTCTATACACAGGATATACCAACCAGTATCACCAAAACGAGTCTGGTAGTTGGTGGGCAGGAAATTTTACTATGGAGCGGTATCATGGGCACTATCGGAGTTTTCATACCATTTGTCAGCCGTGAAGATGCGGACTTCTTCCAGAATCTCGAACAACACCTAAGGACAGAGGACCCCCCGCTAGCCGGACGAGATCATCTTATGTATCGCGGCTATTATGCTCCTGTCAAGGGGGTCATTGATGGCGATCTATGCGAGCGGTACAACCTCTTGCCCAACGACAAGAAGCTTATGATTGCCGGCGAATTGGACCGGTCGGTCCGAGAGATAGAACGGAAAATTTCTGTAAGTTCTCCTTGGCTCGACATTTGTATCCTCGCAGTGTGCTGACTACATTTTAGGATATTCGTACACGGTCTGCATTCTGATGAAGGAAAAGTGGTATCTTTAGTATATCCTATGAAGCTATTGTACAAAACTTGAAGTGTTTGGGTTGTCAGCGGCGTTAACGTACGGGGCTAAAAGTCCCTGTCTTGGAAGAAAATAGGTAATCAACGAACCGAGCCGTGTGTTGAGAACCGCAACGCGGTACGGACCATGAATCTAATTATCCAACCGGAAGCTCGATCAGAGTCCTCTCCAGAACGGGCCACGGTTCTTATATTTGTCGGCCTTCTTACCCTTGCCAGAGGCTGGATTTTCTTGCTCCCATTTTTCATCGTCCAAATATGCTGTAACAGCGGTCTCAAGATCATAACTAGATTGTTCCAAGTACAGCACAGCAATGTCATAGTCGGAGACTTTGCAGGATGTCATGAAGCGGCGAATCTTGCCCTTCCTCAGCTCTTCATCTTCGCCCTCGATGGGACGTGGTGAGAGGCTAACTCCGCCCCTGTAATACTCGCCAGGAATCAACACGGTTCGTCTTCCGAGGAGCAAGTGGTCGCTCGTGATGTTATTACTTCGTCGCAGAGCATGAGCGGGCACGCCGTATCGAAGAGATAAGGAGTTGACGCTGTCATGGCGATGGTCAAGGAAATGCAGGATATCTGGAGCATCTTCTTTGATAGCATCCTGCGCCAATGCAGCCTTCTCATCGTCGACATTCGGCGTAGGTGAGGCAAAGGAGTATGGTGGTGGCGCGCCGGAGATCTGTGCAGTCCTTGAACTGGACGATGGCAGCGATGTATAAGCCGGCGGTTCCCTCAACCCTTGCGGCAGAGACGTCGGCCCTGTCGAAACCTGACAGTATGGACAATAGTCGGCAAATCGCTCGTTATTCTACCAAGCAAGAGTATTAGTTTCAGGCTGGGTAAAAGACGATTATTTAGATAGATGACGAACATGGATACATTTGCCACAGATGATTCTCGCACAGCATGCGACCCGACGATCTTGCGGAAGAGATAGCTTCTCTTTCGTGTACGCTGGTGTTGAGGAGAGGATGGTTGCACACGTCGAGCAAGACTCCATGATATTGTGAATATTGAAGTCAGTTTGTTAGGTCAAGGTTTAAGAAAATAGATCCGCATCTACCTAAGGATTCTAGGTACAGTTCATTTGAAGGTTGCACGGGCACCTATCCTCTTCCCATGAAGGTCGTGGTTGTCCAATCACGTCATGGGGACGCTAGTGGCCTGTATAGACGCCACCCGACTGTAAAACGGGGGGTTGCATTTGTATCGATCATATCCACGCGATTCAAAAAGGCGTTATCATAAGCAGAAATGCACAGAAAGAAAATAATGAACTATATCTTGACTGCTGAACCTAAAAGTTTCCTCTTACTATCGGCCCTGCACATGTTGCTATCCTTCCGTTTTGTCCCAATCAAATGTGACCTTGAGTCTCAGGTGTCTCCGCTGAGCCTTTCACCTTCGTCGCAATCCCCAGCCAAGACTCTCTAACCTTAACCTTTTCAACTCACCAAGTCCACCGTTCCCAACATCGCATTTCGTCTATACGTATTCAACCTACACTTAGCCCAAGTCATATTACAACGATCTATAAGAGCACCCAACATGAGCAAACCATTGGCCTTCGGCCTCAACCTTAGCAAGAAGCCAGGCGCGTCGAAGCCCCCTCCACCAAAACGAAGACCGATGTTTGGTGACGATGATGATTCCGACAACGAAGGCACAGTCAGGGAGGGCAAAGCTGAAGAAATTGGAGAGTTCGATAACCTTAGTAGCGCTCAAACCGCAAAAGCCAACATCACCAAATTAGGCAAACCGAAGAGTGGTCCTCCGACTCAACCCCCGAAGCTCAAATCCAAGGGCCAGCCAAACATAGTGTTTGGTGATCTCTCTAGCTCTCTGGCGTCACGAAGAAACGCTGAGGCTGCCACGGAAGTCGATGCTAGCGTCTACGAGTACGATTCTGTTTACGATTCTCTCAAACCAAAGAAACTGGTCACGAAGGAGGATCAAGAAAAACAGCCAAAATATATGAAAAACATCCTGCAGGCAGCCGACGTACGGAAGCGCGACGCATTGATTGCAGAGGAGAAGAAATTGGCGCGGGAACGAGAGGCCGAAGGAGAGGAATTCGCCGACAAGGAAAAGTTTGTCACGGAAGCATATCGTAAACAACAGGAGGAGAATAAGAGGCTCGAAGAGGAGGAGAGGAGACGGGAAGAGGAAGAGGCAAAGAAGAACAAGGGTGGTGGCATGTCTGCCTTCTACAGAAAGCTCCTCGATAAAGATGAGCAAAGGCATTCGGACGCTGTCAGGGCGGCTGAGGAAAAGGCTAAGCACGGCGCACCCGAGGACGAGAATGCAGACGACTACGAGCAAGAGAAAGAGAAGACAGAGGCCGATATCGCCAAAGAGCTTAACGAGAAGGGTGCCGCAGTTGCCATCAACGAAGACGGTCAAGTAGTGGACAAGCGCCAGCTTCTCAGGGGTGGTTTAAACGTTGGCGTAAAGAAGAAAGAATCAGTCCAACGCGAGGCGGAACGACAAGCTGAGCGGCCGCGGAAGGATGTGGCAAATCATCACTTTGGAAGAAAACAAGCTCAACGAGAACGACAGTCACGCATGATCGAGCAGCAGCTTGAGCAATCAATGAAGCGATCACGGGATGACGAAGCGGCACAAAGGGAAGAAGTCGAGCGAGCTTCGAAGAGCCGGAAGACAGAGGGCGAGATCTCAAGTGCGAAGGAACGATACCTAGCTCGAAAACGAGCGGCCGAGGAAGCGAAGAAGGCTGCTGGGGGAACTTAGATACCCAAACTCAGAAATTGAAGAAGGCTGTATACAACGACATGGCATGGCTATTGACACAGCATCCCACTCATATCTCCTCCGGTTCGTCTATTGCCCTGTTCTATCCTTAATCGATTCTTCGTACATGATAATATCTCCTCCTGGGCGTCATCCGGCCCGTGTTGTCACAATATGTTACAATCTTGCGCTTTCATAAAAATTGTCGCAAGCCGTTGGTTTTTTTATTTTGAGAATCTTCGCCTCTTCAATTTTGCAAGCTAGCAGACTCCTGCCTTAATCGGGCAATGTATGCTGCGTTGACCATGTTCCAAGCGGCCATGTACTTCTCCATGCAGCTGGTCATGCAAGTCGTCTCGCCGCTCGATAGAGAAGTTCCGGGCTTGGGGACGCACTTCTCAAAGCAAGTTTCTTGGAGTTTCTGTCGTAGGCTATTGTTAGTCTTTGGTAGAAGGTAAGGAATTGCGAAATGGACGAACCTCAATGAGAGTACGGGCGTTAACCAAGTTGGCCTCCTGCTGGACCTGCTTGATGACAGCAGCCTTGACTTGTGTGGAATCCATGGCTGTGATGTTCGTTTGACAGTCGTGACGTTAGGTTGTCTGCGAAGCTTGGGTGACGGTCTATCGCAAAAACGTAGCGGGCTGGAAAAACTATCGGTCCGGGGCAGTGCTCATCAGCTTCACCTGGTTTAAATCAAGCCTAGAACTAAAATCAACTTCATTGACTTCCAAAAGCTCCTGGATTTGGTAGCTAATAGTCGTTTCACACCCAACCGCTTAACCTCGGATTGCTATGGTTTCTAGCTAAGTCTCTGTGTTTCTCATGATCACATATCGTGATAGGTGTCAATATACAGACATGACTTGTTTGCAACCTGGAGGTAAGCCAATAACAGCACCATTTATAACAAGCAGAAAGTATTTGTTATGTGTTAAGGGCCTTGGTTGTAGTCGAGGCCTGTTTTCTGGACTACAAAACACCCTACGGTTTTCCCTACGAGATACCGCATTGGTATCCTAAATGTTGGCCTGCTTATATGTAAGGATAATAGACTCCCTCGGCCTTGAGACCCAACATCCAACTAAGGCGTCGGTCGGAAGTAGTGTCTCTGGGAGTCTAGATAGCAAGGGTAGACATGTTATTCCTGGTGCTGACTTGGGGCGTGGGGCTTTCCACCATCGTCGGTTCATTTCTTCTTCGCCCTGCAGCGAACAGAAACTGCGTCACTTTACGCTGAGGGAGGTCTTGGGGTTTTCACCCCTGACCAGTGCCCGAAGTGGTCAACTTTCTTTCTATGTCATCCAGGGATGTTCGAATAGGAATCTCGTCAGTCACGGTGATACGACCGAGTTCTTGCTTGTATGGGAAACCGAAAAATGTGTGCTCCTATCGAATCCGGGAGATAGACCCATCTCGTCCCTCCGGTTACCTCAGCTTCATTGCGATCTCCCACCCTCCGTACACTTATCCCAGTGCGGGACCCGATCCTGTTGCCATCCTCATCGAAATATACGTTTCCGTTATCCGCTATGGCCCAACCGCTGCTGCTAGGCATGGATGTGACAGGAGGGAATAGACCGCCACCTCTAGCACCGCGCAGAATGCAGAACGCCTTTAAAACCCACAATACCTGGGGCTCGTTACTGTCCCTGAGGAGTGGGACTTGAGCCAGCTCTTGGAGAAGCGGTCTCCAGCGGACGGTGCCATTGTTATAAAAACGGCCACATGAGAGTGTTGGACAAAGAATACAGAGACTTGGAGGAAGTGCCAGGCAAGATGTAAGTTGCAGATAGCAGTATTTCGAGGACCTCAGCTAATGTTCCAGTTCAAAGAATGTTGATAAACCTGGGCCATGCCTATGCGGTCTATCACAGCTGAAGATCTTGAAATATCCAATGACAGACAAGTTCTTTCCTACCCGAAACCTGCAAAGAACGGCTGTCTTCAACCCAGTGTCGCTGCAGAAGTATCTGACCATCGTATTTGGACCGCCAATCGGATTCACGACTTCAAGCCCTTCTTGCATATTGGTATAAGGACCTGTTACTTTCCCGATTCCGTTCAAGAAGCCAGGCTACACATTATTCGTCACCTTCAGTCATCAGTCCGCGTCGAGTTAGACACGATGTGAACTCGAATTTTCCGTTCTCTGTTGTTAACTGCCCAACGCCATCGCACTTGATTACGGTCCACATACCCATGGCTTCTATTTCAGCAATCACTAGTTTGCAGGGCCTGCTATATCTACAGAGGATGTTTTAGAAGTACGGGCGAGTGTCCATTGTACCATTGCCGATGCATCTATGAGTCTGTTTTGTCTAGCTTTGTCGCATCTCACAGCAAATACATACATGAAGGGGTTTCGACGGAGCTTGACGCCTGTACTATCCTGGCTAACAGCTAAATCTACTGGAAATCGTATTTGAAGAGCTCAAATTCAAATCGTAACTCTAGGGGCACTGCCTCACTGGGTAAACTCTCCAGTCCATTATGGACAAGATTGGGGTTTTCTTCTTCAAGACCAAGCATAAAGCCCAGAAATCAATGAAAAAAAAGAGATGTTGCGAGACTAAAAGTCAAGCGTGAGGTTTCGAAAAATTGTTCACATGGATAGCCCGAAGCCCGAAGGATACAACAGACAGACCCTTGGCAGAAGAAGCTACTCAAGACTACCATGCAAGAGAAGCAGAGCCATAGGTTCCAAAAATTGTGATATCTTGAAGAAAGGGTCCCCCCCGGTTTGACCCGGGGTAAACCACCCTCATCAAGAGAAGCATGAGAAGAGAAGAGAAGAAAAGTACCTATCAACGGACGGAAGCCCAGGATTTTATAGTGCCCCAGTTTCTGCCACTGGTCTGGCAGGCAGGTGGAGGTTCCTTCCCTCGCTCTACTGTTAATCTCTGACGGGCAGCTGGCGGACAGGTTCCTTCCCTTTCAACGCTGGTCTTCTGGCTCTCGCCATCAAATCGGAAGGAATTTGGTCTCCATCTACCTACCCAGGTACCTACCGTACTGGCGAGCTTCATTTTGGGCAAGTACGACATAGGAATTTCTAATCGTGCAAGGTAACAAGGCCGTCCCCCTACCTAAGTATTGCTAGAAGGCAGTGGGATGATCTTTCCGTTGTATCCCCTTCCTTGTGGATGACCGGCATACAGCCTTGTTTGGCTTCAGCCTTGACCCAGGCACATGTTATGGCTTAGGTGTTGCGGGTATATATATCAAATTAACAACATGACAGGAATCTTCGGGCTGGTGGCACACTCATCAAGAGAAGCGTGATACTTGAAGAACACCGCCTTTTTTGGACAGAGGTTTCATTGTTCGAACCCCGCCTAAGGTAATGACAGTGTTTTCCTTTGCTTTTCTTTACATGTCACCCTTTCCTTCTGTTTCTTTGAAACGGTACAGAAGCTGCAGACTATAGGTACCTAGTTAAATAGCCAGGGAGGCTAATTTTTGGGGACGAGGTCCCATCATCAAAAATGGGTCAGTCAGAGCACCCCATGGAACCACCAACACCAAGTAAAAGCTGGTAACAAACAGTATATATGAGTGAGGTTACCGCCGTATGTTTGTCAGTATCGTTTTCAACAGAGATATCCAGTACAATAAGACTCGTTCTCTTGTGAGTACCTCGATTACACCGGTGGCGAGACTGGCAGCATCATATAGTAGGCAAGCGAAGACGAACACAAGCTTGGTACCGAATTCAACTATTAGCTTCCTGTGTGGATTGAGGACAAGATCAAGCCTAACAAAACAAAACAAGAATTATCCCTGGTGTGCTGGACGCTGTTGTGCAATTGTTTCAGGTTTAGGGATACCAGATTTCCTTAATGACTTGTGTATGAACTCGGATTTCCTTTTGATTAACGGTAACTCATGAATGCCTTATGACGCTGTAGTATGATCGTGGTCGTTAGCAAATACATGGTTCACAGTGGAGGGCTGAGGTCTTAAATAAAGCAATACATGTGAAAGACAATGTGGCTACTGTGGCTTGAGAGTTTCATCGAGGGTCGAGTGGGAGGGGTTCCAGCATCCAGAGGGGGAAAGTACCTACAGTGGGGACCACTCACCTAAAATCGTTTCGACCACAGGCAGAGTCTAGAGGAAGAGGACACTTGTGCTAGCTCCTTATCCCGATTAACAACCCCCTACATTTATCCGCAACGTCACAACGACTTTGACAACGACCACTGTGGTCAATTTCTTCCTGCTCCAGCACCAAACCTCACGACTTTGTTGCCGCATCCCAGAGCGGTTTGCGCCCATATTGAGCCACCTCTAATTGGCCCTGTACGAGAGAGAGAGAAGAGAGCAGGGAAGAGACACCATCATAATATAGCTTCATCATGCGGTTGCCCTCACTATCAGCAGCGCTCCTTGGTGCGCTCGCATGGACTGCCCGCGCTGATGATCTTGATGATAACATCAGGAGTATTTCGGTATGTGCCCCTGCCTTCTTCTGGCCGATCAACTGGAGCTTCTTTGCTAACATTCTTCACTCTCTAGCTCAGGACACATTCCTTGACCCAGGTTAGTTGCGGCGCACGCGAGCAGTCATTCACGGATCGACAGATCAATTAACTCTTTTACTCGGCAGCCCTACCTGGACTCGGACATGCAAAGCCGCTGGTACGACTTCGGCGGAGATACCATTATTCGAACCGATTCGTATGCATCCTCAATTCGCTGACAACGTTATACTTCGGATGTGGGTTGACTTGTTATAGGTATATTCGACTTACTTCGGATCGTCCATCGCAGTCAGGGTGGATGTACTCACGAGTTCCCCTCACCGCGACAAACTGGCAGGTCGAGGTTGAATTCAAGATCTCGGGCAAGAACCAGCTCTATGGAGACGGCTTTGCTATGTGGATTACCCGCCAACGTGCGCAACAGGGTACTGTCTTTGGAGGACCCGATAACTTCGAAGGCCTCGGAGTCTTCATCGACACTTACAAGAACAACCGTCCCGGCGTTGTCTTCCCCTATGTCATGGCCATGTATGGCGATGGCAAGACCTCTTACGACAAATCCAACGATGGAAAGCACACCGAGCTCGCTGGCTGCTCTGCGCGTGGTATTCGACATGCGAGTGTCCCTACCAAGATGCGCCTCACCTACTTCCAGGACAAACAACTCAAGCTAGAGCTCCAGTACAAGGTTGAGGATGAGTGGCAGACATGCTTCGACCTCGAGGATCCCCCAGCCATTCCTAACATTGCCTATGTTGGTTTCACTGCTGAGACTGGTGAGCTCAGCGACAACCACGATATCATTTCGGTGGCGGCCAAGAACCTTTACACTCAGCCTGGCACCAGCAACACTGGTAAGTCATCTGGCACTAAGAATAAGGGACGCAAGGGCACCGGTAAGACCACCAACGGAAACAAGCAGGGTGGTAGCTGGACATGGTTCTTTACCAAAATCATACTGTTCATCATTGTTGCTGGCGGTGCTTATGTTGGCTACACTGCCTACCGAGCCAGGGCCAAATCGCACAGGTTCTAGACGGGATCGTCGAGTATGAATGGGGCCAGCGCCTGAAATGAAGTGACGGAAACAAGTTGGTGAGATAAAAAGGTCTCCGCTTAGACAGCATCGTTCAGCTTTCCTTGAATCTCTTGTATCTGTGTTTTGAGTAAGGGAGAGGCGACGAGAAGGGTACAAGTCGGTGAGCATTGTGACGCACCTTTGATACGGCGGAAAAAACAATCTACTATTTTGCTGAGTTATGACTTCGTGTTCCTGGTTCGACTGTTCCTGCTTTTAAAAATTGACTTTTTTTTTTTTTTTTTTGAGGTAGAGTTGTTAGTAGAGGGGAAGCCTCGTACTACGTAGGGCGTTAAGAAACACAGCCCTCGTATCATAAACCATGGACAAACGTACCGCCTGTGGTCCTATAGAAGCATATCGATCGAGCCTTTGCCGGCAATATTATACATGTACAAGGATTTCTATATGAATAACACTAAAACAGAACCTGTAAATACACAGCAAATGATCAATTGATATGAAAATTCAAATTAGCTTGACGGATAATCGTTGATGGTTTCTGAAAACAGCGAACTTCAGGGTAACTAATTTTGCTATGAGACAGGTTACGCACAGAGGCAAAGATAATCACAAGATATGACATATAAAGAAATCGTGTTAGGCCCTGTAGAAAAGAGGTAATTGATCAAATTGGTGTATATCCGAGCCATTGGGGTAGGTGAATATGTTGAGCTAACGGCTATGAATGAAAAAGGGTTGGCTTTACTATATACTCACAACAGGTTGAGCACTAATTCTACAAAATGCTGGAAGTCGACCTAGCATGTATGAAATACCAAGGAAGCAGTAGTGTTCACCGGATTTGATAGAAAAGGCACAGCCTCTTTTGTACATAAGGTACAGAATAAGAGCAAACCTAAGATAATACATAGAGATGCAATTCGGCCTCAACCTCATGCAAGGCGCAGTGCAACACCAGATTATATTAATCTACCCTATGTATGTTCAGATAACCTACTCCGTACTTTACATAGGTAGTCTCCAATCCCCAAACTATTAGTGATCAAACTGAGCACAAAGGATAGACGGCATTCCACTGCATTCAAGTACGCGAGCAATTCATCTCATCTAATCACTCCACGTTCCAGCGGGCGCACTAATCCTGAGCCGGGAGCTTGACTGAGTTATGACTGATCACAAGGAAGCTTTCGTGAGTCGGTGTTGGTCTAGTTGATCATCCACTCATACAAAAGCCCTCTCTCACATCCTTTCTAGATCTAAGTAGTAACTTCAACACAGGAAGCTCCCGTCGGCTCATGGATCGGATATCCACCCCGCCTTTGACTCGAGACAGTCCACTTTCTCTCTGTATCTAACTTAGCAGTGACGCCAAGCGCCGAATCTCGTCCAATGTCGAGATAGTAGTCTCATCAGGTCTATGGCTTACAGTACTTCATTGTGCTGAGCTGTTCTTCTTTTCGCTGTAGCTCCTGATGTCAGCTTTTGAAACACCCAATAAACGGCCCGGATACTACTTGTGTCTTTTGTCTTTGCTGAGCTCTCTCCCTTCCATTCCAATCTGACCTAGGTAGGTAGTTAGTGAGATACCTCTCATACAGGCCGCCAAACCCTCCCACCAGTCTCGACTTTTCCTCACTCAGCCCGTCATGCTTGGATCTACTCAATCTACGTCTTGTTCCTTTCATCTCACTTGAATTTGATCTTCTACATATTTCATGTCCCTCCCTCAACGTCACCCTCATCGTCAGCCAATCCCACCTCATTGCCTAACTCAATTGTCGTCACTCGTGTACTATTTGGTCCTGTGCAAGCTACTACACGTCTCGCCCACTTTCACCCAAGTCTATTAGAACTATCGACAGCATTGCATTGCTCTCTATGCTCTGACCCAGCCCGTGTCATTCTTGCCATCCTCGCGGCTGCTATAAGCTACTAGTTACATGCTAGAGCTGCAGCAGTTAACCAATTGCCGCTAAAGAGATATCGTCTTGACAAGTTGGCGCCTCCTTTTGGACACGAAACCACACAAGGCACCGCAAGCGAGCTCACAAGAGGGAAGAAGCCCACGGCAATAGCAACTCGCGGCATCATTTTGTGCCCATCAGTACCAGTACCAGCTCCCGCTCGTGTGCAATCGTTG